>NC_079220.1:9518971-9854163 GCF_029633865.1 Lampris incognitus | reverse complement strand
GGAGATGACACACTGGTTTATTCCATGTTACGCCCAAAACACTGTACATGTACAGTACAAGTACAGCCCCTTTGAACCATTGCACCTTACTTTGCGCTCAGATTAACCGCCATTGAACTAGCAAAAGTGGACACAGCCTAAATGCACTTGCGCTTTAGACCGTAGGCTTATATCGTTAAAATATAGCCACTAATGTTAACATCTCGAACCCAGTTGAATAGAGCTGATGCAAAACATAACTGATGTGCCCCAGGTTACCCACCCCCCCACCCCTTTCCCCCCAGTTGTACTTGGCCAATTACCCCATTCTTCCGAGCCATCCCGGTCGCTGCTCCACCCCCTCTGCCAATCCGGGGAGGGCTGCAGACTACCACATATCTCCTCTGATACACATGGAGTCGCCAGCCGCTTCTTTTCACCCCGACAGTGAGGAGTTTCGCCAGGGGGACGTAGTGCGTGGGAGGCTCACGCTGTTCCCCTTCCCCCTGAACAGGCTCCCCGACCCACCAGAGGAGGTGCTAGTGCAGTGACCAGGACACATACCCACATCCGGCTTCCCACCCGCAGACACGGCCGATTGTGTCTGTAGGGACGCCCGACCAAGCCGGAGGTAACATGGGGATTCGAACCGCTGATCCCCGTGTTAGTAGGCAACGGAATAGACCGCCACACTACCCGGATGCCCCCAGGTTACCTACTTTTAACAACCTTAACCGAGTAGGTGACTGAATTTCACATTCTGCCTAGTGTCATCCTCAGCATTGTGCTTTTGCACAGAGCATTGGCCACTTTCATGAACTGTCACTCGTCTGCAGAGAGACAGACGCATTCTCCGTGGCGGCCGTCAGTTGGCCCATTTCCCCACTGGGCAGCTGGCATAGCTGACATGAATCTCGGCCAGCCCTGTGCCCGCACCTTATGCCGACTAAATGGAACAGCTAGCCCTAAATACGCTTTTAGTCTAAGTTATTACATCGTTGTTGTTGGTTTGTTTTTTTTAAGCTTGTGACAGACTCGTCATTTTTCTATTCATTTCTAATTCAATTCATGTGAAATGTGAGGCAAGAATTTAACTTGAAACTTTTTGCCACGGCGAGCAACATTCTTATCAAAGATTCGATGTAGAAGGAGCTGGGAGTCGGCCAAAAATATCCTTCTGTATTCACTTATCACAGTTGGGCTTTTAATTAGAACTGACCACCCATCTAGTCAGGCTGCCGGGTCCGTCATCTTCAGAATGTCAGCGTTTCAGACGGGAAGTGATTATGATCTCACTCACTGTTCCCTCTTCGGCAGGGTACTCTCTCTGTAATTACAGTCTTCACTGGAACTGCTGGACTGCCTCTTGCCTCCTGTCGCTGCCATCAGGGAGCTTTGTTTGGTACAGATTTTCTTCAAAGACGGGACTGTAGCCTGAGCGTGTCGGTCCCGGAGTGGGAAGTGATTTAATCCAGTGCGTCATCTCATTTTCTACTGAATTTGACATAATTCATTCCTTCATCTCTGACTGAAAAGTATTTGCTGGATCTGACATTAATTTGCCTTTTGTAGCCTTATAATTGGCCGCAAGTGGTAGCTGCTATATATTAGAGCTGGGCAATATATTGATATTATATCTGTCATGATATAAGACTAGATATTATCATCTGGGAGTTTGGATGTTATAATATCGTGATATGACCTAAGTTTTGTCTTTTCCTGGTTTTAAAGGCTGCATTGCAGTAAAGAGATGCAATTTTCTGAACTTATTAGACTGTTCTAGGTAATAATTGATATCTGTTTAGACATCATCTCCACATTACTAATGAGTGTTTATCAAAAATGTTATTGTGGGGGGGCGCCCTGGTGGCTGCCCTGGTAGAGCGCGTACCACATATAAGGCTTACCACAAAGGCCTGGGTTTGAATCCGGCCCGGGCCCTTTGCTGAATGTCATCCCCTCTCTTTACCCTGCCTTTCCTGTCTGTTTCTATCACTATCAAGTAAAGGCGGAAAATGGCAACAAAAAAAAAAGTCCTTGTGTAAATATTTTGTGAGCACACCATTAGTCATAGCTACAATATCATCAAAATATTGATATCGAGGTATTCGGCCAAAAATATCATGATATACAGTGCATCCGGAAAGTATTCACACCCCTTCACTTTCTCCACATTTTGTTATGTTACAGCCTTATTCCAAAATGGGTTAAATTCCTTTTTTTCTCATCAATCTACACACAATACCCCATAATGACAAAGTGAAAGGTTTTGTAGAAATTTTTGCAAATTTATTAAAAATAAAAAACTGAAGTATTGCATGTACATAAGTATTCACACCCTTTGCTATGACACTCAAAATTGAGCTCAGGTTCATCCTGTTTCCACTGATCATCCTTGAGATGTTTCTACATCTTGATTGGAGTCCACCTGTAGTAAATTCAATTGATCGGACATGATTTGGAAAGGCACACACCTGTCTATATAAGGTCCCACTGTCGACAGTGCATGTCTGAGCAGAAACCAAATCATGAGGTCAAAGTAATTGTCTGTGGACCTCCGAGACAGGATTGTATCGAGGCACAGATCTGGGGAAGGGTACAAAAACATTTCTACAGCTTTGAAGGTCCCGAAGAGGACAGTGGTCTCCATCATTCGTAAATGGAAGAAGTTTGAATCCGCCAGGACTCTTCCTAGAGCTGGCCGCCCAGACAAACTGAGCAATCGGGGGAGAAGGGCCTTGGTCAGGGAGGTGACCAAGAACCCGATGGTCACTTTGACAGAGTTCCAGCATTCCTCTGTGGAGATGGGAGAACCTTCCAGAATGACAACCATCTCTGTAGCACTCCACCAATCAGGCCTTTATGGTAGAGTGGCCAGACGGAAGCCTCTGCTCAGTAAAAGGCACATGACAGCCCACTTGGAGTTTGCCAGAAAGCACCAAAAGGACTCTCAGACCATGAGAAACAAGATTCTCTGGTCTGATGAAACCAAGATTGAACTCTTTGGCCTGAATGCCAAATGTCACGTCTGAAGGAAACCAGGCACCTCTCATCATCTTGCTAATACCATCCCTACAGTGAAGCATGGTGTTTTTCAGTGGCAGGAACTGGGAGACTAGTCAGTATTGAGGGAAAGATGAATGGAGCAAAGTACAGAGAGATCCTTGATGTAAACCTGCCCCAGAGCGCTCAGGACCTCAGACTGGGGCGAAGGTTTACCTTTCAACATGACAACGACCCTAAGCACACAGTCAAGACAACGAAGGAGTGGCTTCGGGACAAGTCTGTGAATGTCCTTGAGTGGCCCAGCCAGAGCCCAGACTTGAACCTCATTGAACATCTCTGGAAAGACCTGAAAATAGCTGTGCAGCGACGCTCCCCATCGAACCTTACAGAGCTCGAGAGGATCTGCAGAGAAGAATGGGAGAAATACCCCAAATATAGGTGTGCCAAGCTTGTAGCTTCATACCCAAGAAGACTTGAGGCTGTAATCGCTGCCAAGGGTGCCTCAACTAAGCACTGAGTAAAGGGTGTGAATACTTATGTACATGCAATATTTCAGTTTTTTATTTTTAATAAATTTGCAAAAATTTCTACAAAACCTTTTTCGCTTTGTCATTATGGGGTATTGTATGTAGATTGATGAGAAAAAAAAGGAATTTAATCCATTTTGGAATAAGGCTGTAACATAACAAAATGTGGGGAAAGTGAAGGGGTGTGAATACTTTCCGGATGCACTGTATAGGGCGTCCAGGCGGTATATTCCATTGCCTACCAACATGGAGCTCGGCGGGTCAAATCCCCGTTTTACCTCCAGTTTGGCCGGGCGTCCCTACAGACACAATTGGCCGTGTCTGCGGGTGGGAAGCCGGATGTGGGTATGTGTCCTGGTCACTGCCCTAGCGCCTCCTCTGGTCGGTCGGGGCGCCTGTTCAGGGGGTAGGGGGAACTGGGGGGGAATAGTGTGATCCTCCCACATGCTATGTCCCCCTGGTGAAACTCCTTACTAAGAAGCGGCTGGCGACTCCACATGTATCGGAGGAGGCATGTGGTAGTCTGCAGCAGCAGCGGGTCAGCAGGGAGGGTGGAGCAGTGACCAGGACGGCTCGGAAGAGTGGGGTAATTGGCTGGGTACAATTGGGGAGAAAAAAGTGTGGGGGGGGGGGGGTCATGATATGTGATTTTGTCCATATCTCCCAGACCTACTATATAGTATAGAAATATATTCATATATTTTTACCTCTGCGATTTCTCAGTTTCAATATTTGCACCTTAGTTAGGTATAATTAAAAGGTTAATCATCACTTGGTCATCTTTGTAATTACAACTTTGGTAGAAAATGACTTAACCTTAGATTACTTAGAATGCTTTTTTCCCTACAAGAACACAAACAAGAGACACTGCTGGCACAGTAACAAGGTCTTTTTCATAGATGTAACTAGTTTGCTGAGTAAACAACATTCTCCCAATCCCCTGAAGAGAGAGAGAGAGAGAGAGAGAGTGTGTGTGTGTGTGTGTGTGTGTGTGTGTGTGTGTGTGTGTGTGTCTGCGTGCAGCTGTGGGATGTTGTGAAGTGTACGAATGTGATAATGGCTTGAGGCATTGTGTTAATTACAAGAGCACCGTAGGCCTTCATTACTGCTGGCCAGTGTAATCTCCCTGCATATCTCTCCGAGGCAGGGCGGCGCTCATCCTCATTGCCCGCGTGGCTCGGCACCGTCCCGATCCAAGTCTGCTGCCAGCCTCCCTGCTGGGACAGAAGGAGGTCAAAGTCACTCTATGGCTTTTTACATTCTGTCGGGGCTGAAAGGGCAAGTGCCGGGGTCTACGTCTGTTGCCTACCCCCTTCCCCCTGCTGTGAATTAAGAGGATTGGTTTCTATTTGTTTTGGTCTGCCTAGTTCATGCATCTTTGTGTTTTACCAACAAGTGCAGTATTGTGTGGTACATCTACTATATACAAGTACTTCAATACAGAGTCCCCTGATTCCACTCTTAACTCATAAGTTTCATACAATCTGAATCGGTTTGCCTAAATGTCCACTGTAGGAATGTGGATGGAAGAAGAGATGAATTGGGAGAAGGGGAGCTGGATAAGTATTAGATGGTTTGTGATGTCAGTTGTGTGGAGATGATTCAACGTAGACTGAATTATCTTATGCGGTAGCATTGGGATTTATTTCAGATGGCGCCCCTGAACATTACACATTCTGTGTAAAGAAAAACATCAAATCTGTGAATCGGTGTGTCAGCATGAGTGTATTGAAGTGGTGTATCCTACCCACTGTGTGAAGCTGACTTACACATACATACACACACACACACACACACACACACACACACACACACACACACACAACGTATGAACTGTCATACCACTGTAGGGATCTCCACAGCTGTCGGTGTGTCAACATAACATGCCTGACATGACACTCCGGCATGGACACTCCACATCGTCTGCATAGTTAAGCTCTCCGTTTACTCTGTCACATCACAATCTCTGTCCGTCTGTCTGTCTGTCTGTCTGTCTGTCTGCCCCCCTTGCTGTCCGTGCACATCTAACTGCGAGAGACACTACACTCACTCGTTGGTGTAATTACAGACCTCGTATTTGTTTTATTAAGTATTTTCTTTTTTTAGAGGGTGTTAGCCATGCCCAGCTTCGTAGATATTTTCAAACATGCAGAATGACTGGGATGGCCTGGACTGACCTAGCCACATCTGCCGTAAGACCAGAAGTTGCCAAACATTGTCATTCAGGACCCCCTTTCACAATGGAAAAATGTTCAGCTTCTCATTTGTGTCCATACAGCAAACATGAGCGATCAACAAGCATTTGACTTTTTAGTTCTCAACGAGCTCTTCCAAGTCATTTAAGATGTCACACACACGCCGTCGGATGGTGACTCTTTTTTTTCTTTTCAAATTTTGTGGCGCTTGCTGCATCAAGCATAGTTGTTGCCATATCTGTGCTTTCTGCAGAAAGTATCGGTTCCTTTGCTGTCATAATTTTTAAATTTTGCATCACAGTATTAAACTTAGTATGCGATCATTTTGGCTTCGTTTGTCACCGGTGCATGAAGTGAGCCGGTTCCCCCCAGGAATACTGTACCAGCACATGGCCGGTTTGCTTTTAGAGGTACAGGGGCTTTTTCTTGTGAACTTCCACAGCTCATCAACTCTGGATACACACAGTGCATGTGCCAGTGTCGTATGACTTGGTCTCTCCCTCACACGTCACTGGTGCTGTTTAGACCCGGCATTGAAATGTGTCCTGAAATGCGTTCAGACCTAAATAAAGGTCTGAACTCACGCAGGGTGTCCTCGACATACCTTGCGGTCTGACGACTCAGGATACATTGAGAGATCGTCCCTGATGTACACATATGTGGTGTAGTCTGGATGCAAATGTGCCCCTTTCCACATTGAAGGACCGCCTAGTCATCTGCGTAAGCGGATGTACCTGGTTCCCAAGAGACGGAAGTTAATTTCACAGTCACTTCCTGTGAGTGACACATGACCAAAAAAAAAAAACCCCATAAAAAACACAAGTCTGAGTACGCAATGTATTCCTGACTTTGAGCAAAGTTTCTGTTCTACCCTCCCTTTATTTGTTCTGGTCTCCTCCACCAGCAGAAGTGTATGTTGTGTGCGGGGTAACGGGGGGGGGGGGGGGCTGCGTACTGAGCTGGGACCCATGATCCAGTCACAAGTGGCCATTTGAGAAGCAGTTGAGATGTATTTTAATGCCAGGTACGAACAGCATTCCATCTGGCCTAGGTCTGGATGCGGTCCAGATAATTCCAGATAAAACACAAGGTCTGAACAGGCCTATTGTGCACTACTGTAGTCCAAGCATTTTATATTTCGTTTCTTATTGCTGCCACATGCAACTTCCTCACTGAATTTTTGTCTGCTCCATTTTTTAATTCCTTATCAGTTATCCCTCATCTCCCATGGGGGGGGGGGGTACGCCCACCACTTTAGGATCATTGCATAAGATTATTGCCATGTGGCCGCTCCCTTGGGGTGTCTAAACTAGAAATTCTAAAATCTTTGTTCCAGTGGCAGTAATTATGTTTTGATCTTGTGGTTAAATAACCAGGTTTTCACCACTGGGGATGGGGTTGTGTAGCATATGACCTTTCTTACGCAATAACCCAAGTCCGCCTCGGCGTACTGGGTTTCTGGTTTGCACTATGGATTTATTGTATCGCTGAACTATCGAGCTTCTCCCCGCAATCTTAGCTCAGTATTTTGTTTTTTTGTGACCAGTGTCGACATGGATCGGCGTTGGCCGAGCTACATTTAACAAAATAGTCCAAAACCCACGCTTAGTACCGCTGTGTCTGCGGTAGCAAACGACTCTTATTCAGTCACTTATCTGTAAGTTTGAGCGTTTACTGTTTGGGCACCTGCAATCTTTTCACAGCGGAGCTCGAGACTGGACTGCAGACCGAATGTTTCAGTCGCGCAGGTTTGATTGACTATTGACTGCGGCCCAGTAGGCTAGATAAACAAACATCTGGGTGTTTTTTTTTTTTTTGTTTAGTGTGAAAGAGGGCAGAAGGGGCTCCAACCGGTCCATTAGCAGCAGCAACTGAAACAAACAGGCTTTCGGCCCGGGGAGGTCGGGAAGAAGCTTTAGTGTGCCTATCTTTCTATCTGGCTGACCTGCCTGCAGCTCAGATTAATTCACACTTCAGGATAATCCCTTCTCCTGATTCATGGCAATCCTCCACGGATTGTGCGTGCGGTGTCGACACGTGATTCGTTTAGCACAATCTCTTCCCTACCCTGTCATCCCCCCCTCCTCCCTTTCCTGGTGTCCCTCCCCCCCCTGTCTCATTCGCTTGTTCTGCCATGAAGTGAAACTGGACCCTGAATATGTAATTTCTGTCTTGTAGGTTCTGGTTTTTTTTTTTTTTTTTTTTTTTTTTTTTGTAAGTGATGGGTCTGGGTGCCAAAGCTGTAGTTTTAAGAGGTCAGGAAAGGAAGAGAAATGACTTCACTCTTATCTCAGCATTGTCATTTTAAGAGGTGCGTGTGTGTGTGTGTGTGCATGTGTCTGCCTAGTGGCAGCTGTGGAGCAGATTATCCCTCGGCTGAATTTAGCCTCTCAAATAGAAACTCCTACAACTATTATGCTTCAGTCTGATTAAAAAGACAAAAAAATCTGAGAGGGAGAGTTAAGATGCCTCTTGTCTCCACAGAAGTGTATTAGCGCAACGCGGGCCGGGCTTGGAGGGACGAGACGGAGCCAGCTCGTAGACACAATGCTGTGGTTATGTTCCCCCTGTCTGCTACGGGGAAAAAATGCCAGCAAAGCAAATGTTTTATGCCTTTCTCTCATGGACAGCAGCTCTTTGAGTTTTGTTTTTTAAGTCACCGCAAGGCCCTAAAAATACCGATCCGAAGACCCGTCTCGGCCACAGATCTTTTTGGTGCGATTTACTGCAGTAGGTCCTGTATTAACAGGTTATGTGTACAACAACCAAGTAAGGCAAAAACTCAGTAGCAGCACTCTCATCTGTTTCACGAAAACTCCCACGAGGTTTCACGGTATTTATGTCAAGATTTAAAAGCATATTTCAGCCTGCAGGGTTTTCTCAGCTCCTAATCTTGGCAAACGGTCATCTATTGAAGATGCAGGCTCATCTTTTTACGCAGGTTGAGCAAACTTCTGCACTGTTAGCCGACAACACAATGTGATAGTAAGATACTTGACAACACAGTGCGATAGTAAGATACTTGACCAGTTGGTTGCCATCAACTAATCTACCTTTCCCCCTCCTCGTTCTTTCTTCGGTCTTCGGCCCTTTGAGGGTAATTGGACCTCACAAGTCGTTGGTAACACTTTATAATAACTACACAAATGAAGCATTAGTTAAGTATTAGTAACTACTGAGTTCGTCATTTGTAAAGTATGTGTAAAGTATTTGTAAAGCAAGACATGCACCAGTGGTTAGTGAGTGTGTTAATATACACTACCGTTCAAAAGTTTGGGATCACCCAAACAATTTTGTGTTTTCCATGAAAAGTCACACTTATTCACCACCATATGTTGTGAAATGAATAGAAAATAGAGTCAAGACATTGACAAGGTTAGAAATAATGATTTGTATTTGAAATAAGATTTTTTTTACATCAAACTTTGCTTTCGTCAAAGAATCCTCCATTTGCAGCAATTACAGCATTGCAGACCTTTGGCATTCTAGCTGTTAATTTGTTGAGGTAATCTGGAGAAATTGCACCCCACGCTTCCAGAAGCAGCTCCCACAAGTTGGATTGGTTGGATGGGCACTTCTTTGAGCAGATTGAGTTTCTGGAGCATCACATTTGTGGGGTCAATTAAACGCTCAAAATGGCCAGAAAAAGAGAACTTTCATCTGAAACTCGACAGTCTATTCTTGTTCTTAGAAATGAAGGCTATTCCATGCGAGAAATTGCTAAGAAATTGAAGATTTCCTACACCGGTGTGTACTACTCCCTTCAGAGGACAGCACAAACAGGCTCTAACAGGTACTATTTAATGAAGATGCCAGTTGGGGACCTGTGAGGCGTCTGTTTCTCAAACTAGAGACTCTAATGTACTTATCTTCTTGCTCAGTTGTGCAACGCGGCCTCCCACTTCTTTTTCTACTCTGGTTAGAGCCTGTTTGTGCTGTCCTCTGAAGGGAGTAGTACACACCGGTGTAGGAAATCTTCAATTTCTTAGCAATTTCTCGCATGGAATAGCCTTCATTTCTAAGAACAAGAATAGACTGTCGAGTTTCAGATGAAAGTTCTCTTTTTCTGGCCATTTTGAGCGTTTAATTGACCCCACAAATGTGATGCTCCAGAAACTCAATCTGCTCAAAGAAGTGCCCATCCAACCAATCCAACTTGTGGGAGCTGCTTCTGGAAGCGTGGGGTGCAATTTCTCCAGATTACCTCAACAAATTAACAGCTAGAATGCCAAAGGTCTGCAATGCTGTAATTGCTGCAAATGGAGGATTCTTTGACGAAAGCAAAGTTTGATGTAAAAAAAATCTTATTTCAAATACAAATCATTATTTCTAACCTTGTCAATGTCTTGACTCTATTTTCTATTCATTTCACAACATATGGTGGTGAATAAGTGTGACTTTTCATGGAAAACACGAAATTGTTTGGGTGATCCCAAACTTTTGAACGGTAGTGTATGTTTTATAAATACTGCAATTCATGATTAATTCAGGTAGTTACGAGTTAAGTATTTTGTATGACCTCATCTAAAGTGAGGACTATCGATGCCTTACAACGCATTTACACATGAGAGCTAAAGGCCAGTGGTACCTTGAGACTCACAAAAGTCTAAAGGATCATAAGAGCCTTTAGAAAGTGTTAACTAACTATTTAGATGTACATTTGTGCATGAATTAATCATGGATTGCAGTATTAATAAGTATTTATAAAACATCTGTTACCACACTCACTAACCATTGGTGCATGTCTTGCTTTGCAAATGATAATTCAGTAGTTACAAATACTTATGCTTCATTTGTGTCGTTATTATAAAGTGTTGCCACGTCTTTTTTTCGTTGAGCGCTGAGAAGATATTGGTTGGTGCAAATGTTGGCTGCCAGAAGTTTTTCAAGGAAAACGCAGTACACTGTTTCAGCTCGTCTCCTCCAGTGCATATTTTAGAAAAAAGTGATTTGCGATGTGGAGAGTGAGGTGGGAGAAGGGAATGCGTCTTTAAAGCCAAGGGTGCGAGATACACCTCGGACTCTTGACAGTTTGTAATCATCCCTTTCATGCCTGCTGATTGCAAACACAAGGCCCTGAGTGGAGATGCATCTGAATTACAGCCGTCTAGTAAGTATTCACTGATGTGAACACTTTCGACCATCAGCCATAGTCATGACACTGAAAATTATGGCCAGTCATTGTATTTATCCTTAGCCTATATCACACAATGCATCACACATCTCTGGTGCTGTACATAAATTACTACCTGATGACCTTATGGTGCCGAAAATATCAGCGGCGTGGACTGAAGCAATATCAGTTTGTGATAAGGAAAGTTGTAGTTTGTAAAATCTGTTCTGTTGAATTAAAAGGGGTACATCATCAAAAAAAACTTCGTCACCATAATTTATATTTACCAGCTAAAAACACGGCACCCTGATCAGCAGGGTTTTCCACCCTGGCAATTTAGTCATGGAGTTTTCATTAAGAAGCATAAATCCAAACCCAAAAAGCCTAAAATCTGCACAATGGTATTTACAAAAAAAAGAAAAGTTGTCAGGGCGTCCTGGTAACATGCCGGTCTATTCCGTTGCCTACCAACACGGGGATCGCCGGTTCGAATCTCCGTGTTACCTCTGGCTTGGTTGAGCATCCCGAGAGACACAATTGGCCGTGTCTGTGGGTGGGGAGCTGGGTGTGGGTGTGTGTCCTGGTCGCTGCACTAGTGCCTCCTCTGGTCAGTCGGGGCACCCGTTCGGGGGATGGGGGGGGGGGACTGGGGAGAATAGCGTGATCCTCCCACGCACTACATCCCCCTGGTGAAATTCCTCACTGTCAGGTGAAAAGAAGCAGCTGGCGACTCCACATGTATCGGAGGAGGCATGTGGTAGTCTGCAGTTCACCCTGGATTGTCAGAGGGGGTGGAGCAGAGATCGGGACGGCTCGGAAGAGTGGGGTAATTGGCCGGATACAATTGGGAGGGGGAAAAGTCAGTTTTGTTATCAGTCTTTTTTTTTTCATTTCGGTGCATCCCTAGTTTTCGGTGGGTTTTCTGGTTTTAATGGTTTATCTGACCAATGGGCTCCCTGATGCTTGCAGTATTAAAGGGAGGGAGGCACACCAGTGCCTACTGTTCTTGTTTCTGTCTTGCTTTAGAGCATTTGAGGCAGCACTCACTGCACTCAAACCACAATATTTTGAGGGGGGGGGTATAGTATGTGTAGTCCTATGTTGGTTTCATCGCGATGAATTATTGCTTTTCATTTGGGAGGATGTCTCGAGGGTACGGCAAGCTCCGCTCCTTAGAATTGTTTCACACCAGTGCGCAAGCATCATGCAAATGACTCACACCGTCACAACCGGCGCATTGCAGGCAGCCCGGGGCACTAAATAGAGCCTTTAAACGATCCCCGACGTGAGTCAGCTCTGAGTGTGTTGACTAGACGTGCTGTTTGAAGAACACACAGGCCATCTCTGTTTTGAACAGTGTTAAAAATGCAATTACGAACTCCAATAAGGAGCGTTTGATATGTGGAGGGCAAGTAGAGGGGGTCTCTGTGATATGTTGGTGCAAATGTAAGGGAGGTCATTTGGAGTTCAGAGTATCAGGCGGACACATGGGGGACAATAGCCCAGAGGCTAAGACCGACTGGTGCCCTTTGTTGTCACAAGTTGGACTTAAGACTAGACAGACACACTTTGGCGTGGCCCCTGTCTTTTCTTAACTGTCTGAATTGCGATTTGCCATGATCTCTCTCACCCTATAGCTGCATATGTTTAAATATGTGTTAAATATGTACATTACTGATATACATGGAGACAACAGACCCCCTTTATAATAAGACTTAACCTACTTACGTGCATATGTAACGCGTATTTAAATGCAGAACTGATGGTGCTTTCTATAAAGGTAAAAAATAGAAATGGAAATGTATATGAAAATTAGGTGGAGATGGTGATTGGAGACCAATTCTGAGGACACATATGGTTTTAGGAATCCCCCACTGCCAGTATTTGTGAAGCAGGGGCAGCAGCTGGGGAGGTTCAGTGACAGCTGGTCTGCTGCAGGCTCACCGAAGCGGATTGACCTGGCCCTCGAATCTGCAGAAAGAGCCAGTTGGAGAACTCGGCTGGTTTCGGCTGAGGGGGAAATTATGAATTAAATCCCACCGAAATAATTAAATTATTTTGGTCGGAAGTATTAAGGAAGAGTCGAAGAAAAATATAATTCTGGAGTAGAACAGATGGACACAAAAAGGAGAGAATATTCAACTGGTAAAAGGAATGAGTCACACATGTAACAGGAACTGTCGAATGGCTCACCTGTCCCAACTCACGGTGTATTTCTTTCGGGTTTTCTTCCGGCAAAACCCAGTGATGTTGCAGCATAAAGGGTTGTCTGCCTGTCTTTGTACAGAAGTAGCATTTTTTTTTGCATTATATAATCAAAGACCGGAATGAAACACTTCAGCAGTCTTGGCTCAGTTTAACTCTGAATAAAACTGACTCGGTTCTTCTTGATATTCTGCCTGACGGGGTGAGATGGGTGAGATTACTGCCTTCTGTTGAAGCTGTTCAAAGATGAATAAATCGTTTATTTGGTTTGGTTTCTTTTCTCCTACAGGTTTTGTATACTTCATCTCTTTTTATATGTTCTATATAGGCCAGCAGGAGCCCACAGGGTGTACCTAAGCTGCTTTCTCTTAATTTAGTGTGATTCAAGTTGTGACTGATTTGACACAGCGGTGTGACTCGGTTTTCTTCTGAAAAGAACTTGTTGATCTCTAGATGTTGCACCCGAACAGATACTGCATAAGAACCATTGTGGTACTCGGTACCCTACAGCTGCTTTGCTGCAGGTCCACATTGGTCAGGGCCTGTTCTGAACACAGCCGGCCAAGCATCCCCCGCTAGGATATATGCCTACTCAAGAAGTGTTTATCGTGTTTGTGGGTGTATTCTACACCATGGGGAATAGACCTCATCGACCTTATTGAACAAAGCCTCTTATCTAGAAGTCTGATGGCTAAGATTTCTGTATTTATTTTTCATAGCCTGCGTGGGTAGTGTTTTTGTGGGGGAGCGGTTAAGGACTTTTTTTTTTTTCCTCCCATTTTGGGTTAAACTTTTTGACCTATAAGCAGGCAAAAATCCATATTAGTTCATAAAACACTCAACCGCTGACATTGGCCATACTGGTTTCCTGTTTTTACTCAGAATCATTTCCATTTATTTTCAAAAACTTTTCTTCCTACTTGTCTTACTCGGCTTCCTACTTTGTACTCAGTTTTAATGTTGTCGTGATACCAGCCCACCTACCAGAGCCTCAATGCTTAACTGCTAACTGTGGCCAATAAAATTAAACAAAATGGCTTCAGTTAGTTTTTTTTTTTGCAGTCACTCCATAAGTGGACTTCAACGTTGGAGCAGTTAGATCTTTTCACACAGTTTGAGGGGGCAGAGCGGTGATCGTAGGTCTCAAGTGCATGGCGTGCTGTGAGGTTTGACACATTTCTACCCAAAATAGCTCTTTGTCTCGGGTTGTGAGACCAGGCGCTGTAGTTTTGGCCTTCCTCTCAGGAGGAGCAGAGGATCAGGAGAATCTCTAGAGGTTGGGTGTGATATCACAATCCTGTGTGTATTTGTATTGCGTTAGCTTTGACAGCTATCACATCCATCAACAGCTGCATGGACAACTAATCGTTTTATGGTTTTGTATTTTACCCCCCCCCCTCCCCCCCAGCCACTATCACACACACACCCTTCCCTTTTTGTCTTTACCCATCGCTAGCGTACAGGGCTCAGGAAGGATACCGTACACACCATTTCCTCTGAAGCACTTCATACCTCCCCTTTTAAAGAAAAAAATCTTTTGTGGGGAATTCTGCAGTCATGCACTGTGTGTAGCGATGTTCTGCAGTACCAGTGGAGTGTCTGAAGATGAGCATTGAAGGGTGTGTGGGTTCCCTCTCACTGTTGTTTGGTCTCAGGAATAATTGTCAGATCTGTCATCAGGACACTGCAGCTCTGACACTTGTACCTTGTACCTTTTTTTTTTTGGCTTTCAGTGTTGCAGATCCTGCAAGTTTGTTCTTGTAGAAGATGGATGCACAAAGTTGTTTGTTTTGTCATATGTTAATATTGTCTCTTGGTTTCACATATTTTGCATCACAGGCGGAGCAGCATTCTAATTGTGATACAGACACATGACTGACTTTGTGGTTTTTATTGTTTTAACAGGTATTAAATGAGGAGTGTGACCAGAACTGGTACAAGGCAGAGCTTAACGGGAAGGACGGCTTCATTCCCAAGAACTACATAGAGATGAAGGCTCATCCGTAAGTATTATGCATATTAGACTCTCTAAAGTCAAGTAGCAGGGGGAAGCAAACGTCTTTAATGTAGCATTAAAAGCATTTAGTTCAAATTCTGCTGCACTTTCCACATGTATTTCCACTGTTGATTTATTGAGACGCTGTCAGCTGGCACGCTCAAGGTAGTTCAAATATGGTTTTAGGAGTAATTCACGAGGCCTGAAGCGAGACGTGTTGAAGCGCTGGGTGTGTTGCTCATTAAAGACTGCAGACCTCATCGATCAGGTCACCCTGAATCACTGCTTGTGTGTGCTTATGCTAGTCGCAGTCGTAATGAACCAGTTTTTATTTCTTTATTCTGATGAAAAATTCAAAAGGGGATCGCAATGTGCCGAGAGCCTGTCAATTTTTACTGTCCACTTATCAAAGTCTTGACTGACTTGGTTCAATATGCCTAAAACACAACTGGCCTGTCCAGACCCATGGGACCCCACTGTACTTTGAGTGCTAAAGTAATCAAGCACCCAATGCATGTGTTTTGTGTGTGTGTGCATTTGGGTTGGTGGGTGGGTGGGTGTGAGAGGGTCTTAAAGCACTCCATAGAGAACACCAGTTTGAATCCTTAGAGGACATTACCTCTGGAGCAGTGTTCAGTGCCAGATTAGCCCTCACTCTTAATGCACTCAGTGCCTCTTAGGTTTAATTGAATATTGACCAGATTGCATCATTGCTAACAGTGTATCAGATCTGGCTAACCCTCCCACACACACACAAAGACACCAAAAAATAACTTAATCAGAATCAGAAACACTTTGTCATTTCATTTCATGCACTTGTGCACATGAAGTGAAACTAAACACCGTCCCCCCCCCCCCAGCCCACAGCAGTGCAACACAAAGACAAAAACACATCGGCAAACTACAAGAACACATATATCCAAACTAACCCATATATCTAAACTAAAAAAAAATCACCATCCAGAGAACGAACGCCAGCCAGGATGACTGTCAGAACTGCCGGTCTACGTGGGCTAGCAGTTAGCTTAGCCTGCCCCACTTCCACGTCCTGTCAGACCGCCCTCTTTGTTTCCTCTTCAGGTCTTGGTTAGATGTAAACCAAAAGATTGTAGCGATAGGTTTGGTTCTACACTGACCACAAAGCGGTGATGGCAAAGCATTTAAAAATCAGAGATTAGCTCAACTGTCAGATGTAAAGATGTGTCTTGTGGAGGACAGAATTTGCACAATGGCCTCTTCAGCTATTAGGCAATATGTCTGCCTTTATGTGATTAGTTTTTAATGCACAAATATCTGAATATATGGTTTGTGCCGATGTTGTAATTACCCCCAAAGGGAGCATTTTTATATTAATTATCGATATCAGTACTGTCTGCCACTAAAGAATGACTGGAAGTACAGTACATAGTAAGTATATAAATATAATGAACATCATCTTGGATGTTATGGCTTTGGTACAGCGGTTACAGTGTATGTCTACAGACTGCAAGGTTTACTTCAAATTCACATATATACGAGTAAAAACAAAACAAAATGGGGCATCCGGGTAGCATAGCGGTCTATTCCGTTGCCTACCAACACAGGGATCGCCAGTTTGAATCCCTGTGTTACCTCCAGCTTGGTCGGGCGTCCCTACTGACACAATTGGCTGTGTCTGCGGGTGGGAAGCCGGATGTGGGTATGTGTCCTGGTCGCTGCACTAGCGCCCCCTCTGGTCGGTCGGGGCGCTTGTTCAGGGGGGAGGGGGAACTGGGGGGAATAGCGTGAGCCTCCCACGCACTACGTCCCCCTGGCGAAACTCCTCACTGTCAGGTGAAAAGAAGCTGCTCGCGACTCCACATGTATCGGAGGAGGCATGTGGTAGTCTGTAGCCCTCCCCGGCTCGGCAGAGGGGGTGGAGCAGCGACCAGGACGGCTCGGAAGAGTGGGGTAATTGGACGGGTACAACTGGGGAGAAAAGGGGGGACAAAACCAAAAAGGTTAGTTCGTGTGCTGTCACGAGTCAGCAAAGCAAGCCAAAAATGGCTTGTTGTCAAGGAGGTTGGCAAGGTTCCTAAGTGGTTAGCACTGGTTTCTGTCCGAGCCCTTTTGCTGTCAGATGTAGAGAGTCTCCAGTGTGGTTAATACAAACTCTAGATTACCCATAGATGTGTAGAGCTGGTATGTGTTTGTACATCCTGCGACAGACTGGCACCCCATACAGGGCATGAACCGGCCTTGTGCCCAAAGTCTGCTATGACGGAGACCCCAAACTGGATTAAATGGGTGTAGGGAGTGAACAAATTATTGAAAAAATATTCATGGTAATTACCAGCAATGGTTTAAAAGTGTGTGACAAAACAGATTGCTTGGCAGGAAGTGCTCGTTTTACAAAGTCATTAAAATTTGATTTGGGCCTATAAATGGCTTTCTGGGTAGAGGACATGTGGCACTCCAGGAGGTCTAAGTGAAGCACGCATAGTTGGGGAAATTATGTAGGATTGGTTTGTATTTTGAAAACGATCGTTTACAGCTTATTGCCATTGTTGATTTTTGTTACTTGTGTTAATCCAGCTGCAGTTTGCTGTTAACATGCTGCTGTTGAGAGTCACAACTTTGTAGCACAGCTGCTCAACTCAAACCAGAGGCAGGGGACATCTATGTGCTGTGTCTCTATAGCAACACTAGTTCCCCCTCATATAGATATGACTGTGAAAGTCTTGCTATGTTCAAATTCAGCCAGACATATTTAGTAGAGACTGCGAGACCTGAGCAGTTCTAGGACACTCGTACTGATGATGACTGGGAAGTCTGCGTGAAGGTGGAGCCGAGCTGGGCGGCTGTCATACCTGTCTGTTACCCGAGGTGAATTTCATCCTTCAGCTCTGATACCGCTTCCTCACCTCGGTTAAAGGATTAGTTTTACAGCCTGTCATTCTTCCCAGTCACATCAGAGAGTGCAGGGATGTCTGAGACTCTGCCTCGTCTGCCTTTCTTTTTTTTTCTTTTTTCTTTTTTATGCATGCTGTCTCCTAGTTATCAACTGCACTTGTCATCCCAACACATCCATGTACGTTAATCCCGGCTCAGATGTCGGTCTTGTCACCCTCGCCTACTTTTGCGTCCAGGGGAAAAAAATCACTGTGAACGCCACAGAGAAGAAGCACCCAGAAAAGTAATGGACAGAGGAGGACGGTTATCACGAGGCTCTTGCATGGCTGGAGATTGCCTTTTGTCCTGGCCTGTATAGCTTGTGTGCCGTGGTAGTAGCGGCGACAATGGAGGACCACCAGGCAGCACCAGGCGCACAGAGACCAGCAGACACACACAAGTCTGCCATACAGTAGAGTACAGTATAGCAACGCTCCCAGTCTGACCATTTTTTTGTCGAGTCAACAAAGGATCTTTTCCCTGGGGGTGAAAAACGGCATTTGGGCCAGGATTGTCTATTTTTATGGCTAATGGTAGTTGTGTCACACTGACTGGGCGGCTCAGTACGAGCATATTGTGGGCACGTCAAGGGTTATGAAAGCATCAGTGCTCCCCTTCATTATAG
This sequence comes from Lampris incognitus, assembly GCF_029633865.1. NCBI lineage: Eukaryota > Metazoa > Chordata > Actinopteri > Lampriformes > Lampridae > Lampris > Lampris incognitus. The sequence goes on along the minus strand of NC_079220.1, from coordinate 9,835,607 downwards.
CGGGTGTTTGTGCGGGCATGTAAGCCTTCGCGTGTGACTGAGAGCTATTCAGCACCGCCAGTCTGTCTCCCTGTGGGCCGGTTGTTTCCGTGGCTCCATTAATTGCTTGCCATCACTTTTATCAAACAGGGAACTTGTACCTGGGCACAGCGGGTTTACTGTGACGCCAGACCCAGATGCAAAGAGGATTACGCCTTGGTCTTTTTATTATTGATTTTCACTTGCATGCAATGGAACCAAGATGTCATCTCTGGCTCTCTCTGGCTGGATTTTAAATTATTTACGGGAGTAAAGAGTCCCTCTCTCTGTCTGTCTGTCTGTCTCTCTCTCTCTCTCGCTCTCTGTCTTTCTCTCACTCTTCCCATCTCTATCACTATCTACTCCCTAGCTTTTAGAAGCATGGTTTGCTCCAGAATAGAAGACCGGTGACACTTTAGATTCAGAGCAGTGAATGACAATTCTATTTTAACAGATAATTCTCCTATATTTCTGTCTGTGCTTCTAAATTATTAGATTTGGGAACCGAAGCTTCTCTTCAGACAAACATGTTGAGGTACAGTTGAATTTCGAAGCCCCTCGCATCTGCAGCTGCTGCAACAAGCCTGGGACTAGGGCTGTCACCATCATGACATTTTAGTTGACGATTAATTGTCATACAACTAATCACAATTAACGATTTAATTGTCTTTTTGTGTGGCTCCCCCCGCCCCCTTTTTCTCCCCAGTTGTACTTGGCCAGTTACCCTATTTTCTGAGCCGTCCCAGTCGCTTCTCCACCCCCGCTGACAATCCAGGGTGAACTGGAGACTACCACATGCCTCCTCCGATACATGTGGAGTCGCCAGCCGCTTCTTTTCACCTGACAGTGAGGAGTTTCGCCAGGGGGACGTAGTGCATGGGAGGATCATGCTATTCCCCCCCAGTCCCCTCCCCCCCAAACAGGTGCCCCGACTGACCAGAGGAGGCGCTAGTGCAGCGACCAGGACACATACCCACATCTGGCTTCTCACCCGCAGACACGGCCAATTGTGTCTGTAGGGATGCCCGACCAAGCTGGAGGTAACATGGGGATTCGAACCGGCGATCCCCGTGTTGGTAGGCAATGGAATAGACTGCTACGCCACCTGCACGCCCTTAATTGTCTTTTTCTGATCATTTTATGCCACTATTATAGTATAAGCCTAATCATAGTTTAATAACACACATATACCTTATGAAGAAGAAGAGGCATTTATTGGCATTGAACTGAACATGAATAAATAAAAATTAAATTTGTTTGCCTTTTAGACTTTGTAAACAAAAATTGCACATGGCAGATATGACATAAATCACAACTTAAATATAGAAAGGCTATTATTGGGGGGGGGGGTTTTTGCCCCGCCCTGGCCCATGTACAGAAGGGCGCCAGGGGTCGGCGGCGATGTCGGCTAACCATCCGACCCGTCTTGAAACACGGACCAAGGAGTCTAACGCACACGCGAGTCGGAGGGCTCGACAAAACCCCGTGGTGCAATGAAAGTGGGGGCCGGCGCGCACCGGCTGAGGTGGGATCCGTGTATCAGCGGTGTGGTTCTCCGGTGTATATCTTGTTTCTAAACACTTCGACCGTAGAGTCCAGTCAGTGGCGAGGTAATGTACTGTTAAGCTCATGTATGGGGTCATATTTGAGCTTGACCACATGTGTGTCGTGGCTGAGTAAAAGTCCGTTTCTTTTAAATCCTTGATAATGTCGTCCTGCACTCGGTTGTGTGAATTGGGGATTGCAGTTTTGGAGATGTTTTTCCTGGTAATTCGTGCTACTTGTCAAACTTTTGCAGCATTTCACTGGTTTTTCAACCGTAGCGAATGGCTGCATTTTTTTGTGCTATATATTGCGTTACACTGTCTGTTAATGTGCACCATCTGGTACTGTCACGTTCATATTTAAACACTCGTCCGAAAGCTTCAGGAACAGCCAGTTGCCGGGATGGAGCCGCAGCGGTGGCTGTCTTTCCAAGTTCGACAAATTGGGTGCGGTGGTGGATCCGTAGATGGGTTTTTAAATTTGTGGTATTAGCGCTTTTGACCGCCACCTTTTTGCTGCAAATCCAACAAGTCGCCTGTTCCAAGTTATGTGCCCACAGTGGTGCTGTGGCGTTTGACTTTGCAGCTACGTCCATGATGTTCAGGTCAACAGATGCTCGTCGAAATGCAGTCGTCAAATATTATAGAATAAGCGTCTCAAGAGAAACAGTTTGTTGACGCTAATTCGCCACTCGTGTGCCAGGGGCGCAACTAGATGATGTCATTAAAAGAGCGCCAGTCAAACAACAAACGGTGGAATTACTGATGGAAATATGACATTTCTGTCAGTTTCACCCAGCTGGTTTTATACAAATGAATGGAAACTATTCTAACGATTATGCAAAAATGATCGTGGTCAGGTCAAATAATCGCGATCAAGCGATTATGTAATAATCTTGACAGCTCTACCTGGGACCACACCATATCTAGAGCCAACAAACACATACACACATGTCATCATCATCATCATCATCAGTTCCATAACCTATGGAGGTTGTAGTCGCACAGATGATGCCTCAACAAGTCTCTTCCACCGTTCATGGTGAATGAGTTTGGTTCAGTCATCATTGTGTTTCAGTAGGGGGAGTACCTGGTGGTCTCTATATAATTGAGTCATCATTGTGTGTCAGTAAGGGGAGTACCTGTTGGTCCCTATCTCCTCTCCATGTATGGATGGCCGTATGTTCACAGAGGAACTCATCCGCCCTTTGACAGGTTTTGTTTTTAGTCCTGCTGGGTGTCCACACACCCTCCTCACAACAGCCCAAGGGTTGAATTGGGGGTGCCGGTTTAGTCACCAACGACCCGACGGTTGCAGTTTAATGTCGTACCCAGGACCAGTACACACATGTACACCTCGACAATGGATAATTAACACAAGTAGAACACTGGTAAAGACTGGCAGTAGCTGGTAAATTTGTACATTCAGTAGGTAAAACCAAGGTCCGATGGTCCAACTGTAGTATGGGAAAAAATATATATTTTTACCAGCCAATGTACTGAGGCGGCGGCAGTAGTTTGAAATGTAATGGCCCCTGTGAAAATCAGTTAAGTTTCCTGCCAAAAGATGGGAACACATGATAAGGTACAGCCTGTGCAGGTATACATAAGTATGGTTTATGTTCTGCCCCTGTGGTGTTGACTGGTTTGACCGGGGAGATGTGATCTGAATCTGAATTGTAATCTCAGATTAAACAAAATGGGCACATCTTTACTGTGTGTGTGTGTGTGTGTGTGTGTGTGTGTGTGTGTGTGTGTGTGTGCGAGAGAGAAGAGGTTTATCTGACTCACATTTCTTAATCAGCCCATTTGACCTTCAGATCTTTGACCCGTCCACATGTTGATTTGATGATTTATATAATATCTTTATTGAACAGAACAGTTTTTACACATCCAGTCAGACTAATGCATGTTTTGAGATCTAAGGGTTTCTTTTAGGTTGGGTAGCCAAGGGTTGTGACTGCACCGGCTCACTTGTCTCTCTGCTTTGCTTGTGCGTCTTTTGCCATCTCTACCAGGTGGTTCTTTGGGAAAATTCCCCGGGCCAAGGCAGAAGAGATGCTGAACAAACAGAGGCACGACGGAGCCTTCCTCATTCGAGAGAGCGAGAGTGCACCGGGGGACTTCTCCCTCTCCGTCAAGTATGTAGAAGGGTTTCAGCGTTAAATTGTCACAAGCACATGTCGTGTAGTTCTTTTGCAAAAGCAGCCTAACATCATTGCGTCAATGCATGGATGCCTTTTTATCTGGAAGTTTGGTAACTGCGCACTGATGACTAACCTATAGTTTGATATGACATTTTCTACATTTTGGTTAGTTCTCCATGCATCATTGACCGTCACTTCCTTTTACTTTGCAAGTCTCAGTGCTGCTCTCTGGTGACCAGGTTTACCCGTCATCAGCATATTTGCTATCAGAACCGCCCCCTCCAGTCCTGAGGTTGCCTTCCCGTAATTCAACTGTTTCCCTCTCGTGCAATGTCTAGCTGACACATACAGCTTTATTTCCTCTCATCTGTTTGTCTCTGCGTTCTTGCCTTCCAAAAAGATCCTGCAGGTTACTGTCGTTGCTGGCTAGATTTTGCTGTTGATAGTTGTCTGAAATTATTTCGCTTGGCTGACCAGTTATGGATCAGTCTGTTACAGGAACAGCTAATTCATTTGGTTAAACATTTGTGTGTCACAGTTGTGGCTCATTTATTTGATAAGGGTGGGTAATTTTTGAGTGTTTTACCGCCCTGTTAAACATCTGCCCCGAATTGATGCTTTCACAGCATCGACCTCTTGCTCAGATTAATCGTCTATTCAACTACCAGTTGCACCATCTCTTAGTATTGCTACCTTTTGCGTATTTGTGTCTGAATTGTCTCAGCGGTCCTGTTCTTTCCATCTCTGGTCAGGTTCGGAAACGACGTCCAGCACTTCAAGGTTCTTCGTGATGGAGCTGGAAAGTACTTCCTATGGGTGGTCAAGTTTAACTCTCTCAATGAGCTGGTGGACTACCACCGCTCCACCTCTGTATCCCGCAATCAGCAAATCTTCCTACGTGACATCGAGCAGGTCACTCAGGTAAAGGACATTTCTGTAATAAATACAGTGTCAGATGTATAAGCCCGGTCTCCTGAAGGCAAAAACTACACTAAGATGGTTTCGGGTCAGGTCAGGCGGTAGTGTCTAGTGTATCTCCTTAGCTGTCAGAGATGCTAGCAAGTTAGTAAGGAGGAAGTGAGAACTACACCCTCAATCATTTGTTGGCCAGCTTTTTTCCCCAATTTTGTTGTCCTCAGTTTTTTACTATTCAAGACACTATTTGGTGTCTGTTGACAACATTCCCATAGGTGCGTTATCATAAAAACATTCTCAATTTGGTCCACTGATTACTTGGCATGTGGAGATTTATTACTGGAAATGGTAGGCTCTATAAAAAAAAGGATAAAAGTGTGAATGTCTTGTGTGTATTTGTGTCTAAAACGTCTCAGCTGGCTTGTCACATGATTCGCATGACTCCTTGTGGTTCACGGGTACCTTTCATCACTTCCTGCCCTCATCTGCGTCAGTGGACTGATGAGTGAACCCAGCGAGCAGCAACATACGTGAACTATGAAAAACTAGAGATAAATATTTGAAACAGGTTGCACTACATGCCACCATTTTTTAGCATACTAAGATCTTTTTTTTTTTGCCATCATAAACCTGTAAAGTATGGTCTCATTACAGTTGTGTTGAATTTTTTTCCTCTCCCCTCTCCTTGGAAAGTGGTCTCATGTCTCTCCCCCTCACATTAAGCCTGCTGTCAGATTATGCGGCAATCTTTGTGGCAAATCTTTAGATAGTCGGTCTTTCAGTGTAGGTCAATTGACAGTGAGGCTAATCCAGAAATAATTGTCATGTCCGCATCCTCCACCTTCGGGCATTCATCTGCTGAGTCATTCAACTTGCTTTACAGTCGCTGTTTGTCGGTGTCGATTGAGACGTGGGTCTTAACGTCTCCATTTTCCAGACTTTTCTCTCATGCTTTTTTTCTGTTTCATCCCCTCTTCCTGCCCCCACAGCATCCCACCTATGTGCAGGCGCTCTTTGACTTTGACCCCCAGGAGGATGGAGAGCTGGGCTTCAGACGCGGCGACTTCATTCAAGTCCTGGACAACTCTGACCCCAACTGGTGGAAAGGAGGCTGCCACGGCCAGACGGGCATGTTCCCCCGCAATTACGTCACACTAGTCAACCGGAACATGTAAACAGTCAGGCCGTTCAAACCACACCAACAACAACCATCATCATCATCAACAACAACAACAACTTCATCGCCACCATCATCCCTGCCCTACCCACTCACCTTCCCCCCCACCTACCCCTCTCCCCTGCCGTCCCCAGATAACAGGAGCAGACAGGAAGAACATAAACAGCTATAAGAAGAGAAATGGTAGAGGAGCAGTGTTGTTGAAGGAGCCACCCGGTGGGTGGCAGATGTGCAAAAAGCAACTTTTTACTTGTCCTGAGAAATATTCACCTTCCTAGTGAGCGCCTTGGTCAGGATTGAACTGTCGTTGAGGGAAATGTTTAAATGCAGAGAAACTTAAGCGTAGTGCACCAACCTCGAAGATAGCCGAACGATTCCACCGCTAGAACTCCCATGGCTGCTTCTGTCCTCTTTACTTCTTAACATTCTGCCTTTTTTTTTTTTTCTTGTTCCGCATGTTATTTTAATCACCTAAATGAAATACCTACCGATAAATCCTAACTCTGTTTTAAAGAAAGAAAAAAAAAATTAAGGAAGTAAAAATTTAAGAAAAAACAGAAATGGTTTTAAAAAAAAAAAGAGAGAGAGAGAACCTCAAAAAATGCCATCTACAGCAAGTTTCATTGTTTAAGATCATTGGCAAGTAAGCATTGTACATCAGCCCTCGGCTGTATAAATAAATCAACTATAGAGAGAATCCATTTTTTAAGAATATATATTATATATTTGTATGTGTTTGTCTGTTTTACCTCTCATCACAAATTGTATTTTTCTTTTTCATTTGTAAATTATGTTTAATTTTTGGTTAGTCTAGATGAGACCTAGTAGCTCTAGAATGTGCTGAATTCTCAGTATGATCCCCCACCCCACCCCACCCCCACCCCCCCGGATTTATCTGAGGGCCCTCAGATGATATAGCACGATATTTAAGGTGTCATAAATTCCACGATGAAAAGTTTTCTCTTGTCTTTAACGCGAGGAGAAGTCGATCCAACCCTGTGCGGGAGCGAGTGTCGACCAGTGAGTAGAGCCATGTACGCTGCAGGAGCTGCTGTGTTGACGGGGTCCTGTAAAGGCCAAGCCACCTTTTTTCCAAGCCAATGTATTTATTGCAGCCATTTTTACTCTAGGGCAGTGAATGTAGCTGACGTGAGTCCATAGACGTTGACTTGAGGGAAGCGAGGTCGGAGAACTGAACCACAAAATCGCAAGGGATTTCCAAGATATGCTGAATTAGTAACGGTGTCAATATTCATTTATTAAGAGATTTATGGGAAAATGTAAAATTAATGTGCATAGACAAAAAAAAAAAAGAGATACACACAAACAGACATGACCACACTCCTTGTTATACCTGCACGTAGCAGAGAGGGTGGGTTTGGATAATTACTATGTTATAATCACCGGGGGCAGTTCTGCCACTGGCACAGATTAACATTTCAGAAAATTTAAGATTGTCTTTTATGCTAAAAGTTGAGAGATCAGATTAAATCATGTATTAAAAAAAATTGATTTTTTTTTTTTGTTTTTCGTCCAGCGTGGTGTTTGGTCAAGCACTTTTTATGTTACGCATTTTCATTTCCGGTCTGGTCCTGTGTGGCTGCATGTGTGCGCACGCGTGTGTGTTTGTTTACCGTGTTTGTGTTTTGTTTTCTTGTTCTCTCTGGACAGTGCCTTTCTCTCTGGTGTCTCAGTGTCTCCGACCTGCTGCTTTGAGCCCCCTCCCTTCATGGGGCCTGTCAGTCCTGCAGTAAGAAACAAGTCTGTATATAATCCAACCTGTCCCATCACCCTCCATCACCGCCCTTTCCTCGCCTTGCCCTTACCAACATGAAACTCTTATTTAAGTGTCTCTCGCCTTCTCTTACCTAATGATACTGTTTTTGTTTTGGGTTTTTTTTGTTTTTTTTTTTGCTCTTTTTTATTTGCATTTTTTTTATTTGTTTTTTTGTTTTATTTTATTTTTTGTTTTTTTTTTGTTTTCAATTAATAAAATGCAATTATTAAAAAATGAGGAATAGCTGTGTGGTCTTTTTGTCATTGTACCGCCGTCTCTTTGGAGTGGGAGTCGTTCTTTCCAAGCTGAAGTGGACTCCCGTGTCGGGTCCAGTTTTCATCAGGCCAAAGAGTTTCTTTCTTTTTTGTTTTGCAGACCGATTCAAAGCCACTTGACACGTTCAAGCCACCATCGGTTTTAACATTTCGGTATCGAATCGTGGATTTTTGCAAACATGACTCGTGTGTCGTAGATGAGCAGTCGCTGTGTAGGCCACACTCGAGGGTCTCGTACAATGAAACGGTACCGTGTCATCACACGCGGCACAGGACTTGGAAATATCCAGGGAGTTTTCACAGTAATGGCAGATGCATTTTTCCCCTCATGGACAGAATATAACTACTAAGGACGGGAGTACCTGACAGTGTGCGAGTGTTGGGGTGGGGGGTGGGATGTCAGACTGTCTTTGGGTAACCGCGTTAGACTTCACAAAATGATGGACCACCTCCAAAGCCACTCGGCTCAGGTTCAAGCCACATGCAAGCTGCACTTGATGCAGAGGAGTGGTGACCAGACCGCAGACGGGTTTCAGCAGCGGTCTGATGCCGCCGCCGCTGCTGCTTCCCGGTGACGTCTCGCACACAGGCTCCAACATCCTAAGTGCTTTTTGCAGTTCTGAGATGTCAGGGAGCTTTTAGGGTTTATATGTGAGGGCCACTCGGGTAGAGACGAGAGGGTTATTACTGCGTTTGAACCTGTGACCTGTTTTGTGACTGTCCCAAAGAATCTTTATGATGGCCAAAAGTGTCCATGGTTCAGTCCACCCACCCACACACACACACACACAAACATCATGGATAAGTAACAGGGTCGACTCAGGAAAGTTTAAGAAATACAATCCCTTATAGCTGCACGCCTTGTGCACCGAATACATTCTTTGCTTAGAAATGCATGCTAAAAAGGGACCCACGAAGCCGTGTGAGATTTATCGGTTGTTGCATAATTCCCAGTGCAATGTGAAAACTGAAAAGGAAACGGAGGGCCTTGGCCTCTATTATCCATCATGGGACCTCGGCTGAGGAAAAATGACAAGCTATTTGTAAAGAAGCACTTGCAAATTGCTGAAAACACAACGGCGGGAACATCGGCGGTGTTTTACTGTGAAGATGACCTCGACCGATATCCGCCGATAGTCACTCTCCGCCATATAGTCCACAGTGCAGGCCGAGGTCATGGAAATAATATAAACGACAGGCGAGAGGTTTGACTATCGTATCGCCGTGACTTATCTTGGCCAAATGAGATCATGCTCACACAGTAGGCAAATGATGTACTGTCATAGTATTCAAATAGGAAGAAAGGCCACAACTGAACATGTTAGACTACACCACATGCAAATACCCTGTGCAGTGCAAACATTTTGCTCCTTTGCTGTCCTCTGATTTATCACACAGCAAGGTCTCTGGTCTCATTAAAACCTAGCGAATAGCGCAAAGAAATGCCCCCATGGAACAAAAATGGGCCATGTGAGATTTGCATTTGCTTAACACAAATGTTCAATCAGTTCAGTAACGAAAAATGAAAATAAAAAGCTGGAAAGTAGCATGCAGCCATAATTGTGAGGTGCAGTGGGCATCTGTTTACCCAGAAGGGTTCTCAGTTATTCTGGCAGTGAGCGACCACCTGACATGGTTGGTCTGGTGTAACAAACACAGTGTGGGTGACCGGTCATGTAAGGTCTCTCAAAGGTCACAGCTGTCTGGGTTTTCCATTTTGAAATGGATTCCACTGATTGTGCCCCAAAACACTGATTAACCCTCCACAACCACAACAGTGTGCACATTTTGTTTGTTTGGTTGTACGGAAAGCAACACAAGTTGTTGTTTTTTTTTGTTTGGCCTTTTTATGATGTGTTACCGCCACCTACTGGTGAGTATATGTCATTTTTTCCCCCTTAACGTTTTGTCGTCTAAGGAATGAGATAACATATTATGTTCAAGTCAGATATTTATTCTGACTTTAATTTCGGAATTCAAATAAGGTTTTCACATGTGGGCCAGAGCTAGAATCGCTCATAATTCGCCCATTTTAAGACCATTTACTGATCTAATCTATGGCCTTGGCCTATGACGTCTAGGCTTTCTGAAAATGGAAGAAGCTCCTTCAAGAACTGGAAAACCGCAGGAAACGCTCTGTGAACCATGTCACTAATGGACAAATCGCTCGCCCAGCTTACTAACGTAGAAAGGGAGACCAAATTGCGGCCATAATGGAGTCATACATTGGCTCATAATTTGTGACTTATCACCATCATCCCCATCATCATCATCATCATCAACAACAACAACAACAACAACAACAAGGACAAGACTTACGTTTGGAAGAATGCTCGCTCAAACCTCGTATCTGTCCATCACCAAATAGTTTGGATTTAACCCGGGTTAACTGGGGTAAATTAAACTTGTCGCCACTGGGGGGCGCTGTTTAACGTATCTGTGGACTTCAGCGGTGAGTGTCGGTTTTAAAGCTGCGGTCAACATTAAATTCAGACGAGCGACACAAGTTTGGGAGAAACCGTCAATATGTGTTATCTCATGTTTGCCTCGGCGTCGTCATCGTATCCAAGTAAACATGACTTTGTGTCGCCATTATCATTAGGGTTCGCTGTGTGAGCGGGTGTAGGTTGGTTGGGGTGTTTCATATGCTGTGGAACTTCCGGAGGACGGTATATGATATTTGAATACGGCCACGCACATTTTCCACATATCGAGAGTTGACGAGGACGAATGTGCTGATGTTTAGACGAGGGAGCGGCAAAACAAATGATTTGTCGTTGTCGGCAGGATTCGAACCTGCGCGGGGAGACCCCAATGGATTTCTAGTCCATCGCCTTAACCACTCGGCCACGACAACTATTCGTATATACATGACGTTCCAAAGTTTGTTCACACAAACAAACAAACAAAGCGTTTCATTTGATTGTAATAATGGTCACACATTCTTCACACCTGTTGGCCAGCCGCCTGTAACTGCGACGCGCTGAATAGCCAATCAGAGGAGCCTGTGGGCGTGTCACTACGTCTCGAGGAAAAAAATGAAGCCTCTGAAGTCATCGTATCGAATTCCGCTCTTAACCTTGGTCACTCACGACTAAATCGACGATGTTGGAGTTATTGTTTCAATAATAATATTGTGGCGAATTCGGGGGACAACGTAACCACGGGTAGTGCCGCGGCCGGGAAGCGAACCTGTATCGCCCGCACCGCAGGAGGCATCGCTAACCGCTAGACTAAAGAGTCAGACCCGCGGACCGGCGGCCAGCGTGTCTTCTTATTCATGCACGTTACACTACCCCCCTCATTCGGGAAGCGCGTCCCCGCGCTTAAGCAGATCAGCTCCTTCACGCCTCAGGGCGCATGCGCCTCCGATGGCCTACGGTCGCTCCATCCCACTTCTGACACCAATGTAGCGAATTCGGGGGACAACGCAACCACAGGAACTGCCGCGGCCGGGACGCGAACCCGTATTGCAGGAGACATCGCTAACCGCTCGACCAAAGGGTCAGACCCGCGAGCCAGCGGCCAGCGTGTCTTCTTATCCGTGCACGTTACAATATTTTTAGATGTGTGACTTTGTTTAAAATTATTTTATTTGTTCAGATTATTCCATTTTAATAATGGAAGTGACTCAATCATGGATGTCACATGGTCAAGTAAAGCAAGACATTAAAGGAACAGTTCACTTATAAAATTGACTTTATGGCATTGTTTACTCTCTCTCCCCATGTCAGCTGAACACCAATTGAAGTTTTCTTTTGTTTTTTTTTAAATCCATATAATATTCTTATATTAGGCTATTGGGGTGCAACATTGAATCGGCGAAGACAAAAGGGTTCTAACTCTGTGAATACTGTATGGATTTAAAAACTTAAATTGGAGTTTGACTGACATGGGGAGAGAAAGTAAAACAATAGGAGATTGTACTGCCTCTTTCATTGGTCCAAATGACAGTGAACAAGAAACAATGGGAAGAGTAAAATTGTGCCTTTACCATTTTAAAATTGTACTATTAGCTCTAGTGTTCCTCCTTGTGATTGCTATTCTCCTGTGTTTATCCCCATACTTGGATTTAGCCCTTCACCTGTCTCTGCCTCCCTGAGTTCTGCATTTGGGTCCAAACTAACACCAGCCGAGCATAATTGAGATTAACACACAATCTTTTTTTGGTTATTTATTGCCACAATTAATTAAGGCTTGTAGAAAAAAAACACATTAAAAGCTAAATATTCATAAAAGTTTTTTTTTTACAATAGTAATTTAGATAAAACAATATTTTACATACGATCACATAACCCTCTCAGCTCCCAGCTGTTTATTTACAGCTGAGGAGCTTTGAGCATTGTCTATGCCCTATTTACAAAGTTGTTCCAACATTGTCTATTTGCAATATGATTGATTGATTGATTGATTGATTGATTGATTGATTGATTGACTGATTGATTGATTGATTGATTGATTTGATTTTTTTTTCACTCGATGTCACGGATCATGAAATTGCCCAGCCCACATGGGTTTATAAGGCACCATTATTTCTTTAAACAATATAAAATGAAAAGGTATAAACAATGCAGTACACTGACATGAATTACAAATAATAACTAGACCTTCGCTGACATTCATCACAAACAAGCTCCATGTGCCAAAACAGGCAAAAATTGCAACTTTCTTTCCCCATAAAACGGGAAAATGTTAAGATATTTTTACAAATTTCGTCTGGCCCCAAGTACTAAGCCGTATAAGTGTGCTAATAAAATTTTAAAGAAATGTGACTGGTAGAGCGTTCACAAGCAAGCGTCTGTGGTGGCAGCGGATGCTGATACACTAAAACTGCCCCTTCTCCTCGGCCCACCGCTTCTTTTCTGCCTTGTAGAAGGCTGCCTGTCGAAATTCCCCCCAGGTCATTTCAGTGTTCAGTCCACCTGCCCTGTACAGGGACAGCACCTTGGCAGGACAGTAAATGTACTTGCCCACCACAATGGTGGATTGCTGTGAGGCCGTCTACGACCTTCCTCATGGCCTCTGCCCACCGGGTATGGTCCAAGACACACAGAAGCCCGCCTGCCTTGATGGACGTCGCGCGAGAGGCTATGACGGGCAGTGCAGGTGTCACCGGCAGATGTGAACACAAGCAAAAATAACAAATAATAAAGATTAAATATGGCTCTTTCCAGGATAAGTGACATTAGAGAGTTTGGTGAACACCATATACAATAAGTATTTAACAATAAATAAACATACAGCTATTCAATTGTAGATGGCCTTCTTGTACAGCACTTTTATCCGAATCCTGATCTCGAGTATGCATCTCATTCACCAATTACTAGCAGATGTGTAAAATGAGTGATATGAACTTAATTACCTCCATCCATGTCCGACGTCTCGCGTTTGATCGGGGTTGATTGCTGGATTGGCAGGAGCGTGGCCCGGGGCAAGGCTGGAGAAGTCTCACCAAAGATGTCATCCGGCAACTGAGGAAGCGCATGTATTTCAATGAAACGTATCGCTCGAACTGCAGGTGTAAACTGTGTGAGTTTGAAAGCGAGAATTACTGAGCGCTATCGATGCAACTTACGTTCTCTTCGGGTGTAATGAAGGGCTGCTCAGCGACCTGCTGTTCAGCCTCCTCTTCATCAGCCCTCCGGGACCTGTTCTTGAACCAGCCCAGAGGCACAGGGCGACAGCCCGGCTCTACATATTGCAGGCCAAATCTCTCCCCTGTGTCTCTGTGGCTCAAGTGCAGTGCAGGGTATTTGGCGTGGCCCATCGCCCTCTCCGGCGCCACGTTCAACCGCACGATGAGCAACTCGTCGTCCTCCTCCATTACTGTGAAATGGAACAAAGATTTCATTACATATACATTACATACATACTTTATATATATATATATATTTATTTGTATTATTTTGTTTTTATGTTATTCTTGTTGTCTTTATCCCATGTTCTGTGCTGAAATGTGAAAGCACTTTGAGTTGCATTCTCTGTATGAAAGGTGTTATATAAATAAAGCTTTTTTTTATTATTATTATTATTACAAATACCATGGTTAAAGAAAGCAAACCAATAATTATTCATATTTTGTTTATGTTACTAACTTACCTGGAAGATGAGAGGCAGGAGTCAAGGTGGCTGTTGGGGTTGGGGCTGCCATGGCAGGTGCCAGTGGCGCTGGGGAAGTCTTCAGGTGGCTGTGCTGCTTTAACAGGTCCTGCTGTAGCTGCTGCATTTTGCTGTTTGGCACACACTGGTTTTGCATGATGAATGCAGCGTAGCCATCGGCCCTGCTTTCCCAAACTTCCAACCAGGTGCTCTTGGCCCGGGCTCCAAAGCCCACAAGTCTCTCGTCCTCTGAGGACACAACAGGTGCAGGTGTAGTCCAGGAGCTCGCCGGTGTCCTGAAAGCCCCTGGAATACTTGATAAAGGACACTAAGCTGTCCTCACTGTAGCCCTCTGCATGGAAGTGCCCTGATTGTATTTCCTGGTCTACCTTGTTGATGAGGTACAAGACGTAGCCTACGTCATTTTCCAGCAGCCAGCGGAAGGACTTCCCCTTGTATTTTCCAAACTGAGGACAGCACAAACAGGCTCTAACCAGAGTAGAAAAAGAAGTGGGAGGCCGCGTTGCACAACTGAGCAAGAAGATAAGTACATTAGAGTCTCTAGTTTGAGAAACAGACGCCTCACAGGTCCCCAACTGGCATCTTCATTAAATAGTACCTGTTAGAGCCTGTTTGTGCTGTCCTCTGAAGGGAGTAGTACACACCGGTGTAGGAAATCTTCAATTTCTTAGCAATTTCTCGCATGGAATAGCCTTCATTTCTAAGAACAAGAATAGACTGTCGAGTTTCAGATGAAAGTTCTCTTTTTCTGGCCATTTTGAGCGTTTAATTGACCCCACAAATGTGATGCTCCAGAAACTCAATCTGCTCAAAGAAGTGCCCATCCAACCAATCCAACTTGTGGGAGCTGCTTCTGGAAGCGTGGGGTGCAATTTCTCCAGATTACCTCAACAAATTAACAGCTAGAATGCCAAAGGTCTGCAATGCTGTAATTGCTGCAAATGGAGGATTCTTTGACGAAAGCAAAGTTTGATGTAAAAAAAATCTTATTTCAAATACAAATCATTATTTCTAACCTTGTCAATGTCTTGACTCTATTTTCTATTCATTTCACAACATATGGTGGTGAATAAGTGTGACTTTTCATGGAAAACACGAAATTGTTTGGGTGATCCCAAACTTTTGAACGGTAGTGTATGTAACAAAACAGAATATGTATTCAGTAACTTTCAGATATATGTAACAACAGAATTTTTATGCAGTAACTTTTAACAATGCAAACGGGAGCGAGATCTCTTATTGAAATACAATAAATTACACTTGTGAAACAGATGTAATTAGAGAAAAAAGTCCTGTTACCCTTTATAGTTAAGGTAGATAAAGGTCTCAGTCACATTTGAGTAAAATAATCCTATTTCTATAAATGTCATAGGATCTTTTTTTTAAAGATATTTTATTTTCACGGACCCCTTGCAATTACACCACGGACCACTAGGGGTCCGCGGACCCCCGGTTGAGAAACACTGCCATAGAGAATGAACGGGAAAATGTAAGAGAGTTAAGCTTAGCTATAGAAGGCTGCCGCGCGCGGGCGCCCGTTATTTTCACGTGTTGCACGCATGCGTGGTTACGTGGTGCTTCACTACTACGCGATTACATTGGCGACCTGTGCAACAGCTCAGAAACAATCGTTACCATTGCCGACGCGTTATAACGTCGCTAATGACAATTTATCAGCTATTTCTTAGAGCCAAAAAAAATCAGCTATATTCAATTCAATTCAATTTTATTGTCATTAAAAACAATGTGCAGTTACATGTTAAAAATGAAATGAGGGCTGTGGCTTCACCAATCAGTGCAAGACAGACACAGACAAATACAGCAAACACAATCACTCATATATGTTCGGAATGTGTGTGTGTGTGGTGTTAGTGTGTGTGTGTGTGTGTGTGTGTGTGTTAGTTAGTGTAGATAGCGGGACCGAAAACTAAAGCATTTATGATCCTAATACTTTTTGGAGGTGGTAGGTATTGTTCCAAAGGGTACGGGAAAAATCCCAGAAAATTAAAATTATGCATAATTATGCATAAATATACAAAATATGCATTTTTCTAAAAATGGCTAAAAACCACTTTTCTCGGCATTTCAGATGATTCTGAGCATCTTTGATTTTTTTTCACCTATATAAAAAAAAATTCTGGGACTTCGAAATGTTCTGGCATTATGCAAAATATATGCATTTTTGCAAAAATGCACTTATGATCCTAACTTTTTTTGGAGGTGGCAGGTATTGTTCCAGAGAGGACCAGAAAAATAGCAGAAAATTAAAATAATTATGCATAATTATGCATTTTCTAAAAATGGCTAAAAACCACTTTTCTCGGCATTTCAGATGATTCCGAGCATTTGGGGGGGAGGGAGTTGGAGTGGGGAGGGGGGGTTGGGGGCAGGGGGAAGGCGGTTAGCTGGCAGGATGAAGAGGAGGGAGATTTAGACGGGTGGATAACCAAACCGCTACATTGTAGCGGGGTTCTTCTAGTATAAGATACCAAACCGCTACATTGTAGCGGGGTTCTTCTAGTATAAGATACCAAACCGCTACATTGTAGCGGGGTTCTTCCAGTATAAGATATGCACACATGAAGACTAAAGCTAAAGATAAGTTAAAAGGGAGATATGACAGCAATGGAGCTCACGTTTATTAAAAGAAAAAAGTTCACGCTGCAGCTGCTTTAAAGAAATCCCACTTTCAGAGCAGACGCCGCCACTTCGGCGGTTTATGTTGACAGCTTTCATGAAGCGTCGTGTTCAAACCGAGTTAGTTACTGGACCGGAAGAACTGTCACCACGTGACCCCCATAGCGCGAGTGAGGGCCTCCTGTTTTTCAGTCATCGGCGAAAGGAAGAAAGATGGCGGCTCTGCGCGGACCGACACCGGGGTACCGTTTTGAGCTTTCCCAGCCAAACCGAGACCGGGGACTAACTGGACTACGGCTTCCTAATCCTCGCTTGTTGCCGTTACTCGGATTTCCGAAGGGCTTGCGTCGACGGCCAAAAAATAAGAGATCGAAAATAATAGATTTTGCCTATCATGAGAGGGAGAAGGGGCAGGCCGCCCAAACCCCTGACGTTACCCCCAGAAGAATCGTCCGCGGCACCGGTGCGTGGTTTAAGACCAAGGAGGAATCTGAAACCGAGACTGAGAGACAGCGGCGATGAGGACATCGAGAGCCCCAAAAGGGACCCCGCCAGGGCGACCAGGGGGAAAAGAAAGGGCCGACCGGGCGCGTCAACCCGGGGCAGGGGAAGAGGCAGAGGTGGCGGCAGAGGAGGTCGTGGAGGGAGGCGGACGGCTCTCTCCAAAACGGTGGTCTACGACGACCACGAGAGCGAGGACGACGACGACGCTGTCAGTTTGAGATCCCTTATTGTTCTAGTTCAGCATCATACATGGTCATGTGCACGACCGTTAAATGCTGTTGCACTTAGCATCTAATGCTAGCTCAGCAGCTAGCCTAGCATGTTTTGTCATTGCAATTTGGCGCACTCAAGCTGAACTGTCACATGCGTGATGCACACTTGCGTACAGCATTTAGGATCCTGTCAAATCACCCCACCCCCACCCCCTCCCCAAAAAATGGTTAAAGAGGTTATGACATGTTTTCTGATTAACGTTTAACTTAGGGCTAGGAGGGGCTAGGAGTATAATTGTAGGTGTATGACACGGTGTCAGATCCAGACTCAGCCAATAACGTGCTTTGATCCACGTAAATCCAGTTTACTACTACTATGACTGTTACTACGACTATTAATGCGATTTTGAGTCATGATTTACACCTCCAGTGTCGGTTAATACATGACCGCAGTTGGCTCCAAGCATGAACTAAAACATTTTGGGCCACTGAAACACAGTTACATAAACTGATTTTTGTTGTTGTTGTTTTTAGAGACAAATGGGATTTATTATACAGCCACTCTGAATTTCTTTAACCCCGACAGACTCATTATAGCCTTGTAATATCACATAAAGCTGAAACGGGGTCATATTAAAACATTGGCATAAAGATCATATTCATCTGAAAACGAAGGGAGCATTAATAGCTGTTCCCAAAGATCTTTGGGTGTAGTTAAATGACAGTCTCATCATGATTCACAGATCTTGCTCTTAATCCAACAGGGAAGACGCTGCGGACAACCCGACCTCACAGTCCTATCCTGGAGGTGGAGATCCCTCCCCTTGAGTGTCCAGAAACCTCTGAAGATCTCCTGATACCAAGTGAAGAGCGTGTCAACGTTGCCTCCATCTATGTTTTGCGCAACTTCAGCACAGTGCTACGGCTCTTCCCATCTGTTTTGAGGACTTTTGTGCAGCACTGGCTGATCAGGAACAGTATACTTTAATAGGAGAGACCCACATTACCCTGCTAAAGGCCATAATGCGTGAAGAAGACTCTTCCAACACCACCTTCGGCCTTGCCGACCTCAACGACAACGTCAACTCCACCCTATACTTCATTGACGGCATGACATGGCCTGAGGTTTTGCGATCTTACTGTGAGAGTGACCAGGAGTACCACCGTGTCCTGCCATACCAGGAGTTGGATGATTACCCCTATGGCCCTCTGGAGAGCAAAATCAAGGTATTGTAATTTTTAGTTGACCAGTTCCTCACCACCAACATTGCCCGTGACGAGTTGATGTTAGAGGAGGTGGTGCTGTATGATGACCTCTGCTGTGTCTGCCATCACCTAGGGGACCTGCTCTGCTGCGAAACCTCCTCAGCAGTGTACCACCTGGAGTGTGTGAAAATGCCACTGTAGGAGGTTCCAGAGGATGAGTGGCAGTGTGAGGTCTGTGTGGCACACAAGGTACCTGGTGTTCCAGACTGTGTGACTGAGATGCAGGAAAACAGGCCCTATATCTGCCAGGAGCCCATCGAATATGACCGCCACCAGAGAAAATACTGGTTCTTCAACAGAAGGATAATTGAGTAAGTTTTGAACCACCCTGGCCCTCATCAGTCACTCGTTCTTTTAAAATTACCTGTCAGACTGTCATGTCTTTATTTATTTTGAATGATACAATATATTAAGGTGACGCAGTGGTTAGCACAGTCGCCTCACCGCAAGAAGGTTCTGGGTTTGAGCCCCAGGGTAGTCCAACCTTGGGGGTTGTCCCGGGTCGTCCTCTGTGTGGAATTTGCATGTTCTCCTTGTGTCTGCGTGGGTTTCCTCCAGGTGCTCCAGTTTCCTTCCCCAGTCCAAAGACATGTAGGTCAGGTGAATCGGCATTACTAAATTGTCCCTAGGTATGAATGTGTGTGTGTCGGCCCTGTGTGATGGCCTAGCGGCCTGTCCAGGGTGTCTCCCCGCCTGCCGCCCAATGACTGCTGGGATAGGCTCCAGCATCTCCGTGACCCTGAGAGCAGGATAAGCGGTTCGGATAATGGATGGATAGTTCAGGGCATGTACTTTTATTATGATAAAAGAGTCACCTACTTTTTTTGCTTACAGTAAAGAAATGCCGTCTGTCGTTGCCTATCTCAACAGTGATTGTTCCAGCTCTGAAACTGAGGAGCTTGAGGAGACCCTTTTCTGGATTTTTTTGTAAAGGAGAATTTTACTATGCCTCTAGATAATATCAGTTATCTCACTGAAACAACTTCAGTTGGTCTGTGAGACTAAAGATTTAGGCCTAACTCACCGATGCTGTTTGTATGTTTCGCATCATTGGTATCCGTATAATTTGCATGGCATTTAAATTTAGTTTCTTTGCTATAACAAATTCATTTGAGAGAAACTAATTTTCCACCTCTTTGTTCAAGAACTTTTAAACTAGAGGAAGCAGTTTATAATGTCTCGGCAAATACAGTTTGGGTACTGTAAACATTAGCTGCACCTTGCAAGATTCTCACTATCATTTTGGGCATTATGAAAAAGGAATATAGGACTGTTCATTTATGCAGTAATCAGAATGATGGGTTATAACATACTGTTTGGTGTGATGTTTTATCCAAGGTTAGATCAACGATGGATGTGCAACATATTTTTACTGTTAAAGAGTCGTTATGTTTTGAGCATACCAATGATTCACCCATCCATCCATTATCCAAGCCGCTTATCCCAATTGGGGTTGCGGGGATGCTGGAGCCTATCCCAGCAGTCATTGGGTGGCAGGCAGGGAGACACCCTGGACACACCGCCAGTCTATCACAGGGCCCTATTTCAGCAGCTCAGATATATTCTGCATTTCAAAATTCAATACCTCCCCTAGATCTTAAATCTCCTCACTAGATTTGAGGGTTTTGGTTGGTGTTCAGTATTATTTATGTTGATAGTCAAATATGTTGATAGTCAGCCCACGGTAAATATGTTGTTACCGTTCTGATAAATTGGAATAGATATTTCAATACAGAATACATAAAGAAGAAATATGTTAAATATATTCTGAGATTCAACTTGATTCACACCCACGTTGGGTGTGAATAACTAGGATTCTGGCCATTAATATCACACAAATCATTCAGCTGTGGTGCTGTTTGGGAGTAAAAAAAATTTACTCGAATAAGGATGAGTTAATGCTATGATTTTTCTTAAAATTATATGTAATGGTAATTATTGATTTGTCACCTCACCCATGCCCTAGTGAGGAGGACAGGGAGCATGAGAGGGGAATAGGTCTGGTACTGCAGCACTAAGGCACAACTTGGGGAGCTCATGGAGTGCCTGAAGAGGAGGTGCAGGCTCACATGGACATCACAGAGGACCTCACTAACAAGGTTCGTGGAAACAATAAGGCCTTCCTCACTGCTGTAAATGGTATGCCATTGTTTTTGCTTTCGTTTTATTTTTTCAGACTTTACCATCTCAAAAGGGATGTCTACCACACCTTTTGGACTTTATCTTGCGAAGGATAATAGTTGGTGTGGTCCACTGGTTCTCCATTTAGCCAGGATATTCCAATACAGCATTCCCTGTGTTGGTTTTGTGTGGAAAATGGAGCAGAATAACATATAGACACAGGGAGATACAAAGAGTTCCCTGACTGGTGCTCGTCACTTGGATGCACTCTGCTGTTGACTTGGGCTATTTCATATGATGACATGACAAGGGAATTTATTTATTTACCCCCCCCCTTTTTCCCCCACTTGGCCAATTACCCCACTCTTCCGAGCCATCGTGACATCTGCTCCACCCCCTCTGCCGATCTGGGGAGGGCTGCAGACTACCACATGTCTCCTCTGATACATATGGAGTCGCCAGCCATTTCTTTTCACCTGACAGTGAGGGGTTTCGCCAGGGGGACGTAGCATGTGGGAGGATCACGCTACCCCCCCCCCCGGAACAGGCGCCCCGACCGGCCAGAGGAGGTGCTAGTGCAGCGACCAGGACACATACCCACATCCGGCTTCCAACCCGCAAACACGGCCAGTTATGTCTCTAGGGACGCCCGACCAAGCCGGAGGTAACACAAGAGATTCCAATCGGCATTCCCTGTGTTGGTAGGCAATGGAATAGACTGCCACGCTACCCGAATGCCCCTGGGAAATTATTTTTTATATCGCTGATCTGGCAGTCAGTGATTAAGATTTGTGTGACTTAGGCTTTGTGTGTGTGTGTGTGTGTGTGTGTGTGTGTGTGTGTGTGTGTGTGTGTGTGTATGTGTGTGTGTGTGTGTGTGTGTGTGTGTGTGTGTATATGTGTGTACACTTGTCCATGTGTCCTGCGGGGTTACATTCCAACATACTCTTATCTAAACTCCAGATAGTTGTGCTTCTACCATCAGGCAGTAGTGTGCAGCTGAAATGTGAGATGCTGCTCTCTCCTGCTCCTGCTGCTACTCTCCCAGACAGCATTTAACTGTCCCTGCCCCCCGCTTTGTTCTGTAGGGAGAGCGGTGAGAAGACTTTATGATTGATTTTATTAGCAATATCTTTTGCTGTTTGACCGGCTTTTCTCTCTGCACTATAAACTACAGTTTATGAAACCCGGCCCCTGAGGGAATGGGGCCCACTGGTAAAAAGAAAGTCCTTCCTTGCCGGTTTTCACATTATCACCCTTTTCAATTTCAGTGTTGCCTCACGTTTAAGCCTCACGTTTAAATTGAATCTGGTGGATCAAGAATGGCTTAACCTTGGGGGGGGGGGGGAAAGGATTCTTGCTATCATTTAATCAGATGCAGGCTTTTCTCGTGCTCTAGTTTCTGGTTTTGGACTCCAAAAGTTTTTTGTTTTTTGTTTTGCTTTGCTTTACTTTTTTCCATTCAAAGTGGAAAGTGAGCTGTTAACATGCTTCATTATCTGAATATCACATATCATATACATGAATCATACGTTTGATCTCACTCCGAGAGACAGCGCATTCTCACTTCTCACTCTAGCACCAACCACGGGGGTCTGGGTTCCTTCTGCTGAGACAAAGAGTTTTTGCCTGGAAAACACACCTGCTACCTCAACCACAAAGAGCAGAATCTGCCCTTGTAACAACTTGGATGCAGCTCCGAGGTCTCTTAAATTGGGACGCTAGCTAGTGCAATTGTATAGCTTTTCATGGCATTGCACTCAGAAAGCAAACGTTTGTCTACACCACTAATAGCAAGCAAGCAAAATTTTATTCATATAGTGCTTTTAAAAACATGCAGTTAGAAAGTGCTTTACACTCAATACACAAAATATGAATAAATATATTGACTATAAAACATGGTATAGGGAGTATCAGGCCAAGCTAAAAACGAAATAAAGCAGAAGGCAGGGGTGGGGGAATCCATAAAAAAGCTTTCCTGAAAAGATGGGTTTTTAGAAGCGGCTTAAAACAGTCCAGAGATTCAGCGAATGGAATAATGGAATAATCTTCCCCAACCCATGTTGGGGAAGATTATTCCAGAGGCTTGGGGCTAAAACTGCAAAGGTCACCTTTTGTTTTGCAGTTGGAGTGAGGGATGGATAAAAGACCGAGTTCTGAGGATCGTGGGGGGTCGGGAAGTGGAACGAGAAGATCAGAAATGTAATTGGGGGCAAGATCATGCAGTGCTTTAAATGTAATCAATAAGATTTACACATTATTCTGAATTTTATGGGAAGCCAATGGAGGGATGCAAAAATAGAATAAGCTTTGTTATTGTGCTAACTGTATTTTTTTCTGGAACTGACAGAGGAGTACAATGAGACGGTCAAGAGTGGCAGAACAGCAGCGATAGGACAGGAGTCCAATAACCTGATACCTATGGGCAGCAAGGAGGTAAGTCATGTAATGTTCACTCTCATGAACAGAATTCTGATTGCAAGTCATTTACGCTGCATTGGAGGGGGAAAAAGCATTGAATTGAAGATAAACTTTCATTCCCCCTTCTCACTGTTAACCTTTAGATAATATTGCCTCTCTGCGTTTCTCAGCCGTCTCCTGCAATGTCTGACAGCGAAGCCTCCCGATCCAGTACTGTCAAAAAGGACCATGTGAAGACCAACAGGAACAGCTTGTTCAAGCTGGGCCAGGAGGGCAAATACAGAGTCTACCACAACCAGTACAGCACAAACGTCCTTGGCCTCAATAACCACCAGCATCGGGAGGACAGTGACAAGAGGCAGCACCTCTCCCACAAGTTCAGCTTGACCACTGCTTCCAGGTTGAAGTGGAATGGCTCCATCCATGGGGTCCAGAGTCTTCACCATCTCCACCTTGCATCTTACCATCATCCAGCTGGAGACCAACATCCCTGCACCTTTTATGCATCCAAACTGGGCTTCACACCGGTATGAGAGTGGACCCTCTGCCTGTGCATGAATTTATGCGATACACCAAAACAGGTGAGACTTTATGAGGTTTTCTGTACAGCTTAATGTGACAACTGATAGTTCTCCTTGAAGAAATTCGTCTTATCGCTTGCACACATTCATGGAGAGGTCAGAGTGCAGGACCATGACATGGTTGCTTTGACCCATGTCCCCTTGTTAATTCTGTACACACTTGGCATGTAATGCAAAAGACCAGGTTCTATGCAGTAGTATTGGGGGGGTTTTTCACCACCAAACAACTGACTCTTACATTTTCTGATGTGCCAAAACTGCAAGAAAGGGTCAGGATGTGTTGTGCATTGATTTGTACATGTCTGTATTTCTGTATTTCTCAGGTCTAACTGGAACAAAGCAGTACAGATGTGCAGTAAAGCCAGGGAATTTGCCTTGGCCACCCTCGAGTGTGCCATCAAACCAGTGGTCATGTTGCCTGTATGGAAGGATTCTCTTTGACACACAAGGTAATTAGTGGAACAAACCCTGCTGCTGGGAATGGATGCCAATAAAGTACACTTTAAAAACAGCTTTGTGCTGCATATACAATAGGACAATTTTTGTTTTGGACAGGGGCTAGTTTGCTTTGTTCATTTATCTTCTACAAAGATACACTGCAAAAAAAAGCACTATTAGAAAGAAGCCACATTTTCTTTAATGTGGTAAAAGTCAGTGTCAAGCAAAAAAATCTGCCAGTGGGGAAAGCAAAATTTTCTTGGTAAGAACTCTTGAAACTAGTATAAAATTATAGCCACTGGAAAACTTAAAATTAGACAAGATTTCTAACTAAAATCCTTAAAATAGAACTGTTTGGCTTGTTAGAAGCAACTACAATGCAAATATTTTAGATAAACTTGGTTAAATTGAGTAAGTTTGTCTTTTATTCTTTAAATTAGCTTATATACATAGGACAAAAAATAAAAAGCCTTGTGCTCCATGGCTATGTACAACAGTCAAGGCACACACATAACGTGACTTTACTAGTCAGACCGAGATAATCAACTGAATGTTAAACTAAATAAAAGGCCATTATGTACTTGGCTAGTATTGATATCATGTAGTTAGCAATTAGGGCTAATGGCTTAGCATTGGAGGTGGAGTTAGCCATCATTGAACAACAACTGAAGTGTTATGCAAACACACTCTACCCCATGATAAACTGCTCACAACACAGACCCCCCCCCCCCATAGACACACACATAGACTAACAGCATATGGGAGATGTTCCTCAGTTTTAAAGTGCTGGTCAACTTAGTTAGCCAGCAATTTTATTCACTCACTGGACAGTCCAACAAACCTAATCTAGGAAAATGTGACAACCCTGGAATACTTTCCCTAGTTATGGTTATTGAGGGTATTATATTGTAGCTCGTTGGCTCTCCAAAAAGGCAGCTGCTTCAGCCAGAGTGTTGAACTCATGCCTGGTACCATCTGCTATCACACGGAGCTTAGCAGGAAAAAATAGGCTAAAGCGGAGCCCTGCTTTTTTCAGTTTGGCCTTGATAGGCGTGAAGACAGCTCTATTTCTGGCTACCTCAGCACTTTAATCTGTATAGATGTGGATCTCCGAGCCCCTGTAAAACAGGAGACCTTTCTCACGTGCAAACTGCATTATTTTTTGCTTCATCTGGTGTATACAGGCTAGGTGCGCAGTCCTGTCTCCTCTGTGTTATGGTTTTACATGACCAGAAGACTCGACTTAGCTGATGAATATACAGAGACTTGACTTTGACTGCATGAGATGACTTTATTAACGACAACCCGTGCTGCATACACATATACTGATTGCATGGCCGGACGAATCACAAGCAGAGTTACTCCACCTCCACACCATCAGCTTCCATATTAGTATCAGTGAGCGGCACTATATACTACATCCTCCTTTCTCAATATGATAGTTACACTTCAACATTGCTATAATGAAGATCTGTTTAGGACTGAACTTTGTGTCTCATTACTGTTATTGTCTAACTCACACATTTGCTTTAACATACCAAATGAACTTGCTGCTCAAATAGTACAGATGATGTGTAACTCTTCTGTCAAATATGGCAATGGCTAATCAGTGTCTGAGAGCATAATATTGTGTCTTCTCCCTGCAAAGAATATAGCATACTATATGTGTGTGTGTTTTATTATGTATTATATTATTTTATTTTATAAGACAAGCAGGTCAGGTGAATCGGCTGTGCTAAATTGTCCCTAGGGGTGTGTGTGTGTGTGTGTGTGTGTGTGTGTGTGTGTGTGTGTGTGTGTGTGTGTGTGTGTGTGTGTGTGTGTCTGTCTGTCTGTCTGTCTGTCTGTCTGTCTTTCTGTCTGCCCTGTGATGGCTTGTCAGCCTGTCCAGAGTGTTTCCCCACCTGCCGTCCAATGAAATAATAAAATAAATAGATCCAGCTCAAAATTAGCTGCAATGTCTTAGTAAGACAGAGAAAGATAAAATATGCTTTTCTTACACCAAAAAAAAATGCTTGACAAGATTATTTTTCTTTTTGGGGCAAAAAATTAGATGAATTTCCTAGAAATAAGGCATTTATACTTTCTTGAAATGTATTTTTTGTAGTGTTGTTGTGATTTTAGGTTAAGGTAGTGTAGCTCACACTACACAGCTCAAAACAGCTGGACCATAGTCTCACAGACAACAACCCTCCCCCTATCTTCCCCTCTTTGGTTTCTTTCTTTTGCCCAGACTACATCACATGACCTCCATAGAACGGGAGGAAAAGGAGAAGGTGAAAAAGAGAGAAAAGGTTGGAGGATGAGGAGACAATGCAGCAGGCCACCTGGGTGAAGTACACCATCCCCATCAAACACCAGGTAAGGCTCTCATGCCTTACATCTGCCAGCTAGGAGGTTGGTGAAGAACACTTAAGGGCTGTTACAAATAAAGTCATTTTAAGCCACTAGATGAGCTAGCACATGGTTTCTTTTCCAGCTAGTTAAACAGGTAGTTAAGGGGAGGGGCTTTTCTTTGTTGCCAAGCAACTATTAAAAAGCAGCTATTAGTTCTATTGCTAAAAATTAGCATGTATTTAGCGCTTGGAGCACCAAGCACTCTGCTTTTGGTGTGTGACTTCCATTTAAGATGATGAAAAAAGGAGTTTTTCATCGCCTGCATCTTAAGGTCAAATATTTGATGACCTTGTGGGATTATAGTTAACATTTACACTCCCAAGTAAGATTGACTGTGCAATCACATGTACATTGGCTGAAGGGAAAATTACTAAATGGACTGACGATGCCCTTTGTCAGAAGGCTTTATTAAATCCTCGTAACTGATCCCTTGTCTTCTTTCTGTCTGTTTAGGTGTGGAAGCAGAAAGGGGAGGAGTACAGGATGACTGGTTATGGGGGTTGGAGCTGGGTCAGTAAGACCCATGTGCCACACTTTCTTCCAAGATTACCAGGGAATACAAATGTCAACTACCGTAAAGAGCTGGAAGGTAAGCGTTGGAAGTGCCAGAGTTGTCAACACTTAAATTTGTTATGCTTAGCTTTTCCTAGCCAGCATCCACCTGATGCTTGCAGTTTGTGCTCATGTATGTTTATTGATTTATTCAGCAGCTAAAACATGCAAGGAAAACCCAGGCAGTCTTGAAGATTCACTGAACACTGACAAACAAACAGCTCAGGGCACTGTGGACATCGTCAAGGAGCAAACATCCTGCACTGTGACATCTCAGAGCACCTCATTAGTGGAGGGCCAGACCGGAGGCACGAATGAAAAAGAAAGGCTCACAGAGAAAGAAAAGGCAAGAAATGCGGCTGAAAATACTGGGGGGGGGGGGGGGGGGGGAGTTCCTCTGAGCCCAACAAATAAGCCCAGCGACTCGACCAGTGAAAAGAAAGATGACTGAAATCTATTGATATCTCCCCATGTATTATCTGCTCTTATCTGTTTTCAATTAATAAAATGCAATTATTAAAAAATGAGAAATTCTCTGTGTGGTCTTTTTATCATTGTACCACCACATTGTTACACCAGTGTTACCAAATTGGGCTACTTTGATTGGGTGGGTAAAAAGGGCTCTGATAAACATAATTATTATTACATACATACACTGGACAGACAGCGAAACCTTCTACTAAATGGCAGTAAAAAAAAAGGGGGGGGGCTATTTTTGGTCGGATTCAGGGCTCTGATCGGGCTATTCAAATCTGGCTACACTGTCTTACACACAAGCTTTAACATCTTAAGTGCTTTTGCAATTCTGAGATGTCAGGGAGCTTATAGGGTTTATATGTGAGGGCCACTCGGGTAGAGATGAGAGGATTATTACTGCATTTGAACCTGTGACCTGTTTTGTGATTGTCTCAAAAAGTCTTTATGATGATCAAAAGTGTCCATGGTTCAGTCAAAACACACACACACATTTATGGGTTTGTTCACAAACATTGATAAGGAATAAGGTTGACTCGGGAAAGTTTTAAGTCAAGTTAAGTCCAGCTTTATTTATATAGCACATTTCATACACAGGGCAACACAATGTACTTTACACAAAATGACAATACAATTGCAACTCAATCATAACAGTGCAAATACAGAAAATAAAAATGCATATCAGCAGGTGTTAGTGCAGAATTTATCTGTTCTTGTGCTGCTGGATCTCAGTGATGCCTTCAGCACAGTTCATCATAATATTTTGCTAGAAGTGGGTATATTTGTGTGGGGTACCCCAAGGTTCGATTCTTGGACCATTATTATTTAATCTCTGTATGTTCCCACTCGCACACGTTATCCAGAAACACAAAATAAATTACCATAATTATGCAGATGATTCACAGCTGTACATATCCCTATCTACTGATAATCTAGATCCCATACATTCTTAATACATTGCCTTAAGGTCTTCCACCTGCTGTTCAGATCCTCTCCCTACTGTTGTATTCTGTCCCTTTTGCACACAGGAGGACTACCGAATAGATTATTCACACCCAACTGGGTAACAACTTTATTTAACTTCGACATCTGCATTCACAATACAATCACTTAGCTGCGCGCTCTCTCTAGATGGAACAACTACTTAGGTTTGTGTGGCAACATATATCTGCACGATAGTTCCTATTGTTACATCCTTTCTCTTTTTTTCTGAGGTTTTTGTCTTTCAGAACAGTTATAACAACCCAGTGTTTAAGGGGAGGGGCTTTTCTTTGTTGCCAAGCAACTATTAAAAAGCGGCTATTAGTTCTATTGCTAAAAAGTAGCAATAAACACCAAGATGGGAGGGCGCGTGTGCGGTGAGTGACCTCTCGCCTCGCTGCGTCCGGCGTGACCACACGTTCCCTCGTGAAGCTCATTCTGGAAAGAAGTGCGGCCCGATTTCGCTTGGTGTCCGCCATCGTTTTAATGGGAATCTGCGGTGTTCTATTCTATCCTCTTTTGCCGCAGAACGGATCACTGTGAGTCTGTCTTCGGAGATAGTGTGACCGGTTATTATCTTGCCCGGTGCGGGATTCGATACGGGGTGTCCTGCACCACAAGGCGACATCACTAACCGCTCGGCTAAAGGGTCAGACCCGTTAACTAGGGACTAACGTGTCTTATTAGTAGTTTACAGTCGTCACCCTCCCCCGGAAGCGCGCCCTCGCGCTTTGTTCTTCCCGCGCTCCGGAGAGACTTCTGAGGATCTGCACACTTCCGGATCCCACCGCTGCCGCCAATGCAACCGGTTATTTTCTTGCCCGGTGCGGGATTCGATACGGGGTGTACTGCACCACAAGGCGACATCACTAACCGCTTGGCTAAAGAGTCTTATTAGTAGTTTACAATAGGTATAAAATATAGAAATATAGAATATTTTGCGACAAAGTTTATTAAAGTGTAAAAAAAAAAAAAAAGGACGCCGAGCGAGGGAGTTTCCAAGATGGCCGCCGAGTGGACGCACTATTGTTCAGCCAGCGTCAAAATGAGTAAACTCCTAAAATCAGTCGATCGCTGCCGAACTGACCGGTAGAGTGGAACAAGTAAAAAAACCCCGCTAATCAGGACGAGTTGGAATCGTACATGAGACGACGCAACGCAAAGCTACGAGGCGTTCAGGGATGTGAACGTTGGGTTAGAGGTCGTCAAGATTAGCCAGGGTGTCCCTTCCGGACGACACGTGGTCCCCGCTGCGCGTCGCCTTGGTAACGCACCGAGCAGTGAGAATAATGTCCAACCCAGAACGACCGTCGCTCAGTTTACGCCACGCTTAAGAATTCCTCCTACTTGAAGACTAAAGGTCTAAACTTTGGTGAAGGTCTCTCGAAGGGTGAACGTGAAAGTACGTGCAGATGGGGAAGGTAGTGTAAACTAGTAAGACACGTTAGCCCGCTAGCTGTGTCCTGACGTGATTACTAAATACAATACGGTCTTCGTGTTTTTATGTCTTGTTCTATCTTTGAATGCCAGGGGGTTAAGAGATAATGTCAAACGTGAGGCCTTATTTCTGTTTACAAAACGTTTCAAAACGGATTTTGTATTTTTGTAAGAGTCCCATTCTCTTCCTAGCGGTACCACTTTTTGGAGATCACAATGGGGCAACGATATATGGTTATCTCAGGGAACAAACAGAAAGATCTACAGGGGTCTCATCTTTGAAAAATAATTATGACGGTGTTATTTTGCACTGTGAGTGTGACCCAGAGGGTCATTTCATCTGCCAAGTCTTAAACTGCTGCAATACTACCCTTATCATAACAAATATCTATAGGCACAGTTCAAAGTCTAGTAATGATGTCCTACTAATGGACCTAGAATGCAAGATTAAACTGGCTATCTAAATATTCAGGTGCTTACCTGCTAATAGCAGGAGACTTTAATGTTATTTTAGACTGATGACAGGTGGCCCCCATGTCAAAGTTCTAATCAAAATTCCTCTTTAAAGCTGTCCATGGATAGAGCTGATATTGTAGATATATGGAGAGAGGAATTTAAAACTGACAAGAGTTTATACTTGGAGCAACAGGGGTGGCTCGAGTCTAGAATATCACTTAGATTACTGGCTTGATTCTAAAAACTTGCCTAAGGATTTGTGTACAGTCAAGGTGATGGCAACTCCACTTACAGACCACAAAGCCATCTACATTAACGTCAGACTTGTGTCTGATTATGGTATTATCAGAAGTTGCTCTTTCTGTAAAACGAATAACTCTTTGCTCAAGCATGCTATTATTACTTTTTATTGGAATAAAGCACAAGCTGAGGGATTGTTTGGTTGTAATTGGGAGCTCCTAAAATATGAAAGTGGTAAATATTTAAGGCAGTATGGAAGTGATTATGCCAAAAGCTGACACGCCATGGAGGAGAAGGTGGTCTCTAAAATTGCTTCCCTCACTAATTTGCCACCAGAGGAAGTGAATGATAAACACATTGTTAGGCTTGCAGAGTTGCAGATGAGTTGTATAGAGAGTGCTGAGGGGGCCTTTCTAAGATCCAGGTTGAAATGGCTGGAACATGGAGAGCAAATGTCAGCTTTTCTTTTTTTAATTAGAAAAACAAAGAGCAAAATATGATATTTTGTCACAGCTGACATTATGGGTCTTATACTGATAATATAGATGATATATCTAAATTTTGTTATGATTACTATTCTAATCTTTACAGATCAAAGTTCAATGAAAGTAACTTTACTTTGTTTAGTCAACATCTTGATGAATTTGATCCTATAAGTAAGGGGGACTGTTTATCACGTGAAGCTCCAATATCAGAAGGTGAAATTAAGGAAGGCATGCATTCACTCAAAAACAATAAATTCCTGTCTTCCTACTACAGTGACACAAGGAGTAATATGTTTAATCCCCAAACCAAAGAAAGATCTGCTTCTGCTGGACAATTGGAGACCAATAACTTTACTCAATAATGATTATAAAGTGTTTGCTATTATTTTAGCTAAAAGATTCAAGCAGGTCTCAAACTCAATAATTGATGAAAATCAATCTGGATTTATGAGCTGAAGACATTAACAATAATATTAGATTGTTTTTAGACCTCACAGACTATTCTGATCTAATTCTAGCTAGAATTGCTTGATAGACAAAAGTTTCGTATTTTTCCAGGACTTCTGCGAAGCTTTTGACTCCAAAAAACATTCTTTTATTTTTTTATTGTCTAGAGCGCTTTGGTTTTGGGACATATTTTGTAATGCTATGAAAATTCTCTGTGTTAATGGTAATAGCTCTGTTAAACTAACACATGGGACAACTCAAAGATTTTCTCTACAAAGAGGGGTGAGACAAGGTTGCCCTGTTTCTGTTTACCTTCTCTTCCTGGTGGCTCAGGTTTTTTGCCATTATATTAAATCCAGTAGGTTAGAAGGTATCTGTTGCTGATCATAATCTTCTTATAAGTCAGTTGGCAGATGATACAACATTTGTAACTGTCTCAGAGATAGTTATATTGAGTTAATTCAGCCGTTAAAAAAAAGATTAAAAATGTAATAAATAAGTGATTAAAAGGGGTAACATTGATACAAATTTATTTGAAATATAACACAGGAAAAAAATTTTAGTTAAAAAATATACCCTTTATGCAAGGTTTATTTGACGTCAGAGTGTAACGGGTCACATGACCAGAGTTTCGTTAAGCGCATAGCCGTTGCATTATGGGTCAGAATCAACATGGATGCAGAGGAAAGACATCTCCGTATACAGCCCCCAAAACAACTTTATTCTACACATAGTTCAAGAGGTGCACGTGGTAATTGTCCTTCGTGTGTTTTATATTTGTATATAATGTTGCTGAAGTGGCTTTACATGGACAGTGTGGTATGTTTTCAGCTATTTTACTGGATTTCATCGTATTTTTGTTGCGCTAACGTTTGGGCCTGTTGATCAACGGACACAAGCTTGAGAGGATTTAAACGAAATGAGAGATGATGTACATCTTAAACTTTTTGTCCTTTATTTTCTTGTAGTTTTCACGGTGTCTGCTGACGATAGAGAGAGAGATATAAAATAAATCTTCAGAAGACATCTGTATGATGCGGGGCCATTATTTCATTGGACCAGTGTAGCTACAACATCATTTCTTAAAAATGCCTCTCAGGTAGAATCACCTATAAAGATTATTGATTTATTCTCTAGAGCTTCAGGTTTAGGAGTGATTATATTAGAGGGCCCGCTCAGGTTGGACGGTTTGGAGACAAAGCAAGAGAGGCAAGATTGAGATGGCGTGGAGCTTGTGGAGGAGAGATGCTGGGTATATTCAGAAGGATGCTGAATATGGAGCTGCCAGCAAAGAGGAAAAGAGGAAGGCCAAAGAGGAGGTTTATGGATGTGAGGACATGAGGACATGCAGGTGGCTGGTGTGACAGAGGAAGATGCAGAGGACAGGAAGAGATGACGGATGATCCGCTGTGGCGACCCCTAATGGGAGCAGCTGAAAGTAGTAGTAGCAGTAGTAGTAGTAGTAGTAGTAGTAGTAGTAGTAGTAGTCTCTAGAGCTTCAGGTTTATGCCTGAATTTGGATAAGTGTGTGTTATTTGCACTGAAAAACTGTAATGAGGTGTCAATTTGCAACATTCCTGTAAAAGAAAAAAGTAACTTATTTAGGGATTGTTGTACCTAAAAACCCCAAGTACAGAGTTACCTTAAATAACAACCCAATGATTGATAAATTAAAACATAAATGTAATATGTGGTTACAAAGATATTTGTCATTAAAAGGGCATACTCTCATGTCCAAGACAGGGAATATCCAGGCTTATTGCTTCATCTGTATTTTTGGATGACAAAACTGCTAATGCCATTGATAAAATATTGCTTACTTTTCTATAGAAAAATCGAGTCCACTATATCAGGAAATCTGTAGTTTTCAACTCTATTAAGAATGGTGGTTTAGGTTTTCTGGATTTTCCTTCTCTGAAGATTAACTGGTTAAAGGACATCTTGTCTAACAGCTCATCCATGTGGAACATTATCTCTAGAACTGTGTTCAATAAGGTTGGGGGTCTTTCCTTCTTGTTAATGCGTAATTATCAAATTGAAAAACTCCCTCTTAAACTATCAGCGTATCACAAGCAAGCCTTACTGGCATGGAAATTGATTTACAAGCACAACTTTTCTCCACACCATTTCCATATATGGAATAACTGCAATATTTTATACAAGCACAAGAGTTTTTTCTTTAGTAACTGGTTTGATAGAAATATTTTATTAGTAGGACAGCTGCTGAACTCTCAAGGTTATCTCATGACGTATAACGAGTTTATTGTACATTTTACTTTTCCTGTAATTGGCTATAGTGATGGCCGCTATCCCCGGTGGTTCAATGTCCTTACTGCAAGGTACTCAATATCCTTTTGTTATTCCTTTAGTACATCCAAATGAAACAATGTGTGGAAGGGTTTGCTTCACTGAAGCCATAAAAAACAATAAGGCTGTCCGTACCATTTTTCATAGGGAGTTTACCACTTCTCCATATGTTGTAGCGTACTAGTCCCAGTTTGATCAGAAAAAAGTTGGACATTATCTCATAGATATCTTCTCACAAACAAAGTAAAGGAGGTTTCCTTTGAAATGATTCACACATCCCGTTAAGCAATTTCTTTCTAAATATGTGAGAGATTTGGAATTTGGAAAGAATTGCTCTTGTGATCAACCTCATTCTCACAAAGGACTTGGAACATTACATGGATACAATATCTTTAAGTTACAATAAGAAGGCTGTAAAAACAATGACTTTATCTAATGACTTTTTGTTATGGGAACAGAATTGATAGCCTTGCTGGGTATTGTTGCGAATTCTACTAGAGTGTTCCTGCTCCAAGTTCATTTGCATATTACCCACGATGCAACTGAGGTGTCGATGTTTTGGTTATGTTGTGGGATACTGAACATGTTAAAAACGGGCATATCTGTTACAGATAGCGGGGATGTGGTGGAAGGTAATGGGGACGTCATGAGAGAAGTTGTAACAGACAACATGCTATTTCCCACCATGAGGGTAAAGAGTAGGCAATTAGATAATCTCGCTTCTGTGGCCGAGATAATGGTCAAGCTGAGACCAATACGAGCTTGTGTCTGTTATGACTAGCTTGGCTTGAGGTCATTAAAAGCTTGCTTGCTAACTTTGAAAGGTTTGCTGAGAAGCCCATTACTTGACCTACGTCACAGTATATTATGGTTAGTTTTCTTTTCTTTACTTATTTTGTTGTATCTGTTTTTCACGTTCTTGATTGTTCTTATCAAGTTTGTAAGTTCGTTAATGTGTCTATTTAAAAAATGTATATATTGTAACGTGCATGGATAAGAAGACACGCTGGCCGCTGGCTGTCGAGTCTGATCCTTTAGTCGAGCGGTTAGCGATGTCTCCTGCGGTGCGGGCGACACGGGTTCGCTTCCCGGCCGCGGCAGTCGAACACTAGTTGGAGCACTGACAGTTCTGGGGCTAATTAGCAGTTCTACTGCTGGTTCCTCAAGCGCAGAGGGCTCATTGTCAGCTGGGGCGACAGGCTCATAACGTTGAGGGTAGCGGCGTCAGAGGGGCTAGGTGGAGCAGCGACAGCTGGACATTCTCCTTCTGGTTCCTCAGAGGGCTCATTGTGGGCTGGTGTGACGGTGGTTGTCTCAGCTACCTTGTGTAACCGTTTATTTTCTTGCCCGGTGCGGGATTCGATTCGAGGTGTACTGCACCACAAGGCGACATCACTAACCGCTCGGCTAAAGGGTCAGACCCGTTAGCTAGAGGCTAACGTGTCCTATTAGTAGTTTACACTTGGTTAACTTTGACCCGAAGAAATCAGTTATTTTCCGATGCTTCATCATTAATTTTAACGTTACTATTGCTTAAAGTGTAGCGAACACACTAGCAGGTAGTCTACTTACATAGAGCGCTGCTATTTTGTTCTGTGGAATTCACGTCCGCGTGACGCTAAGCTCGCGTGACACAAATAACCAATCAATCATTAGGAAACAGAGTTTGTTGCTTGTGATAGGCTACGTACTATACGTAGGCTTACAGCTAGTGGAAATTAGCCCGGGAAGCGCGCAAAAGTGCAATACATTAAGAATGTAACGTATTTGCGATTTGAATTTTTACATTTGTTTATGTTTGATGCACGCCAAAGTAGGTATGGCCACGGCCCTACTGGCTATACCAGTTCCGCGGCCTATGGAGTCGGGAGTAGCAGAGAAGTATGTATGAGTGGTGCAGGATATGTATGAGGAAGGTGTGACAATGGTGAGGTGTGCGGTTGGAATGACAGGTGGGTTCAAGGTGAAGGTGGGGTTACATCAAGGATCGGCTCTGAGCCCTTTCTTGTTTGCACTGGTGACGGACAGGACTATGATGTTTGCGAATGGCATTGTGATCTGTAGCAAGAGTAGGGTGCAGGTTGAGGAGAGCCTGGAGAGGTGGAGGTGTGCACTGGAGAGAAGAGCAATGAAAGTCAGTAGAAGCAAGACAGAATACCTATGCATAAATGAGAGGGAGGAGAATGGAATGGTGAGGATGCAAGGCGTGGAGGTGACGAAGGCGTATGAGTTTAAATACTTGGGGTCAACTGTCCAAAGTAACGGGGAGTGCAGAAGAGAGGTGAAGAAGAGAGTGCAGGCAGGGTGGGGAAGAGTGTCAGGAGTGATTTGTGACAGAAGGGTACCTGCAAAAGTTAAAGGGAAGGTTTACAAAATGGTTGTGAGACCAGCTATGTTATATGGTTTGGAGACAGTGGCACTGATGAAAAGACAGGAGGCGAAGCGGGAGGTAGCAGAGTTGAAGATGCTAAGATTTTCATTGGGAGTGATGAAGAAGGACAGGATTAGGAACCAGTGGTGCCGGCAGCCGTAATCCTATACGCACCGTGCATACAGGGATCTGTACGCACCGTGCATACAGTGATCTGTACGCACCGTGCGCTATTAGCCAGTGACGTTAACCCCCATCATTGGCCTTCAAATGAATTAGCGTCAAACGGCGTGGGTGGCAAAAAAACTGAACAAAATCATAAAAAAATGTACGCATGGTGTGTACAGGATTACAGCTGCTGGCGCCACTGTTAGGAAACGATTATATTAGAGGGACAGCTCAGGTTGGACGGTTTGGAGACAAAGCAAGAGAGGCAAGATTGAGATGGCTTGGACATGTGTGGAGGAGAGATGCTGGGTATATTGGGAGAAGGATGCTGAATATGGAGCTGCCAGGGAAGAGGAGAAGAGGAAGGCCAAAGAGGAGGTTTATGGATGTGGTGAGGGAGGACATGCAGGTGGCTGCTGTGACAGAAGAAGATGCAGAGGACAGGAAGAGATGGAAACGGATGATCCGCTGTGGCGCCCCCTAACGGGAGCAGCCGAAAGTAGTAGTAGTAGAATGGTTTTGATGTGTCCCCCTTTTAGTTGCACTTTGTAGAGCCAGGGGTCTTAACATGGGGCTTGTCCTTTACATAAATTAATAAGTTGGTAATTATTTTCTTGAATTTGGGTAAGCATATGTTGTATTTTGGTAATTGACGACTGTATGTGTGTCCGAAATAAAGATTATTATTATTATTATTATTATTATTGATTTGTGAAAGTAAAATCAGGCCTATGGGGTGCTACGTAGTCAAACCATTTTTTTCCAGTATAAGGTTAACTGTTCCAATTCATGATTGACAGGTGCTGTTATCCTCTCCATTTTATAAATGTCCATTGTAATTTCCATCCATGTTTTTAAAGTTGGGCTCTCCTGTGATAACCATTTCCTGGTAGGAGTCTTTTTACTAGCCACCAGCAGTATATTCATGAAATATTTATCGCCTTTCAACCATTCTTGGGGTGTTTACCCAAAATATATGATCTTACTATCTAGTATTTCGCATTTAAAAATGTCTTGTAGGGCATTGTGTATCGCTCTCCAATGTGCATGACACATGACTGTATGCAGCAAGTGTGACATCTGCAGGTCAGTGGACAACAAACAACTAAAAGACACACTGATCTCGCATGAAATGCTGAACAAACCTTGGGCAAAGGTGGGCACACATCTGTTTTCACTAGATAACAGGGACTACCTCATCACTGTAGATTACTATTAAAATTTTGGGGAAATAGATTGTCTGTCGGATACAAAGTCCACGACAGTGATAAAGAAACTGAAAGCCCATTTTGCATGTCAAGGTATCCCCGATACTGTCATTTCAAACAATGGACCACAATGTAAATCCCAAGAATTCCAGAGATTCAGCCGACTGGGAATTCCAACATAAGACCTCATCACCAGGTTACCCTCAGAGCAACGGCAAACTAGAATCAGCCATTAAGACAGCAAAGAGACTTATACTCAAAGCTAAAACTGCTGGACAGGACCCTTATCTTGTGCTTCTAGACCACTGCAACACACCATCACAAGGCCTGGACACCAGTCCAGCACAGAGACTCCTCAGCCGCAGCACCATAAAGCTACTGCCCACAAAACCAAGCCCTCTACAGCCTGAAGTTGAACGGACACAGCAGGGATTGAAAAACAACAACGTCAGTGTGCCTACTACGACAGATCAGCTAGAGACCTAGAAACGCTGAAACAGGGTGACTGTGTGAGGATAAAGCCACTCCAACCCCACATTGTCTGGAGACTAGGCAGAGTACTGAAGCCGGTTGATACTAGGTCCTACGACGTCCAGTTAAACTCTGGTGTTCTCAGGAGAAATCAGAGTTTGTGATGCCATGAACGGCGACAACCCATGTACAGTTTTCTTAAAGGTTTCAATTGTATTATTGTCAGTGAAGGGTTATTTGATTATTCAAGTGCTCTTCTGTTGTACAGGAAACGCAGACAATGTATTAAGAAATACAATCCCTTATAGCTGCAGACCTTGTGCACTACACTTTTTTTTTCTTAGAAATGCATGTTAAAAAGGGGCGTAGAATGCAGTGTGAGATTTATTGGTTGTTGCATAATTCCCAGTATGTGAAAACTGAAAAGGAAACAGGGCCTTGGCCTCTATTATCCATCATGGGACCTCGGCTGAGGAAAAATTACAAACTATTTGTAATGAAGGACTTGCAAATTGCTGAAAACACAACGGCGGGAACATCAGGGGTGTTTTACTGTGAAGATGACCTCAACCAATATCCGCCGATAGTCACTCTCCACCATATAGTCCACAGTGCAGACCGAGGTCATGGAAATAATATAAACGACAGGCGAGAGGTTTGACTATCATATCGCCGTGACTTATCTTGGCCAAATGAGATCATGCTCACACAGTAGGCAAATTATGTACTGTCATAGTATTCAAATAGGAAGAAGGCCACAACTGAACATGTTAGACTACACCACATGCAAATACCCTGTGCAGTGCAAAACATTTTGCTCCTTTGCTGTCCTCTGATTTATCACACAGCAAGGTCTCTGGTCTCATTAAAACCTAGCGAATACTGCAAAGAAATGCCCCCATAGAACAAAAATGTGCCATGTGATATTTGCATTTGCTTAACACAAATGTTCAATCAGTTCAGTAACGAAAAATAAAATAAAATAAAAAGCTGGAAAGTAGCATGCAGCCATAATTGTGAGGTGCAGTGGGCATCTGTTTACCCAGAAGGGTTCTCAGTTATTCTGGCAGTGAGCGACCACCTGACATGGTTGGTCTGGTGTAACAAACACAATGTGTGGGTGACCGGTCATGTAAGGTCTCTTAAAGGCCACAGCTGTCTGGGTTTTCCATTTTGAAATGGATTCCACTGATTGTGCCCCAAAACACTGATTAACCCTCCACAACCACGTGCACATTTTGTTTGTACAGAAGAACGCGAGCTTTTTGTTTGGTCTTTTTCTGATGTGCTACCGCCACCTACTGGTGAGTATATGCCTTCCCCCCTTTAACGTTTTGTCATCTAAGGAATCTTCTTTCGGTTTGTTCCCCGTTTCCCAGGAGTCGCCACAGCGGATTTGATAGTTTCCATCGGTACCCCGTCAGGTCACAGCACCGATAGCGGTCTTGTCAATCCGTATTGTAGAGAATTCGGGGGCAACCACAGGAACTGACGCGGCAGCGGTGCGGACGATACGGGTTCGCGTCCCGGCCGCGGCAGTTTCTGTGGTCGCCCCCGAGTTCGCTACAGTATCATGATTTGGTAAAATTTTACGTCGCATGCCCTTCCTGACACAACCTCTAACCCTATGGACGGGGCACAGGTAAAGCACTGGATGCCATCCCAGTATCCATGGACTTGCGCCCATGCCTGTCGCCATTGTCATCTAAGGAATAAGATAAAATATTATGTTCAAGTCAGATATTTATTCTGACTTTAATTTCTGAATTCAAATAAGGTTTTTAAATGTGTACCAGGCTTATAATTCGCCCATTTTAAAACTGTTTAATGATCTAATCTATGGCCTTGGCCAATTATGTCTAGGGTTTTCTGAAAATGGAAGAAGCTCCTTCAAGAACTGGAAAAAGCCAGGAAAGTATGTGAACCACTAATGGATAATATGTCTTATAATTCGCGCTTTGCGTGGCTGTTGCAGCTAGAAAAGCGCTGTAAAAAATACAACTTGATTGATAAATCGCTCGTCCAGCCTACTAAAGGGAGAC
Source organism: Lampris incognitus (assembly GCF_029633865.1). Taxonomy (NCBI): domain Eukaryota; kingdom Metazoa; phylum Chordata; class Actinopteri; order Lampriformes; family Lampridae; genus Lampris; species Lampris incognitus. The sequence continues at coordinate 9,795,418 of NC_079220.1, read as the reverse complement.
CACATTGCGGCCATAATGGAGTTTTGTATTGGCGAGTAATTTGTAACTCATCATCATCATCATCATCATCATCATCATCAACAACAAGACTTACGTTTGGAAGAACGTTCTCTCAAACCTCGTATCTGTCCATCGCCAAATAGTTGACAGTGAAAGGTGATGGATGTAACCTGGGTTAATTGGGGGGCGCTATTTAACGTATCTATGGACTGCAGCTGTAAGTAGGCCTGTCAGTTTTAAAGCTGCTGTCAACATTAATGCAAATGAGCAGCACAAGTTTGGGAGAAACCGTCAATATGTGTTATCTCATGTTTGCCTCGGCGTCGTCATCGTATCCAAGTAAACATGACTTTGTATCGCCATTATCATTAGGGTTCGCTGTGTGAGCGGGTGTAGGTTGGCTGGGGTGTTTCATATGCTGTGGAACTTCCGGAGGACGGTATATGATATTTGAATACGGCCATGCACATTTTCCACATATCGAGAGTTGATGAGGACGAATGTGCTGATGTTTAGACGAGGGAGCGGCAAAATTAATAGTTTACGTTGTCGGCAGGATTCGAACCTGCGCGGGGAGACCCCAATGGATTTCTAGTCCATCGCCTTAACCACTCGGCCACGACAACTGTTGTTTTACACATATACACTTCCGGTCATCTCAAAATATTGTAACGTAAGGTCCGCGGTGGCGTAGCGGTCTAAGCATCGGCTTGGTGTCGATGCAGTTGCCCACTGGGGACTGGGGTTCGCAACCCGGTCTCGTCAGATCCGACTATGGCCGGACTCGATGAAGCAGCAATCATTGGCAACGCTGTCTTCGGGAGGGGGGCGGAGTCGGCTTTTGTTCGTCATGTGAATGCGTCTCTGTGTGTGTCGGAAAAACAGTGGTTCGGCTTGGATTCGCCTTGTCACGAAAGTGGGGAGGCGCTTTCCTTCGAGACTGCCGGCCGGAGAGATGCAGTTGGCGAACGCATGCAATACGAGGGTGGGTGTTTGAATTAAAATAGGGATTAATTGGCCACTAAATTGGGAGAAAAAAGGGAAAAATCTGAAATAAATTTAAAAAAAATATATTGTAACGTGCATGGATAAGTAGACACGTTGGTCCTTGACTAACGGGTCGGGCCCTTTAGTCGACTGGTTAACGTTGTCGCTTGCGTAGTGGAAAATACGGGTTCGCGTCCCAGCTGTGGCGGTTCCTGGGAGTGCCTCCCAATCCGCTACATTGGTGTCAGAAGTGGGATGGCGCCTTACGGTCACTCCATCGCTGGATTTTGGGGGGTAGTGTAACGTGCATGGAGAAGAATACACGCTGGCCGCTGGCTGGCGGGTCTGATCCTTTAGTCTAGCGGTCAGCGATGCCTCCTGCGGTGCGGGCGATACGGGTTCGCTTCCCGGCCGCGGCAGTCACTGTGGTTGCGTTGTTCCCCGAATTCGCTACAATATGAACACAAAGAAGAAAACAACTCATTTATTTCATTTGATTGTAATAACAGTCACACACTCTTCACACCTGTTATTTTCACGTGTTGCACGCATGCGCGGGTACGTGGTGCTTCGCTGCTACGCGATTACATTGGCGACCCGTGCGACAGCTCACAAACAATCGTTACCGTTGCCGAAGCGTTATAACGTCGCTAATGACAATTTATCAGCTACTTCTTAGAGCAAAAAAAAAATCAGCTACATGGCAGCAGTCGAGCTCACGTTCATTAAAAGAAAAAAAGTTCACGCTGCAGCTGCTTTAAAGAAATCCCACTTTCAGAGCAGACGCCGCCACTTCGGCGGTTTATGTTGACAGCTTTCATGAAGCGTCGTGTTCAAACCGAGTTAGTTACTGGACCAGAAGAACTGTCACCACGTGACCCCCGTAGCGCGAGCGAGCGAGCGAGGGCCTCCTGTTTTTCAGTCATCGGAGAAAGGAAGAAAGATGGCGGCTCTGCGCGGACCGAAACGGGACGCCGGGCTACCGTTTTGAGCTTTCCCAGCCAAACCGAGACCGGGGACTAACTGGACTACGGCTTCCTAATCCTCGCCGGTGGCCGTTACTCGGGGTTTATCCGCCTTCGCTCGCATTTCCGAAGGGCTTGCGTCGACGGCCAAAAAATAGAGATCGAAAATAATAGATTTTGCCTATCATGAGAGGGAGAAGGGGCAGGCCGCCCAAACCCCTGACGTTACCCCCAGAAGAATCGTCCGCGGCACCGGTGCGTGGTTTAAGACCAAGGAGGAATCTGAAACCGAGACTGAGAGACAGCGGCGATGAGGACATCGAGAGCCCCAAAAGGGACCCCGCCAGGGCGACCAGGGGGAAAAGAAAGGGCCGACCGGGCGCGTCAACCCGGGGCAGGGGAAGAGGCAGAGGTGGCGGCAGAGGAGGTCGTGGAGGGAGGCGGACGGCTCTCTCCAAAACGGTGGTCTACGACGACCACGAGAGCGAGGACGACGACGACGCTGTCAGTTTGAGATCGGAGGAGGACGAGTTCGTTGAGGAAGAGGCTTTATCCGAGGAGGAGGAGGCCCTCAAGGAAGACTCCGATTGCCTGGATAACGTGCTGGATGAGGAGGAAGATGATAACAGCTACTGTACGGAGAGTAGCTTTCGCAGTCAGAGCACACACGCCAGCACTCCGGGTAAAATGAAACGCCATCGAGGGGTCGATCAGGGGATGTATCGTGTACGACCAATAGCTGCAAAATCCCTTTGCTTTAATGCTCAGTCGTTGGTATTTATTTTTGACAGTACCAGAGGCTGTATTGTTCAAAATGGAGAATGCACACTGTATGAACACAGGCCGCAGTCCACTCATTAAATGCTGCCGATGGTGGTCTGCGTCCATGAAGCGTCATACTGCTGGCATACGATAGAGCTCTTAGCAAAAGAAAGTGTCACAGTTTGTGGGACTGTTGTTCCTGCAGTTTGCTGCGAAAGCACCTTTTGTGTAACAACTTAGCATGAAAGCTACAAAGGCTAGCTTAATTGCTAGCCAAGATAACGTTAGCACACTGGCTTCGCCGGATAACGTTAGCACGTTGGCTCGGCAACGCTGTCTTGCAGCGCTACTACTTTGGCGATGGTCCTCGCAAACATCTACCAACATAGGAAGTTAGAGGTTTATTTGTCTAACATATCTCATTGTTCTAGTTCAGCGTCATAGATTGTCATTAGGACGACCGTTAAATGCTGTTGCACTTCCGTGAGACGTACCGAGCATCTAATGCTAGCTGAGCAGCTAGCCTAGCATGTTTTGTCATTGCAATTTGGCATATTCAAGCAAACCTGTCACATGCGTGATGCACCCTTGCATACAGCATTTGGGGACCTGTCAAATGACCCCCCAAAACAAAGAGGTTATGACATGTTTTCTGATTAACGTTTAACTTAACGTCATGCTTGCCTAGCGGGGTTAGGAGTATAGTTGTAGGTGTATGACACGGTCTCAGATCCAGACTCAGCCAATAAGTTGCTTTGATCAACGTAAATCCAGTACTACTACTATGACTGTTACTACGATTTTGAGTCATGATTTACACCTCCAGTGTCGGTTAGTACGTGACAGCAATTGGCTCCAAGCGTGATCTAAAACATTTTGGGCCACTGAAACACAGTTACATAAACTGATTTTGATTTTGATTTTTGTAGACAAATGGGATATATTAGATAGCCCCTCTGAATTTCTTTAATCCTGACAGACTCATTATGGCCTTGTAATATCACATAAAGCGAAACGGGGTCATATTAAAACATTGGCATAAAGATCATATTAATCTGAAAATGAAAGGGAGCATTGATAGCTGTTCCCAATGATCTTAGGGTGTAGCTATATTAGTCTCATCATGATTCACAGATCTTGCTCTTAATCCAACAGGGAAGAAGAAGCTGCGGGCTACCCGACCTCGCAGTCCTATCCTGGAGGAGGAGGTTCCTCTTCTTGAGCTTCCAGAAACCTCTGAAGATCTCCTGATACCAAGTGATGATTTTCTCAACGTTGCCTCCATCTATGAAGTTTTGCGCAACTTCAGCACAGTGCTACGGCTCTCCCCATTCCGTTTTGAGGACTTTTGTGCGGCACTGGTTGGCCAGGAGCAGTGTACGTTAATAGCAGAGACCCACATTGCCCTGCTAAAGGCCATTATGCGTGAGGAAGACTCTTCCAACACCACCTTTGGCCCTGCTGACCTTAAGGACAGCGTCAACTCCACCTTATACTTTATTGACGGCATGACATGGCCTGAGGTTTTGCGGTCTTACTGTGAGAGTGACCAGGAGTACCACCATGTCCTGCCATACCAGGAGATGGATGATTACCCCTATGGCCCTCTGGAGAGCAAGATCAAGGTATTGCAATTTTTAGTTGACCAGTTCCTCACCACCAACATTGCCCGTGAGGAGTTGATGTCAGAGGGGGTGGTGCAGTACGACGACCACTGCCGAGTCTGTCATCGCCTAGGGGACCTGCTCTGCTGTGAGACCTGCTCAGCAGTGTATCACCTGGAGTGTGTGAAACCGCCACTGGAGGAAGTTCCAGAGGATGAGTGGCAGTGTGAGATCTGTGTGGCACACAAGGTACCCGGTGTTACAGACTCTGTGACTGAGATGCAGAAAAACAGGCCCTATATCCGCCAGGAGCCCATCGGATATGACCGCCACCAGAGAAAATACTGGTTCTTCAACAGAAGGATAATTGTGTAAGTTTTGAACCACCCTGGCCTAGCCTTCATATCAGCCACTTGTTCTTTTAAAATTACCTGTCATACTGTCATGTCTTTATTTTCTTTTAAAAATGATATACAATATGTTGAAGATGACACCGCTGAAAATGAGAAGACCCTTAAAACAAGACTACTATGTCTCAGTATTCCTAATCAGATCAGGATAGACAAATTGGACAACCCTGGAGAAAATGTTAGACTTCGGGTTCTAGCTACTACCATTGTGCACATGCAGATATTAATTGATAGTTATGTAGTATATTCTCAATAAGATGTTAATCTTTTGAAAAAGAAAAAAACCTAGAAATATCCTTAACATGAAATACATACACCTTGCACAACAAGCTGAATTCAGAAAGGTTAAAATAATATACACACACTTAAGCAACCAGTTGCAATTAGAGGTTCTTAAAATGCAAAGTGGTTTGACATTGAAACTAAATTAACCCCTAACATAGTTCCCGGCATATAATTTTATTACGATAAAAGAGTCATCTTTACTTTTTTGCTTACAGTAAAGAAATGCAGTTCTGTCCTTGTGCCTATCTCAACAGTGATTGCTTAGATAAAGTATTGCTCTATTCCAGCTCTGAAATTCATCAGTGAGCTTGAGGAGACCCTTTTCTGCATTTTTGTGAAGGAGAAATTAACTATGGCTCTAGATATAAATCAGTTATCTGACTGAAACAACTTCAGTTGGCCTATGAGACTAAAGATTTACGCCTAATCTCGTTGATGCTGTTTGCATGTTTCGCATCATTGGTACCTGTATAATTTGCATGGCATTTAAATTTTGTTTTTTTTGCTATAACAAGTTCATTTGAGGGAAACTAATTTTCCACCTCCTTGTTCAAGAACTTAAATTCAGTCCCGGTCCTAGAGAAAGCAGTTTATAATGTCTCGGCAAACACAGTTTGGGTACTGTAAACATTAGCTGCACCTTGCAAGATTCTCACTATCATTTTGGGTATTATGAAAAAGGAATATAGGACTATTAATTTATGCAGTAATCAGAATGATGGGTTATAACATATTGTTTGGTGTGATGTTTTATCCAAGGTTAGATCAACGATGGATGTGCAACATATTTTTACTGTTAAAAGGTTTTTTATATTTTGAGCATAACTACTCTGATTCTTTAACTACTATGATTCTGGCCATTAATATCACACAAATCATTCAGCTGTGATGCTGTTTGGGAGTAAATTTTTTTTACTCAAATAAGGATGAGTTAATGCCATGATTTTTGTTAAAATTATATGTAATGGTAATTATTGCTCTATCACCTCTCCCATGCCCCAGTGAGCAGGACGGGGAGCATGAGAAGAAACAGATCTGGTACTACAGCACTAAGGCACAACTTGGGCAGCTCATGGAGTGCCTTGATAAGGACTACTGGGAGATGGACCTCTATGCCACCCTGGAGGAGCTGAAAGAGGAGGTGCAGGCTCACATGGACATCACAGAGGACCTCACAAACAAGGCTCGTGGAAACAATAAGGCCTTCCTCACTGCTGCAAACGGTATGCCATTGTTTTTGTTATCGTTTTCTTTTTTCAGGTTTTAACACCTCAAAAGAGATGTCTACCACACATTTTGGACTTGTGAAGGATAATAGTTGGTGTGGTCCACTGGTTCTCCATTTAGCCAGGATCTTTGAATAGGTTTTGTGTAGAAAATGGAGCAGAACAAAATATAGACAGAGGGGAGATACAGAAAGTTCCCTGACTGGTGCTCATCACTGGGATGTATTCCTCTGTGTACGTGGGCTATTTCATATGATGACATGACAAGGGAATTTATTGTTTATATTGCTGATCTGACTGTCAGTGATTAAGATTTGTGTGACTTGGGCTTGTGTGTGTGTGTGTGTGTGTGTGTGTGTGTGTGTGTGTGTGTGTGTGTGTGTGTGTGTGTGTGTGTGTGTGTGTGTGTGTTTGTTTATACACTTGTCCATGTGTCCTGCGGGTTACATTCCAACATACTCTTATCTAAACTCCTGATAGTAGTGCTTCTACCATCAGGCAGTAGTGTGCAGCTGAGATGACAGTTGACACAGAAATGTCAGATGCTGTTCTCACCTCCTCCTCCTGCTACTCTCCCAGACAGCATTTAACTGTCCCTGCCCCCTGCTTTGTTGTAGGGAGAGTGGTGAGAAGACTTTATGATTGATTTTATTAGCAATATCTTTTGCTATTTAACCGGCTTTTCTCTCTGCTCTATAAGGGCCAATGTCTTCTGCAAATACATTTGTCATCCAGCTTATTGAATCCAGACTTTTCTGTGCAAACTGAAGGCGGTAGCATGTTTGATTGGAAATAAATGTTTGCTGCATCGCCTCCTCAACCACCAAGTTGTGTGTGTGTGTGTGTGTGTGTGTGTGTGTGTGTGTTGGGATTGTGCTCTGTACACACAAAGAAATAGATTATTATTAAAGCACCTATTTTCTCTGTTGCTTTTTATCCATCTAAAATGATTGATGAGTGCTGCTGTGAGTGTTCTCCTGCCTTTAAGCCCGTCACTCTTCTAGTGCACTGCTGCCTACACCTTTCTTTGTTCACTAGAACCGGTAGTGGCACGGCTGTTTCTCTTTCCTGTGAAAACTACAGTTTATGAAACCCAACCCCTGAGGGAATGGGGCCCACTGGTGAAAAGAAAATCCTTCCTTGCCGGTTTTATCAGTAGTTTCAAATGCATTTTTTGCTTTATTTCTGTCTTGAGTAGGTTTGTAGAAGTGTTGAGTACTGTGCCATTATCACCCTTTTCAATTTCAGTGTTGCCTCACGTTTAAGCAGTGGCGGTTAGCTTACATTATCTGTCATCATATTTCTCAAATTGAATCTGTGGATCAAGAATGGCCTAACCTTGAAAAAAAAAAGGACTCTTGCTATCATTTAATCAGATGCAGGCTTTTCTCGTGCTCTAGTTTCTGGTTTTGGACTCAGTTGTTTTGTTTTTTTTTTGTTTTTTTTGTTTTTGTTTTTTTTTGTTCTGCTTTGCTTTTTTCCATTCCAAGTGAAAAGTGCGTTGTTAACATGCTTCATTATATGTTCAAGTTTCCACAGTCTACTGATATGATGTAGATTTCTTGGTACAAGGTCACTATCACAATCCTGGGAGTACAGTGTTTATAGTGTGTTTTTTATCCCAGTTCACTCTAAAGGGAAAATGCAAAAGCTCATTTCCAACTCATGACAAATTTCAAGTTGAAGTTCATTTTATTATCATATGAATATAAAAAGTAAAGTACCATGTACCTTCAAAGGCAATGAAATGCATATGCCCTGGCTCTCTCAGTCTATAAGGAGATAATAAATAATAACAAAAACAATAAATAAACCAGAAATCCCACAAAATAATGAATCAGTGAAAGTTATGCAAGGAGCCTACTGTTCACTATTCCAGCTGCCTGGGGGTAGAAACTATCTTTGAGGCGGCTGGTCCGACCAATTTGTAGTTACATTATTGTCGCTGTTTATTTTCTTAGTTGATGTAATTTCTTTTTTTTCCCCCGTTTTTAGAAGAGATCATGGAGCGGGTGAAGCTCGGTCAGGAGACACAAGAAATGAAGAGGCGAGCAGAAGAGGCCGAAGGCAGGCAGCAGGCAGCAGAAACTGGCCCTGCCAAGACAGTTGAGAGCCCTACTGAACCCGCCTCACAGACAGACAACAGAGAAAACAAAGATCTTGCATCTAAAGAAGATACTACTTTGCAAGGTAAGGGAGATCCACTACTACACATTCTTGTGTATATTGGGCTTCCTTTCTCAATCCCTTTTCCTTTAATGTCTTTCGCGTGCCGTTTCCTCTGACTTACTGGCAAACCCCCCAAGTCCCCACAGTGTTTTTGGAGTTTTTTCACAATAGTGAAGCATGTCGGTGAAACTATGTGTAAACTGTCAATATGTCTCTCTTACTAAGGCAAGAATGCTTTTAAATCATCAGTGCTTTTAAGGCCTGTCATGATTCTGACTGTCCTGTACGTCCGGTGTAATTGTATATCATAACCACAGCAGCCAAAGCCCCTTCTGCTTCTGGAGATGAGAGTAACATCTCTGACCCTAAGCCTGGCTCAGCCATCCAGGACTCGGCTGTCCCTAAAACCAGTCCCCCTGAACCTACAGAGGGGACCCAGCCTGCCCCCCATGGAGGCCAGGAGAGTGGGGAGTCCTCCGTAGAGACAAAGCAGGAGAGGACAGGTACACAGGAGAGTCAAAGAAGGATTACTGTTCATCCCATGTAAAGATGTTTGCAAAATCTCTCCCCAGTCGACTCACCCTTCCTGTCGCACGCTGCTGCTGACCTGCATGTGTGCATCCATCTACATCCATCTGCCTGTGCTTTTTAGTTGCTTCAAAATATGCCCAACCTTTGGTGCAGAGCACATTTCAATTGGATGGCCAAGCTATTGAGCATTCATTGTCATGCTAGTCATGGTAGGTCTCTGGATGCGTTTGTTTGGCTAGTTTGTTCTGTCTGACTGCTGCTCAGTGTAGCATAGCTGCTTTCCTAGCTTGAGTTATACATCTATAAGCTGGCTGGTGGGAGCCTCTGTTCATTTGAGGATTCATTTACGTTTACTATAGTTGTACTTTCTCTTGAGAAGAAAGTGTCTTAGAGTGAGCTTGTGCAGAACATAACTAATTCTGTTGACTTGCATTGATAATCATTGCTGCGAAAGAGCTCCTTTGTTGGTCCTTTTGCTAGTCCCTTAGTTATAAGGAACAAGTTTAAATGTTTCAGAATCTTCAAAATAACAAGACAGACTATTCTCTCCAGTGATGGACATTAAACTTAAAGTTGTTCATTCAGACAAATCTGATTACTTTGGTTGTCTAGCTCCACAAAAACACACTTCTCATGCAATGCTAGATGAATAACCCTTTCCCTACGTTTATGTCTTTCTGTTATCGTCAGTACACATCTGAATACATAGTGAAAATAGTTTTCCCTCTCATGGAATTTTCCATTGGGACGTTGTGTAGTTGCATGTAAAAAGGAACTATATTATAGCTAATGAAAAAATTAAAAGGTCACAGTATTGCACAATATATTACAACCGACAAATGTCTTTCCACACACCGAATGTCTTGATGCACCACTGGCCAAAAACAGATAATTGGTGGATCACAACAAAACAAAAACCTGAGATCTCAGAAAAGTTTCAAAGTTCAACTAATAGAATAAAAAAATAAGCAAAAGACTAAACTAAAGGGAAAATAAAATGAAAATAAAATAAAACGAGTGCACTCAAAAGTCCTACCGCCCTCTTGCAATGAATGTCCCACAAGATGTCCCAGGTGATGACTATGATGTTGGTGGAATGACAGCCGATGAAACGGTGGACAGATGACGACTCGAGGTCCAACCGAAGAGCTCCAAAAACAAAACCCAGCCGGAATATCAAATATTCAAAGTCTTAAGTATATCTCCATACGAAGTAGCAACTCCTCGGCCAACTCTTGTGGTTCAGGGTTATACCTCAGCTCACGAACTTTAATCAACTGTGAATCTGTTTTTACTCCAAAAACTCCGACGGACTGAACCACACCGATGACAGAGGAAGAAAAAAGATGTGCGACAAGAGAAAGCCGCCTGTTGTGCTCTGTGCATGCAGAGACGGAGCATATCAATATTTGTCAACTTCATTTAAAGGGACAGTAACATAACCAACATAACAAATCTATGGTTAACTACCCTGGTTACAACTAAACTTGAAGAAAAATGTTCTAGCACATTTGACTAGTAATATAATTTAGTCTGATTTAATGGCTTCGTAGACAACTGCCTTATTTTCCCCTCTAAAATTACCCTAATCGTTGCTAGTGATGTATTCGTTTCAAATGGAACTTTGAAAGTTATAAAGCTGCACATATCTGGTTAAATCGTCTCGCCATTTTATTCTTTAATATTGCAATACATATTAATGCTGTCACCGAATATTCTAAATTTGATTATATAATCAAATTGTAAAAAAGGAAAAAAAGACATTTGATTGTGAAATTAATAATCGCTTGAGTGGGGTGGGTGGGGGCAGCACTACCACGGCTGTCTGCCTTGCAAGTTCTCGCGTGGGCCTGGGCGGCTGCACTGAATGCACGGCATGACTGACAGGAGTCACACAACGTCACTTTCATTGATTGAAAATGAAATGTAGGTCAAGCTGAAACGAGTGAATAATTCAACAACAACTGTGTGGTAATGAGGGAATGAGTTCACAAACCATCTCGCCTGCAGAGAGAGTGATATGCACTCTGAGCAATCTAAAAAGCCCCGTTTGGAAATACTTCAAATTTTGGTCAGTAGACAGCAAAATGTTGGAACCTTGAGATAAAGTTGTATGCAATTCTTGTGGCGCAAAGCTGGAAAAATACTATCAGATTGTTTATTTAAACTAATATGAATATTATCTAACCTGTATAAAAATTAGGCTATCAAATAACATATCAGATATGAATCATTCATTTGATCTCGCTCCGAGAGACAGCACATTCTCAGTTCTCACTCTAGCACCAACCAAGGGGGGTCTGGGTTCCTTCTGCTGAGACAAAGAGCTTTTGCCAGGAAAACACACCTGCTACCTCAACCACAAAGAGCAGAATCTGCCCTTGTAACAACTTGGATGCAGCTCTGGCGTCTCCTAAATTGGGACACTAGCTAATGCAATTGTATAGCTTTTCATGGCTATGTATTTGGAGGTTGGATTTAGTCTTAATCAGGTTACCTTGAATGGCAAAGTGCTCATCCACTAAATGTATTCAACGATTAAGCACTCTGTTGGTGTAATATGTTAATTGCATTGTCATTCTGGAGCAGGTAAGGCAAGGAATGCATCTGGCCAGTCTGTTTTCACTGTGGTTTTAATTTGTGTCATTTAGTCTGTCTTGCTATTTTGTGTAATCCCCCAAATGCTATTGTTTCACACACCTGGTGTCTTCTCTCAGAGATTAGAGCCAACGATGACTGCATGATTAATTTCACACTCAGAATTCCTCTGAAGCTCTTACCTGCCTCTCTACTCAGTCTTTGTAACAAATCTTCTCTTTAGAGAACAACGTGAAAGCTGAGTCTAATGCTCAGGAGAGGGCCCCTGGCCAGAGCCAGCAGCAGCAGCAGCAGCAGCAGCAGCAGCAGCAGCAGCAGCAGCAGCAGTCACCTCAGCCAGCTGAGGGGAATAGTAGCAGCAGCCAGGAGTCAGGAACTGTGGGCCTCAGGGAAGCAGAGGAGCCTGACCTGGCTGACAGGTCCTCCCAGTCCTCTTTCACCAGCCAGGATGGGACAGGTAAACAGGACACTATCAGGTTTGCGCTCAGAAATCAAACATTGTTTGTCCACACCTCTAATAGGTAAGCTTGTTATTGTGCTAACTGTATTTTTTTCTGGAACTGACAGAGGAGTACAATGAGAAGGTCAAGAGTGGCAGAACAGCAGCAATAGGACAGGAGTCCAATAACCTGATGCCTAAGGGCAGCAAGGAGGTAAGTCATGTAATTTTCATTCTCATGAACAGAATTCTGATTGCAAGTCATTTACTCTCCATTGTAGGGGGAAAAGCGTCAAGTTGAAGATGAATCTCTCATTCCCCCTTCTCACTGTTAACTTTTAGATAACATTGCCTCTCTGCATTTCTCAGTCATCTCCTGCAAGGTCTGACAGCGAAGCCTCCCGCTCCAGTACTGTCAAAAAGGACCCTGTGAAGACCAACAGGAACAACTTGTTCAAGCTGGGCCAGGAGGGCAAATACAGAGTCTACCACAACCAGTACAGCACAAACGTCCTTGCCCTCAATAAGCACCAGCATCGGGAGGACAATGACAAGAGGCGCCACCTCTCCCACAAGTTCAGCTTGACCGCTGCTTCCGAGTTCAAGTGGAATGGCTCCATCCATGGGTCCAGAGTCCTCACCATCTCCACCTTGCGTCTCACCATCATCCAGCTGGAGACCAACGTCCCTGCACCTTTTATGCATCCAAACTGGGCCTCACACCGGTATGACAGAGTGGACCCTCTGCCTGTGCATGAATTTATGTGATACACCACAAGAGGCGAGGCTTTATGAGGTTTTCTGTACAGCTAAGTGACATTATTATTATTACATATTTCAAGAAGAGGGAGGAACATAGGATGACGTACAAGAGCGGAGGAAAGTGCGAACAGGTGGACTAAATGTTACGTAGAAGGCATGATCTGAAAGGGACTGGAGACTGCAAGGTGATGACAGGGGAGAACATAGCTAGGCAGCATCGGATGGTGGTCTGTAGGATGACTTTGGAGACCAAGAAGAGGAAGCGAGTGAAGGCAGAGCCAAAGATCAAATGGTGGAAATTGAAGAAGGAAGACTGTTGTGTGGAGTTAAGAGACAGGCACTGGGTAGTAGTGAAGAGTTGCCGGATGGCTGGGCAAGGACTGCAGAAATAGTGAGGGAGATAGCTAGAAAGGTACTTGGTGTGTCATCAGGACAGAGGAAGGAAGACAAGGAGACTTGATGGTGGAATGAGGAAGTACAGCAAACTATACAAGGAAGAGGTTGGCAAAGAAGAAGTGGGATAGTCAGAGAGATGAAGAAAGAAGATAGGAGTACAAGGAGATGCAGCATAAAGCGAAGAGAGAGGTGGCAAAAGAAAAGGCGTATGGTGAGTTGTATGACAGGTTAAACACTAAGGAAGGAGAAAAGGACTTTGTACCGATTGGCTAGACAGAGGGACCAAGCTGGGAAGGATGTTCAGCAAGTTAGGGTGATCAAGGATGGAGGTGGAAATGTGCTGACAAGTGAGGAGAGTGTGCTGAAAAGGTGGAAGGAGTACTTTGAGGGGCTGATGAATGAAGAAAATGAGAGAGAGAGAGGGTTGGACGATGTGGGGATAGTGAATAAGGAAGTGAGGGCAGCTATAAAGAGGATGAAGAGTGGAAAGGCAGTTGGTCCTGATGACATACCTGTGGAGGCATGGAGATGTTTAGGAGGGATGGCAGTGGCATTTTTAACTAGATTGTTTAACACAATCTTAGAAAGTGAGAGGATGCCTGAGGAGTGCAGAAGAAGCATACTGGTACTGATTTTCAAGAACAAGGGCAATGTGCAGAACTGCAGCAACTACAAAGGTATAAAGTTAATCAGCCAAAGCATGAAGATATGGGAAAGAGTAATAGAAGCTAGGTTAAGAGGAGAGGTGATGATTAGCGAGCAACAGTATGGTTTCATGCCACGAAAGAGCACCACAGATGCGATGTTTGCTTTGAGAATGTTGATTGAGAAATGTAGAGAAGACCAGAAGGAGTTACATTGTGTCTTTGTGGATTTAGAGAAAGTATATGACAGGGTGCTGGGAGAGGAGTTGTGGTATTGTATGAGGAAGTCGGGAGTTGCAGAGAAGTATGTAGGAGTGGTACAGGAGGGAAGTGTGACGATTGTGAGGTGTGCGGTTGGAATGTCAGATGGGTTCAAGGTGGAGGTGGGATTACATCAAGGGTTGGCTGTGAGCCCTTTCTTGATTGCAATGGTGATGGACAGGTTGATGGATGAGATCAGGCAGGAGTCTCCGTGGACTATGATGTTTGTGGATGACATTGTGATCTGTAGCGAGAGTAGGGTGCAGGTTGAGGAGAGCCTGGAGAGGTGGAGGTATGCACTGGAGAGAAGAGGAAGGAAAGTCAGTAGGAGCAAGACGGAATACCTATGCGTGAATGAGAGGGAGGACGGTAGAATGGTGAGGATGCAAGGAGTAGAGGTGACGAAGGCGTATGAGTTTGAATACTTGGAGTCAACTGTCCAAAGTAACAGGGAGTGCAGAAGAGAGGTGAAGAAGAGAGTGCAGGCAGGGTGGAGTGGGTGGAGAAGAGTCTCAAGAGTGATTTGCAACAGAAGGGTAACAGCAAGAGTTAAAGGGAAGGTTTACAAGATGGTTGTGAGACCAGCTATGTTATATGGTTTGGAGACAGTAGCACTGACGAAAAGACAGGAGGCGGAGCTGGAGGTGGCAGAGTTGAAGATACTAACATTTTCACTGGGAGTGATGAAGAAGGACAGGATTAGGAAGATTATATTAGAGGGACAGCTCAGGTTGGACGGTTTGGAGACAAAGCAAGAGAGGCGAGATTGAGATGGCTTGGACATGGGTGGAGGAGAGATGCTGGGTATATTGGGAGAAGGATGCTGAATATGGAGCTGCCAGGGAAGAGGAAAAGAGGAAGGCCAAAGAGGAGGTTTATGGATGTGGTGAGGGAAGACATGCAGGTGGCTGGTGTGACAGAGGAAGATGCAGAGGACAGAAAGAAATGGAAACAGATGATCCGCTGTGGCGACCCCTAACGGGAGCAGCCAAAAGTGGTAGTAGCAGCAGCAGCAGTAGTAGTAGTAGTAGTAATAGTAGTAGTAGTAGTAGTAAGTGGCATTATTAATGTGACAACTTAGGGTTCTCCTTAAAGAAATTTGTGTTATCACTTGCACACATTCATTGAGAGGTCAGAGTGCTGGGCCATGGCATGGTTGCTTTGACCCATGTCCCCTTGTTAATTCTGTACACACTTGGCATGTAATGCAAAACACCAGGTTCTATGCAGTAGTATTATTTTGTTTTTTTCACCCCGAAACAATTGACTCTTACATTTTCTGATGTGCCAAAACTACAAGAAAGGGTCAGGATGTGTTGTGCATTGATTTGTACATGTCTGTATATCTGTATTTCTCAGGTCTAACTGGAACAAAGCAGTACAGATGTGCAGTAAAGCCAGGGAATTTGCCTTGGCCTTGGCCATCCTTGAGTGTGCCATCAAACCAGTGGTCATGTTGCCTGTATGGAAGGATTCTCTTGGACACACAAGGTAATTAGCAGAACAAATCCTGCTGCTGGGAATGGATGCCAATAAAGTGCATTTTAAAAACAGCTTTGTGCTGCATATACAATAGGACAATTTTTTGTTTTGGACAGGGGCTAGTTTGCTTTGTTCATTTATCTTCTACACTACAAAAAATGCACCGCTAGAAAGAAGCCACATTTTCTTTAATGTGGTAAAAGTCTGTGTCAAGGAAGAAAATAAAATCTGCCAATGGGGTAAGCAAATTTTTCTTGGTAAGAACTCTCGAAACTAGCATAAAATTCTAGGCACTGGAAAACTTCAAACAATACAAGATGTCTAACTAAAATCCTTTAAGATAGGCCTCTTTGGCTTGTTAGAAGCAACTACAATGCAAGTATTTTGGAGAAACTTGCTTAAATTGAGTAAATTTGTCTTTTAAGTCATCTTAAAGTAAGTATTTTATTCTTTAAATTAGCTTGTATGCCATTGGACAAATGCTTGTAATGAGATGTTATTTCCTAAAAGGTGAATATAATTAGTCAAACTGTCTTGAAATGAGATATCAGAGGCTAGTTGTGTACAGTTTACAGTTCTTTTAATACACCATCCACACGATCATTCCATGTGAATTGAATGAACATAGAATGAATAATGAACATAGAATTCACTGTCGAAAAAAGAATGATACAAAGCATAAATAATACAAAGCAAAGCGTGCTAACTTGATATCTCTTAAGATGCCAGCAGAGGATGACAAAAAAAGACTAGCCTGTCATCATGACTATAGAACTCACTGTTGAGAAATGGAAAAGAGAATAAAAATAAAATAAAAGAAACAACAAACAAACAGTTAAAATGAATTTCTGGTTCTCGAATCGGTACAGCAGTTTGTAGGCTGTTTCTCGATGAATGATTTCCAATCAGAAATTGCTTTCTTGTATGAGGGGGTTGCATCCCTCTCATGGATGGCATCACCCAGTATTTCAGTCTGAAGAACAGAGAGCGGAGTGGCGATGCATGTTGGGTACCTCAAATGAAAAGTGTAATAGCACCCCATTAAATCAATCAATCAAGTTGCATTTTTTATAGCGTTTTTCTAGCTGCAACAGCCTCTCAAAGCACTCTCCGCCAAGACAGACAATGTGCAATGGATGTTGTGGTTACACAATTTACAGAATACAACAGGAGTCCCTCGTGGAAGAGATTTCTGGGGAATGTTGAGACAGAAGTGGAGCCAATTGCCAGCAGGCAGTTTTCCTCGCCCAACAGCACGACCAGACAGCCCAATGATTGGTTGTGGAGGAAAGAATCAGGCTTTTCAGAAGGCTAAAAAACATAGTAAGCAAATGGAAAGAATTAGACACCACCACTTAAGCAATGTAGGTAATATATATGATGATAATATAGGTAATATAGCTAACCAGTTAAAAGCGTCATAGGTGGGCCTATACTGTGAATACTGACCCTCTCTGAATGTGTCCCAGCCAGTCACAAAACTGTACTCGACCCAACCGTAACTGTCCGTTTTATATACAAATACCTTAAATGAGCACGTTTGCATTAACAACTGCAATGTCTTTACTGCTTTAAGTCTCGCCATCAAAATGTGGAAAAGAGCCTCGCTGCCAGGCCTCGAAATTAACTTTTTCCTCAGTGTCCCACAACTGTCCCGAATTCTACTTTGTATTGTCCTGGATATAACCAACAGTGTCCCAAATTTTAATTCTTGTCGTCGCCCCCTCAATTATGCAGAATAAATATAATTTGATCCTTTTTTTTTCACTTAATCATCACACCATGGACTCTGGTCCACCATATAAGTTTAAAATACTTATTCTTTTATTAAACATATGAATATTAGTTTCGGGAGTCGGCAATATTGGGGCTTGCATCAGGGGGGCTGTTTATTCAACCACCTCAGCATTTCTTTCTTGTTCTTTTTTTTTTAATATATAAATTTATTTCTGATTTTCCCCTTTTTCTCCCAATTTAGTGGCCAATCAATCCCTATTTTAATTCAAACACCCACCCTCATACTGTATGCGTTCGCCAACTGCATCTCTCCGACCGGCACTCGACTGCATCGACACAAAGCCGATGCTTGGACTGCTACACCACCGCAGACTTCTTCTTCTTCTTTTAACTGTCGTTGATGATGGTCTATCGCTCTGGCTCTATGAATGTTGCATTGGCGCGAGTCAACCAGCAGCCACTGGCAGAGTGGATGACGTAGAATGCATTCCATGATTTGCACGAACAAGCGATTGACTGCCCTATCGTGAGGTGCTGCAAGAACGTAAGCCTTCTGTAGTTTCGCCGTTCACACGTTTTTATTAAATTATTCAAATGACAAAGTAACGTCTAGATACTCATAATTAATGACTTTGCAAATAACACCTATTTTCAAGTTTACTCTGACATTTTTTTTTTCACTGTCCCAGAATTGTCCCAGACAAAATATATTTGTGTCCCGGTCGGATTTTTTATGGTCCCCGGGACATCGGGACATCATTAATTTCGAGCCCTGCTCGCTGCTAGAATGTAATTTCTTGAGGGCTGCACCGGCAGACAGGAAGAGCTGAGGCAGGGCTGTGAAAACTACCGTGGCGTGCTCCACCTCCACTGAACGACCGGGATTTCACTCCAACCTAAAATGACCATGGGTGGTCAAAATGACCGCCGGTTTTTAAACTCTATATTCTGTCAAGATAAATAACCAATTGAGATATTAATGCATTGCATGTTAGTATGTCTGTTAAGAAACGACTGACACCAAACAACTTAAAATGGCCTCTGTCCAACGCCTGTAAATACTGCAACGTCTCGGTGGTAGTCATGGTGCATCTGAAACGGCGTCTGTAACCTGACATGTTGGAAATAATCAAAAATCAAGTTTAGACTATTTCTCTGCACTGGAGAACGCTAGTGTGTTTCTAGGACAGAGCAACGAACTTCACGAAGGAAAGGATGCGACCAACACACGTCGTAAATAATGACATGACGTCCACGATCACGTGCAAATTACGTGCGGTCATTTTGAACGGTCATGGTCGTTTTAAATAGATCTTATCATAACCTTTTTTGTGCAATTGATCTAAATGTAATTTTAATGCAAATATATGCAATTTTAGGAGAATTCAGGGAGCGGCAGGTCTGTATCTTTTTCCCCCCCGCAAACTTTGAAAATCCAAAACAGTCAAAATGACCGGCTTGGTCGTTGTAGTGGTAAAAGAAAGCACACCTAAAGGCAGTGCATTAATAAACACTCCATGTGAGATCTCAAACTATTAGGTTTAAAATATATGAATTGTGAACTCGCCACCATCTAAAGTCCTTGGAGGACTCATGACTTTTTTTATCACACTGTAAAACTGCACTGTACTGTGGGAGGTTTCCCATCTATCCTTCATGTCAGCAGTGCAATGGGCATTCTTGGGATTTATTATCCTGTGCAGCCCATCCATAATCTGAAAAACATGTCCACACATACTTTTAAAAATCAGCAGAAACACTTGCAGCTAGTGCTAGTCAAACAAATGATGACTGACCTCCCGTCTAAATAGAATTCTGTAAAAGTCAGTGAATATGAGAAACATGATGTTAAATTACTTCTGAGGAGAGCTGATAATGTGATTACAGCGGAGTGTTTTTAAGAGTAAACCGTTTTGGTAAAATTAGTTACATGATTATCCAAAGGAGATGAATCAAGTGCAACTGGACTTGGTATATATCCGTGAAGACGTTTTGCCTCTCATCCAAGAGGCTTCCTCAGTTCCTGCCTTTCTGACTAGACCAAGCTAGTCTGAGTGGCTGGTGATGAGACTCAGAATTTATCCTCTTTGGAGTCGTTGTCAGAGCTATAGATGTCCATGACTCTTTGTGTCCCGATGTTTACCAACGCCCGTCGCTAACAGAGCCATAGATATGAGTGGCTCTTTTGTGTACCGATGTTTGGCCGCGCCCATCGTTATCGGAGCTATTGATATGCGTGGCTCTCCTGTGCTCCGATGTCCAGCCGTGCCCGTCGCCATCGGAGCTATTGATTTGCATTTGTTTAGCAGCGACGGTCGTTGGGGGTGTTAGTTTCGACTTCATTATTCAGTGGTCATGAGAGTCGTTGGAGCCGTTAGTGACCGACTGTTGTTCTTGGAGGCTCGGCTTCTTGAGTCTCCTGGGTAGAGATGAAAGGACGGTATTGTAAGTGGGAGATAGGTGGTGTCGCAGATCTCCTCCTCTGTTGAGGGATGGTTTTTTTCCAGTTTCGTATAGATGGCTTCCCTCACCCCTCTTTCAAACCATCTATCTTCCCTGTCCAAAATGTGTACGTTTCTGTCCTCGAAGGAGTGTGTCTTCTCCTTTAGGTGTGGATAGACTGCTGAGTCTTGTCCTGAGGAGTTTGGCCTTCTGTGTTGAGCCATCCGTTTGTGTAGTGGTTGTTTGGTTTCTCCTATGTATAGGTCAGTGCAATCCTCATTGCATTGTACAGCATATACCAGATTGCTTTTTTGGGTGTGTGGTACACGGTCTTTGGGATGAACCAGTCTTTGTCGGAGTGTGTTGCTGGGTTTGAAGTATACCGGGATGCGGTGTTGGTTGAAAATTCTCCTGAGTTTCTCGGAGACCCCAGAAACATACGGGATGACTGTGCTATTCCTTCTGTTCCTTTTCTCCTCGTCGCTCACCTGGTTGGTCTTTTTGGAACGTGTTGCAGTTTTCACAAAGGTCCAACTGGGGTAGCCGCAGGTTTATTCAGCTCCTTTGGATAACCATGACCTGGATGAATGAGAACATTCACAGACATACTTGCATGATCTCTGAAACACGAGTAAGCCTCGAGAATCGGGGTTGGTCTGTCTTGCTCCTTCACAGTATCTGAAACGATGAAGTGCCTTCTGGACTGGAACTGCAGGTCCAGAAGATGAGTTGCTGCAGCTTTGTTCGGCGAAGAAGCAGAACAAAGCTTGGAGAGTTGTACATCTCTTGGAGATGTAAAAGTTTTACGTCTCTTGGAGATGTAAAACTTCTTACATCTCTTGGAGAGTCTGGTAGTGTCTTGCCTGGGTTTTCTCGCTGTCCAAGACGTCTCCTGAATCGTCAGTGTAGACCAAAAGACGTTTTCACTTATACAAAGCCATTCACGCCGTGTAGAGTAAATTTGACTTGTTTGTGCAGCTACCTCAACCATTCTGACTGGAAGTCTAGGCAATCGTCCACAGGCGTAAACTTCTCCAAAATGCAGTATAAATGAAAACAACGCCTTAATAGGGTTAAGGTTCAAAAACACTAAACTATTGCGTTAACTTAACAACTGCATTAACACAATGTTAATACACAGGCGTCCAACTCATTTTGTGGAGTCATAACAATATTAAAACACAACTTTGCAGAGGGTCCACGGTGGTGTAGCAGTCTAAGCATCGGCTTTGTGTCAATGCAGTTGCCCACTGGGGACCAGGGTTCGCGACCCGGTCTCGTCAGATCCGACTATGGCCGGACTCGATGAAGCAGCAATAATTGGCAACGCTGTCTTCGGGAGGGGGGCGGAGTTGGCTTGTGTTCATCACATGAATGCGTCTCTGTGTGTCGGAAAAAGCAGTGGTTCGGCCAGGAGTCGCCTTGTCACGAAAGTGGGAAGGCGTCTCCTTGGACACTGCCGGCCGGAGAGACGCAGTTGGCGAACGCATGCAGTACGAGGGTGGGTGTTTGAACTAAAACAGGGATCGATTGGCCACTAAATTGGGAGAAAAAGGGAATAAATAAAAAAAAGAAAACTTTGCATAACAAAATTCTAGCAATGTGTGCTTCCTTGTGGATTATAATGACATTTTCCCATAAAGCACTTCTGGGGCGACCGGGTAGCATAGTGGTCTATTCTGTTGCCTACCAACACGGGGATCGCCGGCTTGAATCCCCATGTTACCTCCGGCTTGGTCGGGTGTCCCTACAGACACAATTGGCCATGTCTGCGGGTGGGAAGCCGGATGTGGGTATATGTCCTGGTCACTGCACTAGCGCCCCCTCTGGTCAGTTGCGGCGCCTGTTCAAGGGGGAGGGGGAACTGGGAGCATGATCCTCTCACACACTACGTCCCCCTGGTGAAACTCCTCACTGTCAGGTGAAAAGAAGTGGCTGGCATCTCCACATGTATCAAAGGAGACGTGGTAGTCTGCAGCCCTCTCCGGATCAGCAGAGGTGGTGGAGCAGCGACCGGGGTGGCCCGGAAGAGTTGGGTAATTGACAGGATACAATTGGGGGGATAAAGGGGGGGGAAATCCAAAAAAAAAAATCACTTCTGTACAAGTACGTTGAGCTTCATGTGGAGTGTAATATCCCTTTGCATGTTACATCACTGTTGTCTTTCAGCTTTTTTGGGGTGCTTGTCCTAACTGGCAAGTCTTCCAGAATGATAGTTGATGCACTGGATTTGGCATCATCACTCCTACCAGAATAAGCACTCACATCAGCGTCCTCATCCCAGCGTTGTATTTTGACAGGACGACAGTTGGGTTTCACAGGACTTTTCACGTTGGAGAGTCTCTTCAGCAGCTTCTTAGAAACATACCCCTGCAGGGTACATGTAATGCATTTAAAAATGCACAGGAACAAGGTTTCACCGTAAACTTCAAATGTACACCAACAAAAATGGGATCGACCCACTCTGTCGGAGGACCTGCCCTTGATCATAGAGTACTATTCAATTAAGCACTTTGCCATGGAGATTACTGTGTGTTTTGTCGGATAGCGGCAGTCTTCAGAGGCTCATGCAATGGTGATCATATTCATCATTGTATTTCGGATGAGGCAACAGAAAAGCTCTTTGGATAAAGTGACATCAGGCTCTTTTCCAAGCCTTTTTTCCTCGAAGTATGATTGCCTTGCCTGCTCCAGCTCGCTGTTAGTGAAGATGATGTATTCCATACTGGATAATTTCAGGAACTTGGATATGCTGGGCTCATCTGGCTTTACATGGTCACTACTTCCAGCCGTTGATGGCCCTGGCATTTCAGGAGGACGTGCCTCCCCCTAAAATGTAGGCGTGAACATACATCAATGAATACATTTAAATACTGACATGTATTTACTATACAGAGGTTTATCCAAATCGACTACTAGAAATCCATCCATCCATTATCCAAACCACTTATCCTGCTCTTAGGGTCACGGGGATGCTGGAGCCTATCCCAGCAGTCATTGGGCGGCAGGCGGGGAGACACCCTGGACAGGCCGCCAGGCCATTACAAGGCTACTACTAGAAATACATTCCAAAAATACACTCGACATCACATTTATTATTTACAATAATAATAATTGTAAGCACCTTAGCATTGTAAGATGGCGCCAGATGTACTTTTAGCCCCCGCCCCAAAGCCTCCTATACATGATTTTAGCAATCTTATAAGTTTATTGCAAGCCACACTGTGCGATAGGGTTGTAATAAACATGACATCAAGTTTGATGTATGTAGACTGTATGATAACACCCACTGAATCGCAGGCTACGATGCAAGTCCATAAAAACGTCATCAGCGTGCTTGCCGCATCAGCGCGCGTAATCAATCTACGCCGCTGGTAGAGCAACATGACACCAAGCAGGAATCGAATCCGTTCAGTAGTCGCCGCAGCTCGTTTTGCTGAATTTGTTGCTTGTTTTAGCTCATTTTGTTGAGTCCATTGCATTTGTGTCACAGGTGCTAACAGTCTGTTTGTTTGTGTTTAGTGTCAGCAAATATTCTGCGTCGCGTTGGTCAGTGCGTCATTTCGTGCTGCATTTCTATTCGTTGGCTCGTAGATGTAGGTCATAGCAGCAGTCACATTGTGAGATGGTCATCCAAAATTTCTGACACTGTCAGACTTTTGTCCCAGGTTACCATCAGTTGCAAGACCCTAATAACAGCCGTGTTTGAACCCGTCTCAGTGCGCCGTAGGACCACCGTTTTGGAGCCACGACCAAAGATATCGCCACGTTTAGTCATCTTTCGTCTGAGACGGCCCAAATCGCACAGTCTGTAGGAGGCTGAAGAGTACATCTAAGAGTACATGCCTAAGAGTACCTCTGTCACCATCTTGCAATGCTGTGATTGCAACTATTCCCCAACCCTCTATGAATAGTACACATGGCCATCGAAACTCTAGGTAATGGGTACACCCATATTTGATAATGAAACTGGTCATTGGTCTCGGTCGTTATCCCTCTGTTGCCATCTTACAATGCTGTGATTGCAACAATCCCTAATCCTCTGTGAATAGCACACATGATCAGCGGTCACACCCATATTTGCATATGAAACTGGTCGTTGGTTTCGGTTGTAAGGTACTGTGTTGTACTGTATTGTTTATAAGGGTGGGAATACCTGCAGTCAGTTTAGACTGAAGATGGCACTTAGTTGAGTGATGAAACGTATCTGTCAATAAACGCTGTATCCAGATGAACTGATTCAACCTTCTTCGATATTCTTACCTGCATTATTGAGCATGCATCAAGGCGAGACTCTGTTGATCCTGAATCCACTAATATGTTGATTTCCGTTCCTCCAATGCTTCCTCTGACATTTGACGTGCGCTGTTGCTGTGTTGTGTCCTGTGTCAGGGCATTACTGGTTGAGGGGATAAACACTTCTCCTTCCGAGGGGCCCGTAGGTGCGGTAGCTGGTGTTTGGGCCCACAACATCAGCTACATCTCTTTTCCCGACTGGTTGGCCGGGTCATCTCTTCTGGGGGAGGGAAAACGCACCCCCCGGCGTCTCAGTGTTTCATCGTTATTGGGCCCCTGGTGGATTTAAGGCTCTGCCCATTTGGTGAGTGGGCTGTTATCATATGGCTCCCGGTAATCCTGTTTTTCCCAGGAACCCCTCTCCATGTTCACACCAGCTGCAGTCAGGGGAATGGCCTCTCTGCTCACTTCATGAGCGGCGTGGCTGGCAGCCCTGTCTCCTGGAGTCTCATTGACATTGATCTCCACACAGCGGGTTAGAGGCTTTCCAATCATCCCTCCAGCCACTGGATTTCAGTCTGTTTTTTTTCATCAGCCATTCGTCTCATTTCTTTTTCTTTATTTCTTTTTTTGGACCCCCCCCCCCTTTCTCCCCAGTTGTACCTGGCCAATCACCCCGTTCGCTTAGTTGTCCCAGTCGCTGCTCCAGCCCCTCTGCCGATCCGGGGAGGGCTGCAGACTACCACATACCTCCTCCGATACATGTGGAGTCACCAGCTGCTTCTTTTCACCTGACAGTGAGGTGTTTTGCCAGGGGGACGCTACTCTCCCCAGTTCCACCTCCCCCCTGAACAGGTGCCCCGACCGACCAGAGAAGGCACTAGTGCAGCAACCAGGACACATACCCACATCCGGCTTCCCACCCACAGACACGGCCAATGGACTATATGCACACAGTGGTGCTGACATAGTTCCGGTAACATCTCTGCCAGCTTGTTCACTTCCGCTATCCATACTGTTCATATGATTTTTGTCAAATGGCAACGCCATCTCAGAAAAAGTTTAAGTTTCAGTGTATCGATAGCACGACAGCTGAACATTGCTGTGTGCCTTTGTGTCAAGCCTCCAGTAAGTACAACAAAGTACATAGTTTTCATACGTTTCCCTGTGATGCGAAAAGCAGGCGAAAATGGATTGTCACTATTCGGAGGGACAACTTCACCATTAGAAGATGCCACCACCTCCACTCCCAAAAAAAGCATAGAAGAGGATATGTATTGTTTTGAGGAATAAATGTCAATCCTGTAAATAGCAGTTACATGTATAGTTACATAAAATCTTTTATATTGTTAAAGTTGTTTGATATTGGTTTATTGAAATCATTTCACTTTGTTCAGTGATGATGAAATGAGTTGTATACTATCTTGAGGATAAAATGTGAATCTTGTAAATAGCAATTATTTGTATATACACTACACGAAATCTGTTTTATATAGTTTTTTACTGAGTATTCGTTTACTGAAATACATTCACTTTGTTCAATTTGACTGGTGCTCAGATTTTTTTGGTCACCCACCTGTCAGTTCTGCTCATTTACCTTTCTATACCAATTACTGTAGTTAATATAGGACACAACATTCCAATGCTAATCATTTATTTTTATTACACTGAGTTAAAGCACTCCAAATAACAACAATCGCTGTCAAAAAACTCAATCCAGAGAGAAAAGTGAGACATCAGCAGAGCAAAACAATGAAGGAGCAGAGGGAGTTAACAGATTGTTAGAATAGTTATAATTACAATTAAAATAAGTTCTCTTTCCAATTGAACATGCAAAAATATAAGGAAAGTATTGTTCTTGCAACTGCATTCATAACTTTTTCTTTTTTGTTTTAACTCAAACTTAATTTAAC
This sequence comes from Lampris incognitus, assembly GCF_029633865.1. Classification (NCBI taxonomy): domain Eukaryota; kingdom Metazoa; phylum Chordata; class Actinopteri; order Lampriformes; family Lampridae; genus Lampris; species Lampris incognitus. Next base: position 9,769,569 of record NC_079220.1, on the reverse strand, counting down.
CGTCATGTTAATCATGAGATGAGCCACATCACTAGAAAGGTCCCTGTAGACCTCATCCACCCTGAGTGTGGAAAGTTCAGGATGAAGTGAACTGACTCCCTTATAGTTGAAAAAGACAAATAAAAAAAAAAGACTAATTTTCACTCAAAAAGATGAACTCATTGTTCGCGTGAAGTAAGCTAAATCATACGTTCAAATGAAACACCTGAGAATAAAGAAATACCTTATTTGTATTTAAGGAGTAGCAGAAAGACCTGATTTGTGTGAAAAGCCTGAAAAGATCGGGTTTGGACTTTCTTGCTTGACTGACTGACAGTATGAATACTACCAATAAATGCTAGAATAGAATTTATCCTATAATGTAACAGATGATTATCTGATATCTTACTGGTTTTGAGAATTGATACAGTATCACAAAAGATGATATCGTGATACTCGAGTATCGATATTTTCTTACACCCCTTCCTGGGACATGTGATTGGGCTACACAAATCCTCATGTGATGTGTTGAAAAAGATGGACTCTCCTTTTCATGTACAATGACTATGAATAAAAATATCAATACAAACAGGTTTGTTTTGGTGTTATTTCACTAGGTTCTGAAATGAAGCATGCACAGATGGCTTAATTCTTAAAATGAGAGTAAATCTGGTTCCTCGGATGTGCTGCATTGTTAGAGCTTGTTTCTAGATAAATCCAGCTCAAAATTAGCTGCATTATCTTACTAGGGCAAAGAAAGATAAAATATCTAAAAACAAGGTTGCTTTTTTATACAAAGAAAAAAATGCGTGACAAGATTATTTTTCTTTTTGGGGCAAATAATTAGATTAATTTCCTAGAAATAAGGCATTTATACTTTCTTTAAATTCCTTTTTTTTTGCAGTGGTGTTGTTGTGATTTTAGGTTACGGTAGTCTTGTTCACACTACACAGTTCAAAATAGCTGGACCATAGTCTCACAGACAACAACCCTCCCCCTCTCTTCCCCTCTTTGGTTTCTGTCCTTCTTTTGCCCAGACTTCATCGCATGACCTCCATGGAACGGGAGGATAAGGAGAAGGTGAAAAAACGAGAGAAAAAGTTGGAGGACGAGGAGACAATGCAGCAGGCCACCTGGGTGAAATACACCATCCCCATCAAACACCAGGTAAGGCTCTCATGCCTTACATCTACCAACTACAGGGTTCCCGCAGGGTCTTAAAAAGTCTTAGATTTGATAATCTGAATTTTAGGCCTTAAAAAGTCTTAAATTTGATCTAAAATGTGTCTTTTGGTCTTAAATATGATTTTGATGGGTCTTAAAAATATAACTTCTGTGTATCAGGTTAAATGTGTTTGAGGGAAATGTCCGGGCTGCAGCGTAAGCGCTACAATAATAATCAGGTCCGCTCCAATAATCCGTATTGAAAGAAAACAACATGGAACCGATAGTCATTACTTTGCAGCTCCACGGTCAATTTATCGGCAAACACCGAACTAGTGTTTTGTGTTTGTATCCTGTAGCGTGTTTCATGCTGTCAGTCCAAGCCAAGAGATAAGTGAATGCTAAAGTCTTTAACTTCTGTCTGTTACTTTTCTAACTTCATGGGGAAGTGCAAATTCAACTACCAGTGGTTACAGAAAAGCACGTTTAGTCCTTGGTTGAAACCGGTGGAGGGGAATGTTTTTGAAGCCCGCTGCATCTTATGCAAGAAAACTATTAAACTCGGGACATTGGGGGTAAAGGCTTTAGAATCGCCTGGTCAGTCAGAGAAACACAAGACCCAACTGAAAAGCCAACGACCAACGCCTGTCATCTGTTCGGTGTTTGCCACTGCTGCGGGAGGATCAAGTGCAGCAGCATCAGGGATAATCGACCTCCTGACGACGTTTGGGTCTACACCAACCCTAAAAGCGGAGGTGCTTTGGACGCTAAATACTGTAGCTAAACACCATTCTTACAGCACCAACAAGGGCATAGGTGAGCTTTTTAGAAGCATGTTCCCGGATTCAGAAGTAGCGAAAAAATTTGTGTGTGGTGGTGACAAAACTGCCTACGTCACAAAATTTGGTTTAGCGGAATACGTCAAGAGAGACCTAAACAAGATGGTAGAGACTTGAAATATGCACAAGGACACTGTTGTTGCTCACAGGCTGGCTTCTGTGTGACTATGTCACTCTACACGACAGTGTTACCAAGGTCCCACTCACTAAGGAGCTTCTGAATTCTGTGGCATCAGCCAGGTCCAGGTACCGTGTCCACCTCGATCAGGAGAGAAGGAAGAAGGAGGCGGAAGCACAGGGTCAGAAGAGAAAGGCTGCAGAGGACCACCTGGAGGAACTGAAAAAGAGAAGGAAAACCATCCTAGAGGTGTCTGAAGGTCTGGCCGGAGATGCAGACAGGTTTGCAGAAGAGGCAGAGGGCAAGACTGGTAGCAAAATGGCAGAGCTCATCTCCAAGTCAAATATTCTGAGGAGGGGCCACAAGGAGGAGTTGCCTGAGCTTGAGATCATTGAAAAGGAGATTATGGCCAAGGGAGAAGAGCTCAGAAAATAGCTCTTGTCAGACAGACAGACAGAGACACACACACACACACACACACACATACACTCAGTATTCTATAAAATGTGCAGCTGTGTATAGACCAGTGTATGACTGGCAGATGTAAACACACACTAACTGTCCCCAAACTCCATTCATGCCCCCCACACATAATCTGTGATCTGCAGGAGGTGCCTGTACTGTAGTTGTTTTTTACTACATGTTCATTGAAAGAATTGTTCTGATGGAATGTGAAATTGTCCTTTTTGAACATTAATAAATTTACTTTGTAAGTCATTCTAGGACTATTTTTATTCTTTCATAGTAATTTTCCTTCATTCTTTTTTGCCGTGAAATAGGAGGTCTTAAATCTTATTCAAAGTGGTCTTTAAAAATCTTAAATTTAACCTGTTGAAACCCGCAGGAACCCTGCACCTAGGAGGTTGGTGAAGAAAACTTAAGGGCTGTTACAAATAAAGTCATTTTAAGCCACTAGATGAGCTAGCACATGGTTTCTTTTCCAGCTAGTTAAACAGTTAGTTAAGGGGAAGGGCTTTTCTTTGCTGCCAAGCAACTATTAAAAAGCAGCTATTAGTTCTGTTGCTAAAAATTAGCATGTATTTAGCTCTTGGAGCACCAAGCGCTAGAGGCTGCAAATATTTTATGCTTTTGGTGTGTGACTTCCATTTAAGATGATGGAAAAAAAGTAGTTTTTCATTGCCTGCATCTTAAGGTCAAATATTTGATGAACTTGTGGGATTGTAGTTAACATTTATACTCCCAAATGATTAAGATTGACTGTGCAATCACAAATACATTGGCTGAAGGGAAAAATACTAAATGGACTGACGATGCCTTTTGTCAGAAGGCTTTATTAAATTCTCGTAACTGATCCCTTGTCTTCTTTCTGTCTGTGTAGGTGTGGAAGCAGAAAGGGGAGGAGTACAGGGTGACTGGTTATGGGGGTTGGAGCTGGGTCAGTAAGACCCATGTGCCACGCTTTCTTCCAAGATTACCAGGGAATACAAATGTCAACTACCGTAAAGAGCTGGAGGGTAAGCGTTGGAATTGCCAGAGTTGTCGACACTTAAATTTGTTATGCTTAGCTTTTCCTAGCCAGCATCCACCTGATGCTTGCAGTTTGTGCTCATGTATGTTTATTGATTTATTCAGCAGCTAAAACATGCAAGGAAAACCCAGGCAGTCTTGAAGATTCACTGAACACTGACAAACAAACAGCTCAGGGCACTGTGGACATCGTCAAGGAGCAAACATCCTGCACTGTGACATCTCAGAGCACCTCATTAGTGGAGGGCCAGATCGGAGGCACGAATGAAAAAGAAAGGCTCACAGAGAAAGAAGAGGCAAGAAATGCGGCTGAAAATACTGAGGAAAAAATGGAAGTTCCTCTGAGCCCAACAAATAAGCCCAGCGACTCGTCCAGTGAAAAGAAAGGTTAGATGACCGGAATCTATTGATATCTCCCCTTGTATTATTTGCTGTTTGTCTCTTTTTGCATGCTGGTAAATGTGTTTCTTTTCAGTCCTAATCATACCAAGGCAAAACTCTTGGTAATCTGTTCTATCAAGAGATCATTGATCTGTGGTAATCTTTGGTCCTCTCAAAGATGACATCAACACTTTTACTTTTGATTTAATAATTCAGCTGATCCTCTCTCTTAGAAAATTTTGATAAAAGAGGCCCTTCATCACCTGCCAGCCAGGCTGTAAAGGAAGAACCTTTGGGAGAATCCTTGAAGGAGGAGAATTTGGCAACAAAACCCTTCAACTACGATGTGGTGAATGTCAGTGAGGGCTTCCAGAGGCGGACAGCCTACAAAAAGAAGGTTAAGCCCTCCAAGCTGGATGGGCTGCTTGAGCGCCGGGTCAAACAGTTTACCTTGGAGGAAAAGCAGAGGCTGGAGTGGCTGAAACAGTCACCCCTGCAGTCCAAACTAGTCGCTGCAAAGTCCGGGTTAGGTGTCAAGACTGAAGGTATCGCTGCAGTCAAAAAGGAGTCAGCGGTAATTCCGTGTGCAAAGTCTGACACGCAAGTGAAAGACCGGGTGGTTAAAAAGCTTGACTTTGAACAAGAGCAGACAGAAACAAAGACTCCGACCTCAGGTGAGATAGGCCACTCGAATGTCAAAATAGACTCCACAGAATCCACAGGACCAAACCACAGCACAAGGAGTGAGCCATGTGCTGTGCAAGGGAATGGTGGGGAGGTCTTGGCCCATAAGGAGGTGAATGGAAGTGACCAAGTGAGCACTGTCACCGTCAGAAAAGAAGATTCTACATCAGAGGCAGTAGTGAGTGTAGACAAACCACACAAACCAGAGGGGGCTTTAGCAGGAGAAAACCCTAAGAAGCGTCGGTATGAGGAGACCAAGCAAGACGGTGGACAGCACGAGACAGAATGCATAGGGTCAGACCTAAGCATAATCAGTCCCATGCAGGTTAATGGGAAAGCTGCAGCTGATGCCCCTATGGACCCAAAAATCAACTTGGACCTGGGCAACCAAGGTGAGATCAAAGCTGTTTCCCAGAAAGAGTCTGTCAAATCTTTGATGAATGGAAACCTCTCCCAGGACTCTGTGTCCGATGCCGATCACCCACCTCCCATGAAGGTTCCCAGGTTAGAGAATCACGTGGCAGAGAAGGCAGACTCTTCCTTGAGCATCGGTGCCACCTTAATAACCGATAAAAAACAGGAAGTGCCCATGGAAACTGAAGAGTCAGTTTTCACTGAGCTGCCATCCTTAACCGCCCCAAGCCTTAGCAATAACAATGCAGAAAACTGCAGTAGTTCTAATAGTAGTAGTTGTAATAGCAGTAGTAGTGATGGTGCAAAGACAATTTCCCAGGTAACCATCACCACTACTACCACTACCACAATAACCACAGAGTCCCAGAAGATGCATATGGCAGAGGTGTCCAGCAGCAGTAATAAGCCTTCTTTGGTGTCCACATCAGAGAGCAGTGCAGTCTCCACCCTTGTCACTACCACCATCACCTCTACCAAAACCACCAATGCCCAGGTCAGCCCTATGAGCCCTGTGGCAACAGTTTCCCAGAACACCAAGACCATGATCACATCCACGGTTACAGCCTCTAAGACGGGCTCGTCTGGTTTATCAGCAAATAGTTCCATGACGGTGAGTAAAGAGTATACCACCAGAGACCGGGTCAGCCTCCTGAGGTTCTCTAAATCCAAGAAGGCACGCTCTGGTACAGCCCTGCCGTCCTACCGCAAGTTTGTCACCAAGAGCAGCAAAAAGAGCATCTTTGTTCTGCCCAATGATGACCTGAAGAGGCTGGCAAGGAGGGCAGCGATCAGAGAGGTGCCCATCTTCAACTACAATGCCAAGCCAGCCCTGGACATATGGCCCTATCCCTCCCCCAGACCCACCTTTGGCATCACATGGAGGTGAGTAATTATCCTGGGCCTTTGGTCTTGGATTTTTGTTGATTTAAGAATAATGAAAATCTTAAAAAGTGTCATGTGTTTATGTCCATAATGTGAAAATATGCAACAACTTGAGCATTTTGATTAACTAATGCCATGCACTGAGGAAGTCCTTGAGTGTGTAATGATGGATTATCTTCTTCAGTGTGTGTGCATGTGTGCGTGTTTAAGCACATTGGCTGCAGTTTTGTTGGATAGGTTTTTGTGACTGACTGTCTCACCTTCAGGTACCGTCTCCAGACTGTGAAGTCCCTGGCCGGGGTCAGCCTGATGCTAAGGTTACTGTGGGCATGCCTGAGATGGGACGACATGGCTGTCAAGCCTTCTGCTGCTGTAGGGACAACTCGGAAAGGTGAGACAGTGGTATGGCTACCTATTCCCTACCCACATCTGTTGTCCTCTTCTATCCTTTTGACTCTAAACTTAAAATTGGGTTTTGAATTTGCATTGATTATGATTTGACTGATAAATGGTTTTCAACTCTTGTCTGTGAGCAACTCTGTTAAGCTAAGGAAAGTCTTGGTATGGCTTTGGTTAACCACTTAGATGATTACTGTCACATACATACAGGTTGTGAAAAATGTGCTGAAAAAGGACATCTTAAAATTTGTTACTTCCTTCCTTCTTTCCCTTTCCTAATTCTTTTGCTGAAGAATTTCGTGATATTCTTCACATCTGAAAATGCATTGTAACTGCTAGGCTAGCCATTAAGCTAACTAGCTGAATGAGTTCACCATATTCATTTCATAATTTATAGACAGACAGAGGAGCTTGTTAATTATAAGGGAGAGGGAGAGGAAGAGACAGGGTCCTGTAACAAAGGGTGAATCCGGAATTGATGATGATCTCTGTCTTGCTACTAAGCCTTTGAATGAAAGTGGGAATTAATATTGTAATGATTTACATAATATATTATTAAATGGGGTGGTGTAGTGGTTAGTGTGGTCGCCTCACAGCAAGAAGGTCCTGGGTTCAAGCCCCGGGGTAGTCCAACCTTGGGGATCGTCCCAGGTCGTCCTCTGTGTGGAGTTTGCATGTTCTCCCTGTGTCTGCGTGGGTTTCCTCCGAGTGCTCCGGTTTCCTCCCACAGTCCAAAGACATGTAGGTCAGGTGAATCGGCTGTACTAAATTGTCCCTGTGTGTGTGTGGGTGTCTCCCCACCTGCCGCCCAATGACTGCTGGGATAGGCTCCAGCATCCCATGACCCCGGTTGGGATAAGGAGCTTGGACAATGGATGGATGGTTTTCAAATCCTCATGAGTTGATCTATATACTAGCCTTTGTTCTACAGATGATACAGCTTCCATGACTATTTCACAGTTAAATTTAAAGACAATGTTTCCAAGCATTTGTCATCAGGGTCTCTAAGCTTTCGAACAGTCAGCATGAGAAAATGTGATAAGCAGACTCTTATCTTCTTTTAATGCAAAACTGAAAACTCCATCCTCCAAACCGCCCATCCTACTCAGGGTCGCGGGGATGCTGGAGCCTATCCCAGCAGTCATTGGGTGGCAGGCGGGGAGACACCCTGGACCGGCCGCCAGGCCATCAAAGGAACTGAAAACTCGATTTTCTAAAATTACACTTGGTTTAACTTGGTTAAGATAACTTGGTTTTCTTCTCATCATATACAGTGGCATTAGAAAGTTTGTGAACCCTTTAGAATTTTCTGTATTTCTACATAAATTTGACCAAAATTGTGATCTGATCTTCATCTAAGTCCTAAAACTAGAGAAAAAGAACCCAGTCAAACAAATAACACACAAAACGTACACTTTTCTCGACTTATTTATTGAGCAGAATTATCCAACATAAATGTCTTTGTTGTGAAAAAGTGTGTGAGCCTTTGCCTTCAGTAACTGGTGTAACCCCCCCCCCCCCTGTTGTGTTGTAGTGTTGTTATTCTATGTTAAGTACACTGACAGAACCACGAAACTGGAGTCAAATTCCATGTACGTGCAAGCCTACATGGCCAATAAACATGATTCTGATCTGATTCTGATTGAGCAGCAATAACTTCAACCAAATGTTTCTGGTAACTGTTGATCTGTCCTGCACATCGGCTTGGAGGAATTTTGGCCCATTCTGCCTTACAAAACATCTTCAACTCATTGATGTTGAAGAAGTTCTGTGTTAATAATGAGCCGGGGTGGCTCGGAAGATTGGGGCAATTGGCCAGATACAATTGGGGAGAAAAGGGGGGGCGGTGTAAAAAAAAAGAAAGAAAAGAAAATCTGATCACATTTTAGGTCACGTTTATGCAGAAATACAAAAAAGTAGAAGGGGTCACAAACTTTCTAGCATCACCGTATTTTGCAGAGGGGACTTTAACAAATTCTGGACTTTAAAATTGAGCCAGTCTTTTTACTATGGCTAATGGTTTGTTAATTACAATTTGGTTCCCTTTGATTTCACAGCTCTTTGTAACTGTTACATGTTTTCGAGAATCATTATTATTGTTATTATTATGAGAAGTAGGAGTTATTATCAGGTATTATTGTTGGTATGGTGTTGTCGTCGTCGTCGTTGGTAGTATTATTGTTATTGCAACATATAGTTTGGAAGTGATGCTGACATATCAGTTTATGGAGGTGGGTATTTAATCAGGTGAAAGTATTATTGATGTCAGTGATTAATCAAATGTTGACATTGAGTACATTGCAAACCATTATGCTCGTAACAATGTGTTGGCCTCTCCACAGAAACCACCGACACGGACGTCATCACAACAGAGATCATCAAACGCAGAGATGTGGGGCCTTACGGCATCCGCTCAGAATACTGCGTGAGGAAGATCATCTGTCCCCTCAGCAACAGAGACACTCCCAAAGGTAAATGATTACCTGAAAAGTAAACAATAAAATGAAATAACAGTTTGGGTGTTTTCATCCTCTCAAGTGGACTCGGGCCAATGTCTTGTGGAACTGATCACTTGATATGGACTGATTACTTGATATGGACTGATAAATGACCCCAATACTCTGTCTGATTTTAGCTCCATTATTTCTCTTTTTCCTCATGCCTTGAGGTTCTTAGAAGGGGTTTGTAACTGTTGATAGATACTGTGTCATTATGGTTTATACTTTATATCCACACCACTTAACCATGGCGTGTGTCACTTCAGTCGGACATTGAGTTTCCACAGCTGGTTGCATTCAACCTGTGCAACCCAGAAAATTACTTTTGTGGACAATTTTAATCTCTTCTGGAATCGCCCTGCTTTCTTCCGTCGAGATGGTGTCCACCCAAATGGCCTGGGGCCACGCATTTTAACTGACAATTTGTTTTACACAATCGGGAACTGTCCCTCTGATTGATTATTCCCCACCACATGTCCTCACCTGGTCATTACCAGTCACCACCAACAAACCTCTCCCTCCCCTACAAACCACACTACCTTCCCCTTGTGGTCAGGAGGGCCTACTACTACCTCTCTCAGATGTAATCCAGCACTGTTGTCTGTTCCGGTATTGATTAGAAATAGAAGGAATCGAGTGTACTCAATTTATGGGGTAAACCAGTCTAATCTGTTACCTATTCCACGACAACCTCAGACTATCACAAGGGCTCCTATTATCTCAGCAAAGCTAGCCTTACTCAATATCAGATCTCTAGCCAACAAATCATTTTTAGTAAATGACATTATAACTTCCTACAATTTAGATTTTCTGTTTCTTATAGAGACGTGGTTAACTGAAGGCAATAGCACTACTTTTCCCAACAAGACAGCGCCAGAAGATTTTAGTCTTATGAATACCTGCTACATTGGCAAGAAAGGAGGAGGAGTAGCTGCCTTATTTAAAGACGTTTTCCAGTGCAAAGAGATTTTATTTGGTGATTTTACTTCTTTAGGGTACCTCAGTTATATATTGAAGGATGCTCCCAAAATTCTATTTTTAACCATTTACACCTCCAAAATAGTCTTAATTTTATTGATGATTTTACTGAACTACTATCAGCTATTATTATTGATTACAGCTTCTTTATCATAACAGTGGATTTTAACATTCATATAGATAATAACATGGACAATAATGCCAAATATCTCTTTGCACTTCTTGACACTTTTGGTCTCTCGCAACATGTGAAAGAGCCGACGCACACTCGAGGCCATGTTCTAGATTGGTTATCTCTAAAGGTCTCTCAACATTCCATCCATTATGGTTAAGGATTTGGCCCTTTCTGATCACTGCTGTGTCTTCTGTGACTTACTGATCGCACCGGATGTTCAAACTAGCTCTGTATCTGTTAAGAAGAGGTATATGCAGCCCTCTTCGGGTTGGCAGAGGGGGTGGAGCAGTGACCGGGACGGCTCGGAAGAGTGGGGTAATTGGCCGGTTCAATTGGGGAGAAAAGGGGGGGGGTCCAAGAAAAAAAAAAGAAGAGGTATATAAATGAGAGTACTAGTGCTAAGTTTATGGAAACAATAACTGTGTCACAAACCATGAATTCAGAGTCAGTTGATGTACTCCTGGATAATTTTAACTTGAAAATTTTGAATGTCATGGATGTTGTTGTACCAGTAAAAATCAAGAAAACTCTGAGCAAAAAGAAGGCACCCTGGGGAAATACCATGATGGTAAAAGCCCTGAAAAGAGAATGCATGAAATCCGAACGCAAATGGAGGAAAACTAAACTTCAAATCCACTATGACTTGTTTAAACAAAGCCTTTCTAATTTTAACTATGAGTTATGCAAGGCTAGACAGTTACATTTTTTCTAACTTGATTAATGGGAACATTAATAATACCCGCACTCATTTGCCATGGTTGACTAGCTTGCAGGCCCCTCAAAACAGATAGCCCCAGAACTCCTCTTCACAGAGAAATGTAATGAATTTGCTTGCTTTTTTGGTGAAAAAGTTAAAACTATTAGAGTGACCATCAACACCACACAGTCAAGCAATAAAACTATGCAGTCTCTACGACCACCTAGAAATAATCTGGTCATTATATCACAATTTAATAACATTGATCAAGAAACTCTAGCGGAAACAGTTCGGCACCTTAAATCATCAACATGTTGTCTTGACACACTGCCATCTGACTTTTTTTTAAAACTATTTTTAACTCTGTTCAAGCTGAGTTACATCAAATAGTTAATAGCTCACTGTTATCAGGTACTTTCCCAAAGTCACTAAAAATAGCTGCCATTAAGCCACTCCTAAAAAAGAGAACTCTGGATACCTCTGTGTTAAATAACTATAGACCAGTTTCAAATCTTCCTTTTATAGCCAAGATCATCGAGAAAGTTGTTTCTAATCAACTCAGCAATTTTGTGAAATCAAATGGCCATTTTGTCAAATATAAATCAGGTTTCCAACTTAACCACAGTACTGAAACAGCCCTTGTAAAAGTGTTAAATGATATATGGGTGAATATAGACTCAGATAAAATATCTGTTCTGGTTTTACTTGATCTCAGTGCGGCATTTGACACTGTAGATCACAGAATACTGTTGGACAGGCTGAAACATTGGGTAGGACTTTCCAGAGCAGTCCTTAATTGGTTCAGGTCTTATTTAGAAGACCGGAATCTCATAGAGCGGCTTTGACATGCGGAATCCCCCAGGGATCAGTTCTTGGACCTCTCCTGTTTAATCTGTACATGCCGCCTTTAGGCCAAATTCTTCAGAGTAACAACATCGATTACCATAGTTATGCAGATGATAATAATATGTATCTGGCTCTCTCACCTGATGATCTCAGCCCAATAGACTCACTGTCACTGTTTGGAGCAGATAAATAATTGGATGAGCCAAAACTTTCTTCAATTGAATAAGGACAAAACAGAGATTATTGGGTTTGGCAACAAAGAGAAGCAAATTATTATAAATGAACAACTCAGAGTCTCGAGCTCTGAAAACCAAAGACCGAGTCCGAAATCTTGCCGTTTTAATAGACTCAGATTTCAACGTTAACCAGCCATATCAAAACAGTCACTAAAACAGCCTTCTATCATCTTAAAAGTATAGCCAGAATCAAGGGTTTGGTATCCCAAAATAATCAAGAGAAGCTCATCCATGCTTTTATTTCCAGTAGAATTGATTGCTGTAACGGTCTCTTAACTGGTCTTCCCAAAAAGACCATTAAACAGCTACAGCTCATTCAGAATGCTGCTGCTAGAGTTTCAACCAGGACTAAGAGAACAGAGCACATTACTCAGTCCTGAAATCTTTTCACTGGCTTCCAGTTAGTTACAGAATAGACTTTAAAGTGCTGCTACTTGTCTACAAATCACTGAATGGTGCAGGCCCAGAATACATAAACCGGGTAGGGCTATAAGATCCATGGACTCGGGTCAGTTAGATTGGCCCAGAGTCCAAGCAAACATGGTGAAACAGCATTTAGCTGTTATGCTGCGTGCAACTGGAACAAACTACCAAAAATCTTAGATATGCCACAAATATAGCAATTTTTAAATCTAGGTTAAATATATTTATTTTTTCTTGTGCCTATGATTGAGCATTAAAGCTTGCACCTTATTCCTACCACACTTTAATTCTAGAAATAGAGCTCTAGTCACTCCTAGCGGGGAAGTGACTGTTTTTATTGGGTTTTTGTTTGTTTGGGGGATTTTTTGTACTTTGTGTTTTCTTTTTATCATTTCTGTCTTTAATTATATTACTCTTTTTAGTTACTATTTCAAAGTACATTTTATGTACTTTGTACTCTTTTGATTATATTTTATATAATTGTTTTTATTTGTTTTTATTTCTATTATGTTTTATATAGTTGTTCCTTTTCTGTTTTTATTTGTGTAAAGCTCACTGAATTGCCCTGCGTATGAAATGTACTATATAAATAAACTTGCTTGCTATACAGTATTTATTCAACAGTCATTTAAGAAAAGGTCAAGGCGAGTGGTGCAGAACTACCAGTTATGCAAAAATGGTGAACGACTGAGTTGTAAAGGACCTGTAGTGTGAACACACTGAGTCCTCTTTCAAGTGAACTGATAATGTGGACGCCAAGGGAACTTGGTCCGTTTTAAGTCAGTACACATTTTGGTCCAGTTAAAAGAGGAATGAGTTTGATTCACTTAAAATGGACCATGTGTGAAAGCACCCTTTGCTCAGCTCTTATTTTCTCTCATCCCTTTTTTCTCTCTCTTTTCTCTTTCTCTTTTTTTAGTAGAGACTCCCACTCCCCAGAGGAAAGGCTTGCGCTCCAGCGCCTTGAGGCCCAAGAAGCCAGAACCGGCCAAGCAGACTGGACCCATCGCAGTGGAGTCATGGGTGGCTGAGGAGGAGCTGGAGCTGTGGGAGATCAGGGCCTTCGCAGAGAGGTGAGAAAAACTGGGATGAGATCCTTTGTCTCTACTCATTCTTAGTCTTATGAGGGCATTTCTGGCTCTTTTCCATTTTTTTTCTTTTTTCCTTTTTTCTTTTTTGATAGTGCATGGACAACTCAACTGACCACCATTACCCTCTGTTTTTTGCAGGGTGGAGAGGGAAAAGTCCCAGGGTGCAGATGTGTTGAAGATTGGCAGCAGTCTAAAGACTGCTGAAGATGTAAAGGCCCATCTAGAGGCTCAGTTGAAACAGGCCAGATTGGCTGCTCAGCAGGTGAGAAGATCAGATTTGTATTATTAACACATTTATAGCTTTGTATTTACATTTTACGCACCATTGTTTCCAAGGGTTGCACCATTGTGGCGCAGTGGTTAGCGCAATCACCTCACAGCAAAAAGGTCCGGGGTTCGAACCCCGGGGTTATCCAACCTTGGGAGTCGTCCCAGATCATCCTCTGTGGAGTTTGCATGTTCTCCCCATGTCTGTGTGGGTTTCCTCTGGGTGCTCCGGTTTCCTCCCACACACACGATTCACCTGACCTACAAGTCAGGTGAATCGGCCATACTAAACTGTCCCTTGGTGTGAATGTGTGTGTGCCTGCCCAGGGTGTCTCCCGCCTGCCTCCCAATGACTGCTAGGATAGGCTCCAGCATCCCGCGACCCCAGTTGGGATAAGCGGATTGGATAATGGATAGATAGATGGATGGATGTTTCCTGTAGGGCTGAGTTTGTTTTTGTGTCGTACTGTTCACGTGTCGACATAATCGCTGATAAAACTTCCATCGCTAAAGCAGTTGTTGGTGGTTTCTCTTCTTGGAATGTGATTACATTTCATCAGAAAAGTGCTGGAAATGACTCTTTTTGCTCCAAGGACATGTATTGTTACCATCTGTCAAAAATGCACAAACTGAATTAGGATAAAGAGCTCCGTGTGCTTGGAGTTCCCTGCTGCTCTGTGTGCTTGGAGTTCCCTCCAAGAGGAATTTATATCCCGAGCTGGTCTTGATAGGTGCTTTTAAATCTATTTTGAAACATTTTGTACTTGGACACATCTGGGTTTTAACGATGTAGCTTAGTTATTTGCCTTTTGGCGTCATTGTATTTTTTTAATTTGATTTTTAGTTTAGTTTTTTTTTTTTTTTTTACTGTTTTTACTTTGTCTTCTGTCTGCAACTTTATTAATTGTGCTCTTTCCTATTTATGTCGAGCCACTCTTGAAACAAAGCTTTTTCCAGGTTAAATAAAGGCGGAATGAAATTAAATCTAAATTCAAATTTAAATTGTCATTTAAAGTTAAGCAAATAGTAAAGCGGGTAGACGTCTTTATGCATGCTCAATAATCCAGGTAAGGAAATCACAGAAAGTTGAATCAGTTTGTCTAAGCACAACATTTATTGAGAGAAACGTTTCATCACTCATCTAAGTGACCGCTTCAGTCTCGACTGGCTGCAGGTATCCCCACCCTTATAAACAATACAGTGGCATCATAAATCAGATAGGATTTATTGTCTTACACAAAGACACGCTAATGTGGATGGACACTTCGACTCTTTGAATTGAGCCTATGTCCCACTAACTGCCAGACCTCCGAAAAAAAAACATATAAAAAGTAATGTGAACCATTTGGGGGACAATTTAATCAAAAACACCTTATGGTACCCTGGGTGCATATATCTTTTAACAGTAGCATTGGTGAAATTAAACTTCTAACTGTAGCAGTGTAAGGCAGTGTTTCCCAACCCAGTCCTCAAGGACCCCTATCCTGCAGATTTTAATTTTAACCCTGCATAGGTAGCCCTGCTTGTACTTACTCAACCAATCATCTCATAGCGCTTAATTATGCAAGGTGTGCAAAATCTGACATAATTCACTGCTGATTGGTTGAATAACTACAAACAGGTACTTATTCAGGGTTGCAAAGAAAATCTGCAGGATAGGGGGTCCTTGAGGACTGGGTGGGAAACACTGGTGTAAGGCATACTCTTTAAAGGCAAGGCTCCACATTGCTTTACAACTAACATCAAATACTCTTCTATTTCTAACCTCAATGCTGTATGATATGCTAATTGGTGCTAATGCACATTAAAGTAAATCCAATCTAATGTGTGCCTTGTTTTAGCTCGTTTTTTCAAAGTTATCGCGTCTTTGTATGTGTGTTTTTTTTTCCATGACTTATTTCAAAACACTTTCTTGGGTTGCGCTCGTTTTTGGATCATTCATCATCCTATACATTTTTGATGCACACTGAAATCTGTGACCTTAACCTCTTAATTGATTGGCTGACTGTAGGTATAGTTTTATTGCTGCTCATCAATCTAAAACTTTTTGTTTCAGAAACGTCTGGAGCAGCAGAAAGCATCTGGTACTGCCACCATCCCCTCAACCACCACCTCAACCGCCACCACCACCACCCCTACCAGCACTCCCAGTACCCCAGCCTCCACAGGCCTGAAGACAGGCCAGGTCACACCTGGGACCAAGATGGTCCTGGCCTCCAAACTGAGCTCACCAGTGTCCTTCCAGCAGGACAAGAATTTTCAACAGTCTTTTGCTTCCTGGGTCAATCAGGGTCAGACTAACAACTCAGGTGAGTCAGTGTATGACAAAGGGGAATCAGTTTTATGCCCATTTGAAATCATGTATTTCAAACCTCACCTCATCTTTTTTCATTTTGGTGGAGAAAAGCAGAGAAAGGCTGAGTTGTTTTTTCCCCTTCATTGCCCATTCTTTATTTTTGATCATTAAAAAAAGACGTTAAATAGAAATGGTCCATCATCGGCATGACTTTTTCCCAGTTTTTTTTTTCCTCCCATTTTTTTTCTCTCCCGTATATGTGGTCATTTGCCCTATTTGGTCAATTTTACCTCGTTTAAAAGTGCCTTCTGGTTAGTGGTGTCCACTCCCTTTTTTTTTTTGATGAAATCTGGGCTTTAAATTACTTTCATTTAAGTCTTTGGATCTTAGAAAAGGACGTTGGCACTTGTGTGCACCGTGAGGTAAAATCACATGACAAACAGCCACCTACAAAAACTTCAGTACCGTTAAACAGCCACTTTGTCGGTTGACCCATACCTGTCAGTGGACACCACAGCCATAGACCCTGGCTGTTGTGGTGGCACAGTCGGGTGTGCATGACTGCAGGTGGCATGGTGTGTCTTGCAGTCTCCACGGGCTCGGTGGCCACCGTGGCTAGCAGCATCACCACCATGCCAGGGCAAACCTTCCAGCTTACTGGCGGACCGGTGACCGTGGCTGGCCAGGTGCTCACCGCCAAGCTACCGCTGCCAGCCAACAGCAAGATTGTCACACTCAACATGCCCACCACGCAAGGAGGTAGGGAGCAAGGGCCTCACTATTGTTTTTTTAGTCCCCCCCCCCCCCCCCAGGCTGGTTTCGCGTTTGTTAATTTAGGCCTGCCACTAATGATGTGGGTTACAATAGCCCCCTTTGTAATATAGTTCTAGGACATTTTACATATGTAATACCTCTTTTTTATCATCTTTTGAACATGTTATTTGATTATGTTGAAGGAAATGAGAGAAGAAATTGGAACAGATAAAAAAATACACCTCTGTGTCTACAAATGTGATGGCGGTGTTTTGTTTTGGGTTTTTTTTTTGTGTGTGTGTGTTTTGTTTTGGGTTTTTTTGCCGTTTTGATGTCATTGATTCTGAGTTATCTTTAAGCTAACTATAATTCTCTTTCCTTGGATACCGAATGCGAAAGTTCTTAAAAGGGAAACCCTTCTCTTGATTGATGTTGAAGTCAAAAAATTTTGCTTCCTTTAACCAGATGGACTTTTTTAATTCTTTTTGGACTTTCTGTGAGACAATGTAAAACTCCACCTGCATACACCTATACGCTCACAAGCACTCACACACATATAGCTTTGCCATATCTGTATTTCCTCCACCACTTCATACACTCATTATTTATCTCAATTGTATCCTCAACAGGTGTTGTCCAACAGAAAGTTCTGAGCATTTTCCCCTCTGGCCCCCCTGCCAACCTGCGGACCTACAGCACGTTGCACCCCACCACGGGCAACATCAACCTCAGAGCCACCACTGCAGCCTCAACCACGCAACAACAGGTGGACACATCACTCAAGAATCTGTTTTCCTCTGTCCATCTTGAGTCTTTACTGGCATCCTCTTTTCACTTCGTCCCTCTGTCTTTCACTCTCCATTCTCTCTATTTTTCCCTTCTCCCTTGTTTCTTTGTGATAAGGTAGATGTGAAACAAGAGTGTGGTGAGTGGGGTGTGATTACGCCTGTCTTGAGTCCCTCCTAATTGGCTCTAGACGTGTGCAGCGGATCCCCACTCACCACAATGACCTTTGGGCTTTCTTGGCATGATGTAATACTGTACATATTGCCAAATCAAGCGTTTAAACATTGAAAAGCTAAACGTTAATTAGAAAACATAATATAGGAAATAAATATATGACAGCAAAGAAATAGTACAGCAAAGAAACAATACAAAATAAATGAACTGTCATCAAATATAACAGCAACAACGTTTTTGAGGTGACTCACTATTCCTCACTGTATGGCAGGCCAGGGACGCCAACAACTCGCTTTTCGGTGAATGTCGCTTTTTTCTTGTCTGTTTGGGTGACTTATGTGAATTGTCCAAATCCGAAGAGTTTTTTGTTTTTGTTCTTTCCGGAGGGGGGTATGGGTGACGTATGAATCTCCTTAACGATTCCTACAGCGTATTTCTGCCACGCTCATATGAGTGAGCTGCATTGCGCAAACAATTCTACTCAACTGTCGGGACCCATTGTGAGGACCTCACGTGGTTGTTTTCTCTCTCCCTGCAATGTGTGGCTCATTAAGAGCGGCGAGTGGCGAAATCACCAGAGGTAAGGACATTCACTTTTTTCTGTTGGCTGACTATTTTATATGGTTTTGACTTCTGTCATTAGCTCTGTAGGTTATATATATTATGTCTTTTTAGATAACGTTATTGTACTCCGTGTCAGAGGAGCTTCTCTTACACTAGATTTCCACTTGTAAAATCAACTCGATGGATCCCATTCATTTAGTTGGCCGTACGGCGAGAAAAGTTGAAGATGGTTTAACTTTATGCAAATGAATACGAAATTCCACCGTACTGACTTAGCTCCTGTCCGTACTGTATTCATGCCAACATCTTTGGACGAGCTATGCTAGCTCTTATGATCTAAAGTGTCAGCAGTTCTAGAAAATTCCACAATAGTCTGAAGGCACATCAATGCTCATTGGAACAAGTGTCGCACGTTTTACAAGACAAGAAGTGGACATGTAGCGTTACAATGAAATCTTGGATAAATTAATTTGGTCGTCATGTCATTTTGTTAACAGCGTTCAACTCTGCATTTTCAGAATGAGAGAATTTGAGGAAAAAGTTGGGGGAAAAAAAGGCTGTACCTCATCTCATGTACCTCAGAGAAATTGCTAAATACATGGAAATCCCCAGAGGTTTGTCCCCCACGGTTGGTTGTCTGCGTACAATGTTGGGATGCAAACAAAGAGAATGCTGCCTGTGTACAGGGTCCTGTACTTTGGTTTCATGGGGAAGCAGGACAAAACTCTGTGTAAGGATCCATTACAGCAGCTATACAAAGACTACCTTGTCAGCGAGAAGACACAGCAAAGGATCGCATTTGTGCACCAAGACCTCAGCAAGAAAGGTATGTATATATTTATTGTAAAATATTTCAACAGAATTGTGTTATTTTAAGCACGGCTCTTAAATCCTGTTATTGAATGTTAGTAATCTCAGTTAATTGTGGTTCAACAGTCTATATATGTATGTATATATGTATGTATGTATGTGTGTGTGTGTGTGTGTGTGTGTGTGTGTGTGTGTATATATATATATATATATATATATAAACAAACCTATAAACCTTTTCAGCATCATTCCATTAACAAGCTTATTTTTCTGCGTATTGCTGTAATTGGATTTTTGTGCAAAAATATCCTGTGTGAGTTGTATTGTTGGTTATACTTGGCTTTATTTTGTGCATAGTTGAAAGTATTCATTTTGAATAGCATCCCATTTCTGTGAAAGTTATTAATACGTTGTTTTACCTTTGTTTTCCTTTTGGAAGGTATGACTAAATTAGGGAAGAAGAGGAAGAGCCAAGTGGTGAAGAAGATCTGGGTTGATAACCAAAAAGTGGACCTGCACCTCAGTGTGTACCTTGGTGTACTCCCAATATTGAAGGAGTATGTGGTGGTTTTCAAGGTGAGTGTTTCTTCTATGTACAGTGTATATACAAGTCAGTTTTATTTCGAGGCAACATATAGAAATAACATGCATTTTTGTAAACAAAAGCTGGTTCAGTGTTTACTGAAACTTGCCATTCCTGTTTGCATTTAAGGGAAGTCAAACCCTGGTCCACAAGCTATATGACAAGCAGCTTGAAGTGTTTGTCAGCTTTCTCGCTTGCTTTATCAAACCTGAGTATCCGAAGATGTCGCCCAAAGCATTGTTGGAATTGGACTTGGCCAACTGGACACTATTCTCAGATCGATATTGGGAAAGTGGCAGAAAACCTGGCAGCCCATCCAAAACACCTGGTTAGTGTGTGAAACAATGTGTGAAATAAATTAGTTAGCATGTTCTGTCCCTGTGAAATTGTTTGTGCAACAATAGTGTATAATGTAGTTTTACTAATTGTTATACTCTACTTACTTCATTCATATTGAGTGCCATCTAGTGGTGGAAAGAGGCCAGGTTAGCCTAACAAAAAACTCTCATAGTATTTTGATGGTAATTTTAGTTTTACCATGGTAATTATTGTATAAATAATTTACCATAGTACATGCCCTATTTAAACATTGTCTGGCTTGATGTTGACTAATACAGGCCATAATTTCACTGATAGCTTTAGTATTGAGAAACTTAGCACTGTGCTGCATCCATGAAACCTTAAGAGGAATTTAGGATACTTACGGAAGAGGAATTTAGGATACTTATGAAAGTGGTTTTTTTTTTTGTATTTGATATCTTACAGATCATCAAGGATTTCCTTGAGAAGGTGGGCAAGGCCTACGTGGGTTGTGACAAGTACATGCAGGTGAAATTGCACTTAAAAGTAAGACCCTACAAGCCTTGTTCTCTATTGATCCTGTTGTGATGGGCCATTCAGAGGCTGGGACTTAACTGAAGCAGTTGGCTGGGATCATGAAACACCTGGTTCCTCAGGGGAGTGACATCACCCAGGAAATCATCAGGTACAACGTCGACTCAACACTGGCCCAGTACCAAGAGGGAGACAACATGGTCATGTGGTGGGCCCATGTTGTGAGCACAGGGAAATATCCAGCCCTCAGTGGGGTTATCAGAGGGGCAATTTCAATCTTCCATGGGCCCATGGTGGAGTCCTTCTTCAGCCTCATGGGAGACATAATTTACCCTAAAAGCTCAAAAGTAAACATTTCCACCTTGGTTGCAATTCAAACAGCAAAATATGCCATGAAGTCTAGGGGTATGACTGCTTCCATGATGTTCAAGAGAGAAGATGAAAAATTTGGGCCAGTTGACAGAAGACTGTGCCGGAACATAAGGTCTGCTGGAAGAAGGGAGAAAGCACAGAGAGAGGAGAGGCTGTTGGAGAGAAGAAGGAGACAGGTGGAATATAGCTGCAAGAAAACATGTGCAAGTGCACAAAATAGCAAGAGGACCACACAGGAAGAGGAGAAAGAAGCACGGCTGAAACATGCAGTCAAGCAAAGGAATGCAGCTAGATGTAAAGCACTAGAAACACTCCAAATGAAGTTAAAGAAGAAGTGCTGATAGGTGCTTAAGGAGAGGACATTGTTGGACATAATTGAACTATATGTAGTTGGTTATTTTCATTTTCTAATTCTGAAAATAAAAAAGCTTAATTCACTACTTAACAGTCTGTCTCTTATTGAGCTACTACTATTACTACTATACTACTTCTTTCGGCTGCTCCCATAAGGGGTCGCCACAGCGGATCATCCGTTTCCATTTCTTCCTGTCCTCCGTATCTTCCTCTGTCACACCAGCCACCTGCATGTCCTCCCTCACCACAACCATAAACCTCCTCTTTGGCTTTCCTCTTCCCTGGCAGCTCCATATTCAGCATCCTCCTCCCAATATACCCAGCATCTCTCCTCCACACATGTCCAAGCCATCTCAATCTTGCCTCTCTTGCTTTGTCTCCAAACCGTCCAACCTGAGCAGTCCCTCTAATATAATCTTCCTAATCCTGTCCTTCTTCGTCACTCCCAATGAAAATCTTAGCATCTTCAACTCTGCCACCTCCAGCTCCGCCTCCTGTCTTTTCATCAGTGCCACTGTCTCCAGACCATATAACATGGCTGGTCTCACAACCATCTTGTAAACCTTCCCTTTAACTCTTGCTGGTACCCTTCTGTCACAAATCACTCCTGACACTCTTCTCCACCCACTCCAGCCTGCTTGCACTCTCTTCTTCACCTCTCTTCTGCACTCCCCGTTGTTTTGGACAGTTGACCCCAAGTATTTAAACTCATATGCCTTCGTCACCTCTACCCCTTGCATCCTCACCATTCTACCGTCCTCCTCTCATTCATGCATAGGTATTCTGTCTTGCTCTTACTTTCATTCCTCTTCTCTCCAGTGCATATCGCCACCTCTCCAGTCTCTCCTCAACCTGCACCATACTCTCGCTACAGATCACAATGTCATCCACAAACATCATAGTCCACGGAGACTCTTGCCTGATCTCATCCATCAACCTGTCCATTACCATTGCAAACAAGAAAGGGTTCAGAGCCGATCCTTCATGTAATCCCACCTCCACCTTGAACCCATCTGACATTCCAACCACACACCACACCACTGTCACACTTCCCTCATACATATCCTGTACCACTCCTACATACTTCTCTGCAACTCCCGACTTCCTCATACAATACCACACCTCTCTCGGCACCCTGTCGTATGCTTTCTCTAAATCTACAAAGACACAATGTAACTCCTTCTGGCTTCTCTATACTTCTCAATCAACATTCTCAAAGCAAACATCGCACCTTTAGTGCTCTTTCGTGGCATGAAACCATACTGTTGCTTACTAATCGTCACCTCTCCTCTTAACCTACCTTTTACTGCTCTTTCCCATATCTTCATGCTGTGGCTGATCAACTTTATACCTCTGTAGTTGCTACAGTTCTGCACGTCCCTTATTGATCTGAGTATATGAAATAGAATTTCCCATTTATTTAAGTATATAGCACAGGCCTTCGTCACGTGGTTATATGATATTACGCTGTGGCATTTTTTTTTCCGACTTCATGTAGCGCTTTCTTTTTCCCCCCATACATGTGTTTGACATCCCTGCAGGCAGCAACGTAGACTGCTACTAACTTACAGCTTTTGCTCTGCAGGGAGTCATGTTTTCCTGTGTCTCCTCTTTTCAGTAGCAAGGCTCTGCTCACTCAGTCTGTACTTTGTCAAGGTTCTTTTATTTGTTTATCAGTCACCATGCTCAAATAATCTCCTAAAATAATCTGCTGTGGTATACTGTTGATTTAGAGCCAGATAGCATAGCATTTTGCTCTGTGTTTGCCAATAAGTGATGTAGTTTTAACTGTTTTGTAATTTGATTGAGTCCCATTGGTGATGTGTTCTGTTCCCAAGGTGTGGTAATAGAGCAGGTTTATGGTCTCGGCCTCAGGACCAGTTGGGTAAGGGGGTTCCCATTACTCCTCAGCTTTTGGCATTGCAAGGCAGGGTAATGATATGGGGGGGGGGGTCACTTAGTTTTAGGTGTGTCCAAAAGTTAATTGCGCTTTCTTTTATTTTTAATATTAGTGGGTATTGGCCTAATTCTGCCCTGCATGTATTGTTTGTAGCTTTCCTCTGGACATGTTGGAGAGTCTTACAGAACTTTGCATACAGGGTCTCAATGGGGTGTTTATCCCATTGAGTAAAGTCTTGTTTTATAAGTGGACCCCACACCTCACGGCCATAGTTTGCAATTGGTACAGTAACACACTCAATTAATTTTAACCAAATTCTAATTGGGATTTCTGATGTATACTTTTTATGGCATAGAAAGCCTGGCGTGCTTTCCCTCTCATCTCATAAACTGCTTCATTAAAGTGACCAGTTGAACTTAGTTTTAATCCTGGATAGTTGTAGTGTGTGCAGTACTCTACATGTTTTATATTAATTGAGCATTGTACTCTCTCTCTCTCTCTCTCTCTCTCTCTCTCTCTCTCTCTCTCTCTGTCTGTGTGTTTCTGTCCCTCTCTCAGGGCACCACAGGAGGGGGCCAGGTTAGGCCAGGCATGACCATGATCCGCTCATCCACCCAGAGTGCAACCATGGGCACAGCAATGGCTAGAAGTCCAATGTTGTCTCAACAAGGTATTCTCCCTGTTAAGTGATTCTTCTCTACTCTCCATGGGATTTTTTTCCCCAGCCTTTGTGGCTCACATCTCATTTCTTGCTGTTTCTTTAATGTGTTTCTATGAAAATAATCATGTCCAATAGATATCTATTGTACATGATTATTTTCATAACAATTTGTGAGCTTATCCCATATTGATGATCTGTGGCTATTGATTTGCAAGTTACTGTAAGAGAGGTGACTTTGAAATTATGGGTTTTGATTTGTTTTTCTATAGTCGTTACTGTTCGGTCCTTGTGTGGTTATCTTCAGTTGATTTGACTGATCACCAACTCTATCAAGTTCTGTGTCTGTCTATCTGCATTAATCCCTCTGACCTTCATCCCTTCCAGGTCAGCCGCAGCAGGCTATCGCTCAGTTAGGCCGTGACCCACCCGTATCTACAGCTGTGTCCGGTGCCAGTCCAGTGCAGACCAGTGCAGCTCAGAGAGCAGTGGGTGCTGCACCGTCACCACGTGCAGCTACCCCAGCACCAGGGCAGGTCCCAGCTGCTCCTCCCCCCTCTTCCCAGTCCAACCGGCCTCGGCAGGGTGAAGTTAAGCTCACTATGGCTCAGCTCATGTTGCTGACACAGGGGGCTCAGGTGGGGAGTGCATCCTTTTTGCTTTATTTTTGTTTTGTTTTGTTTTGTTTTGGAGTTCCCCACCTCTTCCCTTTCATCTGTATAAACAGATTTTTTTCCCCTCTTTAACTGTAACAGTGCCTGGAAGTTTAAAATTTAAAATTTCTTTTGTCTGAAAACCTCCAGGAAGGAAACCCCGGTCTGACAGTGGTGATCCAGGGCCAGGGCCAGACCCAGGGTCAGCTGCAAATCATCCCTCAAGGAGTAACAGTCATCCCTGGACCTGGCCAGCAACTCATGCAGGCAGCCATGCCCAATGGCCAGGTCCAGCGTTTCCTCTTCACCCCCATGCCCCCAGCTTCATCCGCCTTAACCTCAGCAACCACCTCTACTGCCACTGTGAAGCCTACATCAACCCAGAGCTCCACATCAACACCAGCCCAAGTCCAGACAACTGCCTCAACTCTGGCCCATACCCAGGTTTCAGCCCCTGTTCCTGTCCGAGCACAGGTTGTACTCCCAGCCTCAAGTGCTGCTAAAACCCAATTGGCTACCCCAACCATGGCCCAAACCCACATTTCTGTCCCTGTCCCAGCCTTAGCCCCTCCACAAATCCAAGTGGTGGCACCTCCACCTACCCCAGCACAAGTTGCTGCTCCAAAAATGACCCAAACACAAGTCTTAACCCCACCTTCAGCCCCTGCACAAAAACCAGTTGAACCCCAAACACAAGTTTTGCCCCCAACTCAAGCCTTAGCCCCTGCAGGAACGCAAATCATGGCCTCTTTACTTGCCACAACACAAGTTGCACCCCCAATCCAGACCCCAGTAAATGCCCTTGCCCTGAGTACTGCCCCAGACACTGCCCAAAAGCAAACTGGGGCTTCTGTATCTGCTTTTACGCCAGTCCAAGTAACAGCCCCCTCTAGAGTTGTTGCTACAGTTGTAGCCACCACAGCCAGTACCCAAATACCAGTTTCTGTCCTTGCATCTACTCTTTTGCCTGCCCCAGTCCAAACACCGGTCTTTACTCCTGCTGTTGCTCCTGTCCCATCTCTTGCTAAAGCCCCAGTCCAAATTCAAGCAGCAGCCCCTGTCCCTGTTCTTGCTACAGTGGCCCCTGCTGTTGTTACACCTGTCACAGCCACCTCCACAACACCTTCAGTGCCAGGTAAGAGCTGCTTGCTGTCCAGAACAACCCAACTATTTAAATCATTTGTCTATTCATTAATGAAACCATTGAAAAGATGTTGGTTAACTGGATTTTTTTTTCTTTTTACCACAGTAACCACGGCTCTTGTCACTGTAATTGTGAACTGGAGTTTTATATGTCTACATGATTGTTTTACACATTATTTACACATCGTATAACATATTACCTCTTTTTCTCTCCTCATGTAGCTTTGGTGGGGCAGACTGCAGCT
Source organism: Lampris incognitus (assembly GCF_029633865.1). Lineage (NCBI taxonomy): Eukaryota > Metazoa > Chordata > Actinopteri > Lampriformes > Lampridae > Lampris > Lampris incognitus. The sequence goes on along the minus strand of NC_079220.1, from coordinate 9,743,885 downwards.
CAGCCACAGGTTTTAACTCCTGTCTCATCTCAAGTCCAGTCCCCAGTCCAGCCAGCTCAGCAGGCTGCAGCTCTTGTCCAGCCCCCTGCCTTGGCCCATCTGTCCACCCCAGCTACTGTACCTGCCTCTCCCCCAGCTCTTGCCCCTGTTTCAGTTGCAACATACCCACCCACTACCCCTCAAACTCAAGTGCAACTTCCACCACAGTCTAAAACACAGGTCCAGCACACAGCAGCTGTACCTGGACAGCAGGTACCCCAGTTGCCAGCCTCACCTGCGCAGGTTCATATGAAAGCTTTACCTGTGTCCTCTGTTGTCACTCAAACCACAGTGAGGCCCACCCAAACTCAGACTCAAGCCCCATATCAGGCCCCTACACAGTTTCAGGCCCAGCCTCAAGCCCAAATCCGGGCACATATTCAGGTCCAGCCCCATATACAAGCCCAACAAATCCCTCACATTCAACCCCAAACACATCTACAGGCCCAAGTGCCAGCCCAACTCCACCCCCAGGTCACAGTACAGTTTCAGCCTCGGGCACAAATTCAGCCACAGACACAGCAACCATCTCAAGTCCAACCTCAGCCCCTGGCACCATTTCAACCTCAGGTTCAGCTTCAGTCCCAAACTCAAACCCAAACCCCACCCCAGGCCCAAGTCCAGCCTAGAGTACATTCTCAGTACCAGCAGGTACAAGTCCAATTTCAGCCACCGGCACAAACCCAGCCTCAGGCTCAGCAACAGCCCCAGGTCCAACCTCAGCCCCAGGTTACAACACAGCCACACATTCAGTCTCATGCCCCTGCTCAACTCCAGCCCCAGCCACAGGTCCAAGCCCAACTCCAACCACAGGTTCAAGTTCAGTTCCAGCCGCAAACCCAAATTCATCCTCAGCCACAAACCCAGCAACAGCCCCAGGTCCTCACTCAGCCACAGATGCAGCCTCAAATCCAAACTCAGCCCCAGGTTCACCTTCAGTTCCAGCAGCCTCAGGTCCATCCTCAGACAGGTCAACAACAGGTCCAGGTCCAAGCTCAACCCCAAATCCAAGCCAAACTACAAGTGCAGTTTCAGCCACAGAGCCAAACTCAAATTCAAGGCCAGCCCCAGCTTCAGGTGCAGTCTCCAATCAGACACCAACTAATCACTGTTCCGGGTCTCCAACAACCAGTTCAGCTCCTCTCTGCTCTCCCACCTCATGTTGCGGCCCAGATCCAAGCTCAGATCCAAGCACAGGCACAACAGCAGGGGGGTGCAGTACCTCAACAGATCAAGCTGCAGCTGCCTATTCAGATCCAGCAGCCAGGGGGGCAGGTGCAGGCCCACCAGATCCAGAACATGGTGACCATACAGGCACCAGCCAGCGTTCAGGAGCACCTCCAGCGGATGCAGCAACTTCGAGACCAACAGCAACAACAGCAGCAGCAGCAGCAGCAGCAGCAGCAGCAACAGCAGCAGCAGCAGCAGCAGCAGCAGCAGCAGCAGCAGCAGCAGAAGAAGAAGAAACAGCAGCAGGAAGCCAAAAGGGAGCAGAAAGAGCAAAATCTACAGGTCACCAGCCAAGGGGATGGCATCCACAAACAGGTTTGGCATCAAAAGAAAAATGTGCAATGACTGATTTTATTGCACCATCCATACTTATGATCATTGGTTTATTTCAAAATGCAACAGGATTCCTTACAGCTCAGCTGAAACTGTTATTTCATTACCAGGCAACGGTGAAGCAGAATGCTTCAGCAGAGCACCCGAAGCAGAGGAAGACCCTTGCAGCAGCAGAGCGCGAGGAGAACCAGAGGTTTGTGTCCTAATTTTGACTGATTTAATCGTACTTAAAGGAGTGTTCTTCCCCATATAATTCCAAAGACATCTAAATACTTAGTCGCCACTGTGTTGAAATTAAATTTCTGTTGTAGGGGTAGGAAACACACTCACTCACACTCACAGTGGGTGGCACAGTGCCTTTCAACGAGAAGGTCCTGCATCCTCTGTGTGGAGTTTGCGTGTTCTCCCTGTGTCTGTGTGGGTTTCCTCTGGGTGCTCCGGTTTCCTCCCATAGTACAAAGACATGTAAGTCAGGTGAATCGGCCATACTAAATTGTCCCTAGGTGTGAATGTGTCTGCCCTGTGATGGCCTGGCGGCCTGTCCAGGCTGTCTTCCCGCCTGCTGCTCACTGACTGCTGGGATAGGCTCCACCATCCCGTGACCCCGATTGGGATTAGGGTTGGGCATCGTTTGAAAATTTCGATACCGATACCAAAGCCATTGCCTTCAATTCGATACAATACCTAAACAATACTTTTCCGATGCTATATATTATGAAAACCTTATAGGATTATGACCAAACTACTTTTCTATACAGCAAGCACCATAATTCATTGACACATTGTGTTATTTTGGCTCTGTACTCTAGCACTTTGAGATTGAAAGTGAGGTCAACAATGACAATGAGGTCAACGTGCAGACTGACATCTTTAATGTATGTGAGCCTATTTATATACATCATCATAACCGTTCTTACCTGTTTCATCATTGCTAGCAGTGGCACCAGAAGAAGACGTCCCAGAGCTAACGTTAACGTTGGCAGCAGCACGGACATTAACATTATGAAACACAGAGCAGTTGTCCACTCGTAAATTTATCCCATGCGTGATCAGATGTTTCATCATATTCAACATATTCCCAGACTTGCATTTGATGATCGCTTTGCAGCGGTTGCATTTTACTGTGTCAGGTTTGCTGTCTATTTTTACAAGTGTAGCCACACTTTGGAACGCATAGTAGCTCACTGAATCTTGCCCGCCAGTTTTCAACTCCAACACAGTCACGAGACGCACACACATACCAAATAGCTTCATGCTGATTTATCAGTCTGTGTACTACAACGCTGGTAGTGATTGGCTGGTTGCGACAGCGTTCACGTCGTCTACCATAAAGTATCGAAATACTCGGTAGGACTGAGATATTTCGGTCGGTGCCATATGGGTACCGTTTTCGATACCCAACCCTAATTGGGTTAAGCGGCTTGGATAATGGATGGAATGGATGGGGTAGGACAAAAAATCCCATTTAAATGTATCTTAATTATCTTCGCCAGGCGGTAACCTGGAGGGGATATTGCATATGGTTGTGTGTGCTTGTACGTTTGTGTGTGTATCTGTCCACAGCTAATCGCACATACTACTGGACCTATCAGCCCAATATATTTTGTGCACAGTTATTATTGTATCATCAAGAACCTCTTGTGGTTGCAATGATTCAAAACCTTTGAAAACTTTTGTTCCTGCTACTGCCGCTTCCTTTCTTCATTCACTCTATAGCACACTCGACCAACGCTGCTCTCTGTTGCTGCCCGACCTGAATCAACCGTAGATGTGAGTCGCGCATATTTAGATCGGAGAGTGGCAGTGTCAAAACATTATGTGCTTGGGTATGAGTCTTGAAAGTAAATGAGAAGTTGATCATATTTCACAGGTCAGCAAATCATTCATTGCTGATCTCAGCGGAGGAGAACTGGAGGAACAGTGAATGAACCAAAAATGCATGACTCACATCTATGGCTGACTCATATCAGCAGCGACATGATCAGAAGTTATTAAAAAAAATTCGGTAATCCAAAAAATGTGAAAGAACAACTTCCTCTAGATTGCAGTCAAAACAGGAAGTGTCGCATATTTTTGTCACTGCCCAATCTGAGTCAACCATAGATGTGAGTTGCGCATGTGCGAGCATAAACGGTTTACCCAGCTTTATTATACTGTGAAAACAAAGACAGGGTTATGGTCAGACCAAAATGACCGCATAGCAAACCTTTTCTTTTTGGAAAGTGCACGTTCATATTAGACTTCGTCGAACTGATTTTTGAAGGAGCAAACTTGGGCTTGGGAATCAAAATAACCCCCAACCCCACAAAAAATAAAAGCTTCTCCAGGAAACGTTAGTATTGTACGATGTATCTAAATCGCATCCTCTTTCTGGCCAGGATGATTGTATGCAATCAGGTAATGAAATTCCTCCTGGACAAAATCGAGAAGGATGAGAAGCAGGCGGCTAAAAAGAGGAAGAAAGAGGAGGTTGTGGAACAGAAGCGCTCTAAACAGAATGCCACAAAGCTGACTGCACTGCTTTACAAACACAAAGAACAGCTCAAGGCCGAGATCCTGAAGAAGCGGGCCCTCTTGGACAAGGAGCTGCAACTGCAGGTGCAGGTTAGTGCAAAACTTCCTCACCAGGCTGGAAATGAACAATGTTGAGGCAAAAACTTTTGGATAAACTGTAAACCAACCACACTGTCTTTTACTGGCTGTTACTGTGATTCAGCAGTTGTGATATACATATGGGGGAAGTCCCAGATGTAAGATTTGATGTGGCGTTGGACTTTTCTCTACCCTGGTTCCTGTCTGTTTACTATTTACGTGTAATATACCACAGTTGTTCTGCCACTCAGTCAGCCTGTGTGTGTGTGTGTGTGTGTGTGTATGTGTGCGCATTTGTATTTGTCTCTGTCTGTCAGGAGGAACTGAGGCGAGACATAGCCCGGCTCCAGAAAGAGAAGGAGAAGGCACGCGCTGCTATTGCTCAGGCAGCCGCTGCTGCCGCCGCAGCCAAGGCAGCCTCTCAGGCCCCCCACTCCTCCCATTCCTCCCACTCCAGCCATTCCTCTCATCCTACCCAGGCAGTGACCTCGTTCCAGAAACGCAAGAGGGAGGAGGAGCGAAGTAAAGACAGAAACAGGGATAAGGACAGACACCGCGACAAGGACAAGAAGCGGGACAAGGACAAGGACAAGGACAGAGAGAGAGACAGGGATAGAGAACGTGAACGTGAGAGGGAGAGAGATGGACAACGGGACAGACATCGGGACAAGGACAGAGAAAGGGACAGAGACAGGCACAGAGATTCCAACTCTTCGAAACACAAGAAGAAGAAGACTATCTCCACTACCTCAAAGGATGACAAGAAGGACACCAAACTGTACTGCATCTGTAAAACGCCCTATGACGAGTCAAAGTAAGACCACACTGAGAAGTCATGCTACAATTATCCTTTTCATTATTATTATTATTTTATTAAAAAGGTTAGTGCATAACTCCCGCAATTAACAAGTACAAGTAGCACACAAGTCTTTACATCCTGATCTTGGCAACAATGCTGTGGCGTGTTGGTGTTTTTGGCCTTTAAAAAATGTGTTATATTTAAAACTCACAGTTGTGGCTAGACTTGGATTGCTTGTACCATTTTTCTCCAATCCATGAGTTTCTTTGATATGCTAATGTATGCCATGTGCTACTACTTATTTTTATCTTTTTTTACCAAAATGTACTGTTACCTACAACATTTCAACGTTCCACTCTAGTGTTGACATTAAATGCAGTCACTTGAAGTTAACAGTGGCATTGCCTGAAAGTTGTCGAGTAATCAAAGTGAAATTGCCATTTTTTTGTTCAGGTTCTACATTGGATGTGACTTGTGCTCCAACTGGTTCCACGGCGCGTGTGTTGGCATCACCGAGAAAGAGGCCAAGAAGTTGGAGGACTTTGTCTGCAATGACTGTAAACGTGGCCAGGAAGGAGGAAGCAATGAGGAACTGTACTGCATCTGTCGTACGCCATATGATGAATCGCAGTACGGTGCTTTTGACCTTATATAATTGTTCTAAACCTTGGAAGTATATAGAAAATGGAGAAATACAGTGCATGGCCTTGTAATAGCTATGGAACCAAAAACAGATTGTGAGCATTTTTTTATTTTGCAAGCTAAAGTGAACTAGCCACAATTTAAAAATACTAGCCATTATCTATATCAAGGTTGTAAATTGTGATCAAAGTGGCTTATGTTAGTGCAGATAAAATGTACTTGCTGTGTAAATGGAATTAAAGAATAGGACATGTAGATAAAGGGGCTCTTTCCTCGGAACAAGTTAGCGGGCTATTGTTTGAGGTGAACTAATACAACTTCCTGTTTTACAACGAAGAACCTAGTTATAGAACCTTATAGAAAAAAAATTCTTCTTTTCATTAGATGCTCATCAAAAAAACAGATTTGAAGAAAATGATTTTCTCAGGCACTGTGATCTGTAAACTTCGATAGTTTGCAGGTTTAAAGTGTTTAATGCTTCCTTGCCTTGAAATGTCTTGGGGGGGGGGGGGCTGGGCTGCATATTTCTCTGCAGACTCCTTGTCATTTTACATGGCGTGATATTTGTTAAATGTAGTCTTCAGATGGCATGACCTGGTTGACAGAGGTATTGTTAAGCCTTTGTCATCACACATCTTATTAAACACCAAGTATTTTCCTCAAATCCCGTCAATAAAGATTAAGGTCTAATAAAAGAAAACAGATTTTTCAATAAAAAAAGTATAGGAACAATATGAACACTCGTGGTTTAATGTTTTAATGGTTTATAGTAAAAGGGCATCTCATTGGGATTTTTTTTTTTTTTTTTTGCTTTGAATGTGGACCAATGACATATCTCGCTTTTTCTTTTTTTTTTTGACTAATTTCCTACCCCAGGTTTTACATTGGCTGTGACCGTTGCCAGAACTGGTACCATGGGCGCTGTGTAGGTATCCTACAAAGCGAAGCCAACCACATAGATGTGTACGTCTGCCCGCCATGCCAGTCAACAGAAGACGCCATGACGGTTCTCACGCCGCTCACTGACAAAGACTACGAGGGGTTGAAGAGAATACTGCGCTCGCTGCAGGTATGGAATTGTCTGCCTGACTGTTGTAGGCTAACATTTCTCATGTGATAATTATCATAATAATAATTATTTATAAAGTCTGTTTCAAAAAGGTACAAATATAAGAAGTTCTAAAATAAGAAATAGATTAATTAAAAACTGAGAAAAGACAAAGCCATTAGGCTCAGTTGGTGGATGAAAATATTGTGAGGAATGATTTAATTCAGTGGTTTCATGTTGGTCATCAAACCGTACGTGGCTTGTTCATTTTGAGACTCTTCACTTAATCATCTTTTGTAATGTCGACAGTCTCACAAAATGGCATGGCCTTTCCTTGAACCAGTGGATCCCAACGATGCCCCTGATTATTACCGTTTGATCAAGGAGCCAATGGGTAAGAAATTAAAGAAGCAACAAGTAGCAAACATCAACCTTGGGAGTCCATTTTTGTTGAAAGATATCCCTCTGCAAAAGTATTATTCATTTGAAAGGGCCTAGTTGTCTTGAAAATCTTGCTTGAAATATTGGTAGTGAATAGGGGTAAATGTGTTGGTGTTGTCAAGAGCATTAAGTTGTTCATCATTTCAGATGGATATGGGGTGATATTTATGAGGTGGTCTCAAGAATTCACAATATTCAAGGAACTATGAAATACATTACATAGATCTAATAGGAGATCATTCAATGTGAAATGGATTATTTACTTTCCGTATTGCACATTTCATTCAAACTTGGTCACAAATACAAAATGTGTGAAATTTAAAGAACTAACCTCGCACATCTCCCATTTGTTTCCCCTCAGATTTTTCCACAATGGATAGCAGATTACAAAAACGGCATTACCACAAGCTCACAGAGTTTGTGGCAGATGTGACCAAAATATTTGACAACTGCCGCTATTACAACCCCAATGACTCCCCCTTCTTTCAGTGTGCTGAGATCCTGGAAGGGTTCTTTGTACAGAAGCTGAAAGGTTTCAAAGCGAGCAGGTAAAAATAAGGGCCCCTTCTTATCACAAAGACTCCCTAGGATCCCTCAAACTTTCTCTCTGTCTCTGTCTCTCTCTCTCTCTCTCTCTTCTCTTTCTCACTTCTTTCAGACTAATCTCTTCATTTGCTGTAGAACAATATTGACTGATTCAGTCATTCTGTCATACCATTCTGTCATGTCATACAAGTAGTTGAACAGTGATATGGTCATCACATGATTACTGTACTGAATCTACTGACCTGTTTACATTTTTCTTATCTCCGACTTCGTGTCTGTCACTCATTTTTTTATGCCGAAATGCATGTTTCTAACAGCAGTTGTGTATCTGGTTATGGTTTCATGCTGTAAAATGGGCTGTGGTTGTAGAGGAGGTGGGTGAAACCACGGGAGGAGGGAAGGGGCCCCACTAGATCCACATTGACATGGTCGAAACGCCTCCCGGGCACCAGGAACGGCGCTGCTTGCTGCAGGCTCAAAAGCCTGCAGCAAGTGTCTCTTAATCATGCCGTACTCGTCCACGGGCGGCGGGGCTTGCAGCAGGCCCAATATCCATGACACCATAGATGTTCCTAGTGCCACCACGACATAGTAGTACCTGGTCTCATCCACAGTTATGCTCCTGATAGCGAACTGGGCCTCGAGGTGAGAAAACCATGGTGCCGCAGCCGTCTTTCAGAAGTCGGGCAGTTTGAGCGAGACGGCGTTAGCCACTGCCGCTGCACTGGTAACTTCGTTTTCCCTGGCTCACGTTGGGGTCACCAGTGTGGAGGATGACAGAAAGGAGACGAGATCACTTCTCCTTTTGACCGCACAGCCGTGGGGTCGTTTATGTACTCCACCAAAACTTAAAGGGCACAGTTCACTATCATAAACTCAGGCTGCTTGACATGCTGGCTCATAACCACACGAAACCCCTCAACACCACGTCACCCACAGTCCCTTTCTGCTAACCCCTGAACCCACCGTCTTAAAGGGATAGTCTAGTAAACATGGTGAATGTCTAACCTGCCTAAACTAGGTCACTACAGTATGTACATTTTGCATGTAGTTTTTTAGGGTTGCTTGGGGTTGATAAAGCCACCAGCGCTAACTGGAGTTAAGACATTTTCTCAATGTCATAACTCTGAGCTTTTGGCAGTTTATGCCTCCTTATGCCTGTATCATTCATCACCTTGCATTTGTGTCTGTCATCTTTGCTGCATGTCTTTTGATTTATGCCATCCCATTCTCTCTTTCTTACAGATTATCACATTCATAAGTCGGCCATTATAGCTGGAGTCTGAACTGGATACTGGGGTCTCTAATAATGAAAGCCATGGAATCTTACTGTTTTAAAAACAGCAGAAAATGTCCGATTAATAATGACTAAATAAAACGCACAAATTTAAAGTTTTTTTTTTTTTTGAAAGATACAAAACCATGTAATGCAGTCAAGCTGAAGCTAGAGAGATTCCAATTTTGACTTGAGCACTGATCGTGAAACTGGCCATGTTGACATGTGCTGGTGAAGTGATCCAGGGATGTGAAATTTTTTTTTTTTTGACCATTTCACCAAAAAAAGATAAAATAAAATGCTAGCTGTTAGCTGCAAGAACTCAGCTTTCATGGCAGTATGTTAAATGATTGGATTTTTATTTTCTTGAAGTAGGTCTGAGTTGTGAAAAATGATGTTTTGACCTCTTATGTAAAGCTGTATATTTTATCGAGATATTTATCAATGGTTCTGTGTGCTACTCACTCTTGAGCTTTTTTTTTTTTATTATTATTTTTTTTACTGTTTATTCGAGCAGTTCTGTCGAGTGAACACAATTTTAATGTACAGAGTTAGTCGGAGGCATTTTACCTCTGTAGCTGGTTGACAATTTGGACCTTTTAACTAATTGTAAAAGAGAAATCCTTTTCGGAGGATTGTTTTATGGCCTAGTCTACAGACCAAGGAAATACGTCTGTAGCAGAAGTGAGGAATTTGCAATGGACCTAAGCTCTCTCAGCCTACCCCCATTCCTCACCTCATAAAGTAACCTCGGTTTGTAGTTGTGAAGGATTTCTTCCATAATAAAGGCATTCCCCGTAAGTTACACCAACATGGCTGCAGTATCCTCTGCTGACCCCTTTTGCATCCAATTTTGTTCCCTTTTTTTTGTTTTTGTGTCACCGTTCTGTCCGTTCAATGTTTGATATTGCTGTTTTTGACATATTGAACAGTTAATGTAATGCAAAGGGTTCTCAACTGTCCCCTCTCTCCGCGTTCTTTAGGTCTCATAACAACAAGCTACAGTCCTCCTCGGCATCTTAGAACGCACCACACATTGCTTAAACAAAATGCACTCGCCATGAAAATGGCCTTTTTCTTAACAATACATTGGTGGTGCGCCTCATCCTGCGCTTTGGAACAACTCATCTCGACTCGCAACACACGTCCCCCCAGATGAAGTGGTGTCAGAACAACCTGCGCTGCTGCTTCCACAGAGCTGCTAGGTAGGGGCTTGTCATCTATGCCCGGTTCTGGACCCGGGGACCTTTTTTTCGGGCCTGTTTTTTGGCAGTTGGACCGTAATGCAGATTGTGAATAAAGGCATTTCAGAAGAAAGTTTACCTCGACGGAAAGACTCTTAAGGAGCTCACACGTTTCCATGTACTTTTTTTTTTTTTTTTTTTTTTTGGACCCGAGTCTCATTCTGACAATGTTTCGTTTCTGTTGAGAAGTCCGTAGGCCATCAATGTGGTCGTCACGTCTTCGGAGAAACGACTGTTGGGAGTCCTGAAATACGATGGCTGAGTTTTACTGAGCATAAACGTATCTACGGTGTGTGTCTTTTCGACTCATTGCTTTGTCTAAAGAGGCATGGGAGACTTAATAAAAGTTCTGCTGACGTCAGTGGTCCGTTTCAGTCAAGCTTCTATGCAGTGTTTCTCAACCCAGTCCTCAAGGACCCCCTATCCTGCATATTTTCTTTGCAACCCTGAATAGGTACCTGTTTGTAGTTATTCAACCAATCGGCAATGAATTTTGTCAGATGTTGCACACCTTGCATAATTAAGTGGCTGCGAGATGATTGGTCGAGTAAGTACAAGCAGGGCTACCTATGCAGGGTTACAGTGAACATCTGCAGGATAGGGGTTCCTTGAGGACTGGGTTGGGAAACACTGTTCTATAGCCTACTGAATATAATAAGCTATTAAGAATGATTTGCTTCGCAGTAGTGGCTGACTGAAAAGGGTTGAGAGCGATGTGTATTTGAAGGTAAAACATGACCTGTTTGTAAAATTTGTCAAATTTTGACTTTCTTTTTTTTGTATTACAGCTGAAGAAATATTGATGTATATGAAACAAAATAAATGGAAAATACCGATGTCGTTCTTTATTTTCTAAGAGTCTGCATAAGAACGGGTCGTGTGAGTTCCTTCCACACACTGACCACGCCTTCGTGTACAGCGCATGCGCAGTCGTCGAGCTCATTTACCATTATTTCAGATCTCCTAATTTAGAGAGTGCGACGTCGTTTTATTATTATTTCGTATTTTGTTTTTATTGAGCTCAAGCGCAAGTCTGATTTATCGAAGCGGAAATGAGGGCCCTTATCTCGCTAATGTAGCGTAGTGGAAACCAGTGGCGGCACCGTTGGGAGTCTAGCGATCCGAGAACAGCGTAACCCTTTCACACACCGATCGCGAAGAGCGAAGAGGAACCGTTCGACTGACCCGGAGTCAGCCGTTGCCCCCCCCCCCCAAAAAAAATCCACGGTCGAATCTCGCGAGAGTTCATTCGGTGACACCATTTCCCGAGCGCCCTGTGATTTTTCAAAAAAGCCCAATGGCTGTACGCCGACAGATGCTCTCGCTCGAACAGCCCAATCAGGAAGCTCTGTTGCAGAAATTTAAAGGTCTGCGACGCGTTTTCCCGGATCAGAGAGCTCTTCACGGGACGGCGAGGTAAGCGTGTGCTACGTGCCCCGTTTAAGCGTTGTTACTTTTGCGTTCTTTGGCGAGAACCGTTCCGCACGTGCGTGTTTTTCGCTGTGCGATTATTGCCGTCAATGTAACGTGTAAGGAAGCACGTTTGGTTTCTGCGGAGGATCGCGTCTGGGTTCGACCTTCCTTCCGAGTATAGTGGCATCCTACTGCTTGTCACGCCACGGTTTGTGTAGCATCTGTAACTACCTCAGTACTAACGTTTTGTGTGTTGTGTGCGTGCGTGTGTGTGCGTGTGTAGGAACAAACGCTCAACCGAACTCTTCTCTGCCACTCAAAAACGCCCCAGTTGACTTCGCGATGTCTGAGAACGCGGCGCGTCTGAATAAGTTCAAGAACAAGGGCAAGGACGCTAACGTAAGTAGCGTCGTTCAGCCGTCCGCTGTGCTCGGCAATCCCGTGTGCCCAGTTTAACCCCCCACCTGCCCCGGCAAGTGCTCGTAAATTGGCCGACTACTCTCACGACTCGTTACTTTGTTCCAATGCAGGAACTGCGACGCAGGAGGGTCGAAGTCAACGTCGAACTTCGCAAAGCCAAGAAGGAAGACCAGCTCTTCAAGAGGAGGAACGTGTCCGCTCTCCCCGAGGAGGCCGCCTCTCCTCTGCAGGAGCACAGCCAGAACAGTCAGGTATCAGAATCGTGTTGATTGGCCGCGGAGGTTTGCACGAACATGGCATTTGACTCCGCTTTCGTGGCTTTACACAACACCCATTATGCTATCGGAGACCTCGACGAAAAATCCCTCTTGTGCTCCAGCGCCAAGAATCGGCTAATCGCTGTAAAGTGCGACATGGTGCTGGGTTAATGAGAAGCACAGGGATTTTTACCATCCCTGCTTAGACTCCAGCTGAGTGTCGTTGCATTGAACTGTGTGGTGATTTGCATGACATGCAACGTGGTTGATCAATCAAACCAAAAATACTTCTCAAATCATGCTCTCCCTCCCTTTTTTTTTGGAAATTTCGTGTGATAGATTCTCGCTGTCATTCATTAGACAACACTGTATCATGATATCTGAATTTCCTCCCCGATACACTTGACAAGACAACGATAGAACGTTATTCATGAAGTTTGACAATTTTCAGGCTGCCAAGCAGTGGAAGATCGAAGAGATCCTCGCCGGAGTGAACAGCAGTAATCTTGACTCCCAGCTCCAAGCTACTCAAGCTACAAGGTAATGTTGAAGAGTACTTGCAAAGCAGGTCAGGCCAATGTGCACACTGTCTGTAATCAGAAATCACATTAGTGACTCAATGCTGTGACCAACTATTCCTCACACCTCTGAATAGTACACATGTCCATTGTAACTCTAGTTAATGGTCATTTTCATTTCGAACCAGTTGTTGTTTTCGGCCGTTGTGCCACTGTATTGTTTGTAAGGATGGGGGACACCTGCAGTCAGTTCAGACCAAAGAGGTCACTTAGATGAGTGATGAAACGTTTCTCTCAAGCATTGCATCCAGATGAACTGATTCAACTTTCTGTGATTTCCTTACCTGGATTGTTGACCATGCATAAAGACATGAGTGACTCACTGTTTTTTCTTTTGAATGCAGGAAACTGCTGTCGCGTGAGAGGCAACCTCCCATTGACCGCATCATCAGTGCAGGCCTGATAAAAAAGTTTGTTGCCTTTCTCGGGCTGGAAGATTGCCCTCCGATCCAGTTTGAGGCTGCCTGGGCTCTGACCAACATTGCCTCTGGGACGTCTGACCAGACGGGTGCTGTCGTGGAAGGCGGGGCCATTCCTGCTTTCATAGACCTTATCAATTCTTCTCATCAACACATCAGGGAGCAAGCTGTCTGGGCCCTTGGAAACATTGCTGGTAATCTCAAGAGAATTCATATTTGTATGGGTTTGTTTTGTCAATTGTACATCCTCAATGATGAGCAAGTTTTTAGTATTCTATTAATATGCTATTTTCTGGTGTTTAGGTGATGGGTCGGCACTCAGAGACAGAGTTATCAAGCATGGAGCTATTGCCCCTCTGCTCACTCTGCTGGCTGTCCCTGACCTGTCTACTTTTACCGTAAGTCCTTGGGATATGTGGCTATATCAAACCAATGATCCTCTAGTTGTTGGATTTAGTATGTCTTGCAAACTGCTGCAGTACATTACAATTTAGGCATTCCTGCCTATTGGGCTATACAAATAAAATTGACTTGTTCAAAAATCTTTTTCCCCCTCAGAACTTACTTTTGTTTGTATCTCATTACCCTTTGTTGGCCACTAGATGTCACCTAAATCAAACGAATCCCTGCCTGTTCTTTCAACTTGATTTTCGTTTGTAGTCTGGCTACCTGAGAAACATCACCTGGACACTGTCGAACCTTTGCCGCAACAAGAACCCCTCACCTCCAATCGCTGCTGTGGAGCAGATCTTGCCCACCCTCATTCGACTGCTTCACCACGATGACAAGGAGGTTTTGGTTGACACATGCTGGGCTATGTCCTACCTGACAGATGGTTCGAATGACCGCATTGACGTGGTGGTTAAGACGGGCATGGTTCCCCGCCTGGTGCAGCTGCTTGGCTCTGGAGAGCTTTCGGTTGTGGTAAATACAAAGATTGTGATGCTGTCTTTTTTTGTGAATTTTGGGATAGGATTAATTTTGCCCCCCCCCCCCACACACACACAGGTGTGCCTCACTTTACCTTTCACAAATAATAAGTCCTACCACCTCCCGGCAATCTGCTGGCACCTCACGCTTTCATGAGTTGTTGCATAACCTCTGCCCCCAAACCAACCCCTCCTCCTCTCTCTTCAGACCCCCTCACTGCGTGCCATCGGAAACATTGTGACTGGTACAGATGAGCAGACCCAGGAGGTGCTAAATTCTGGGGCCCTGGCCATGTTCCCCCTGCTGCTGCAGCACCACAAGCCAAACATTCAGAAGGAGGCATCCTGGACTCTATCCAACATAACCGCAGGCAGGGACACCCAGATCCAGGAGGTCATCAATGCTGGCCTCATCCCTCACTTGATTGATGTGCTACGACGGGTATGTTTTTATTGGTCGGATTTATTCAGTTTAGTGCAAAGTAGGTTACTATGCTCAGATTATTAAGCATGTAGTTATACAAGGATGATACATTTTTCCATGACTTAACTCCCTTGATTTGGTTGCATAATAACTCCTGTTAGCTCATGAGTGGAAGGATCTGGTCCTGATTTTTTTTTTTTTTTTTTTGGAGAATCTCTTCTACAATGGCAGATGGCCTCGACCGCAGAAATTGTTTTATTCACCCCTCCCTCCCCCCTTTTTTCCTGTATTCAGGGTGACTACAAAACTCAGAAAGAGGCTGTGTGGGCTATTACCAATTTTACCAGTGGGGGCACTGTTGAGCAAGTGGTGTACCTCGTTCAAGCCAACGTTCTGGAGCCTCTTCTGAATCTACTCAGTGCGAAAGACAGTAAAACTACCCTGGTCATTTTGGATGCTATCACCAATATATTTTTGGTGAGTATATTATTGCAAATCACACTTGTTTTTCCTCTTGCACAACTTTTTTTTTTTTTTTTTAAACTGAAGTACACATCCTGCCTTTTGTGGATCCTTGGCAGATGCAAAATCTATGCGTGATTATTGATATGTATTTATTTTGCCCACACAGGCCGGGGATAAGATTGGAGAATCAGACAAGCTGTGCCTGATGGTTGAAGAATATGGTGGGCTGGACAAGATTGAAGCCCTGCAGTCCCATGAGAACGAGCTGATCTACAAAGCTGCTCTCAACCTGATTGAGAAGTATTTCTCCGAAGAGGTAACTTATTTATCGTTTAGTGTTCTGAAGCAAACAATGGTTATACAGTGTTCTGCTGGCTAATAAGGTGTTTTTTGGTTTCTTTTCTTAGGAGGAGACCGTTGACTATGTAGCTCCAGAAGTAACCACTGACGGCTATGCATTCCAGGTCAATGAGAACCAGAGCACTTTCAACTTCTGATGAAGCTTATGTTTCGGTTTGAACTGTTTTCTCTGTCACTGTTTGTCTCTTTTTTATGGCAATGTCGGACCTCCTGTGTATATGTTTGTTGTTCGTACTGTTTTTACAAATGTGACTGTAAATAAAGGCTTCCCGGATGACTTGACTCTTTACTTCTACCGTTGTAAGGTGATGCTGGGGAATAACAGCATGTCAGTAAAGTCCCTGGAATGGGAATTGGATAGGGAAGCTGTAAGGTACAATTTCATAAAAAGTTACACAAGGATGCTGCATTGCGATCGCTTGAAGGACAATTGAGAACTGAACTGAGAATTGCTGTACTGAGTTATTGGCAAGTGGTACCGCCAGGCAAATAAAACATTGTATTCAGGGGGGGGGTTTCAAATGAGCCTCTACAGGAGCTTTTTTTTTTGTTTTTTGTGCTTCACTGACTGAACTGTGGAAGGTGTAATCGGAATATAATACGCAGCAGAGGAACCCACTCCAATGTTAGGTGCCACATGTTGAAGAGAAATCTCCCACCACCCACGCCCCCCCCTCTCTCTCGCTGCAAGCCCGTGACGTCACCGGTCAGCCTCCCTCAAAGTGGGAGCTGCATGGGAGCTCGACAGTTCAACTCTCTAGGAGCGGAGAGTAGGACGGAGCAGAAGCCCTATTTTTTTTTTTTTTCTCCTCTCCTGAAAATGTGAACGAAACGCCGTCGTAGCGCCGCTGTTCTAAAGTAGCTCGATTATTTATCGGTTTTCATCAAATGCACTTTGTGGCAACCTTTACACGCGACTTTTTCTTTTCTTTTTTTTTTCTCGCGTCCGCGTTTGTGCGCAAGTGTGAGAGCGCGAGCGTTATGGTAGTTCTGTCCACATCCGGGCCACAATGCCTTGACTCCATTATTGTCTAAAACTGACGGAGGGGGGGGGGACGGTTGATAAATCTGTTTTATTTTCTACAGTTAATGAAATATTTTTGTTACGTCTCAGTCAAGGCTGGAACCCGGAGGAAGATGTCTAACCAAGGAGTCCGGCGGAACGGTCCGGTAAAGCTGCGATTAACAGGTAGCTATGCTTCTTTCCCCTTTTTTTTTTTAGATCCTCCAAAACGCGTTTCTCCGCACTCTTAAGCTAAGCGGGCCCGGTCTATTTGCTGGATTCCCTATTGAGTTTGCCAACCGCAGGTGCATTCAGACACACACACACACATTTCAGATTTATATTATTCCTCGCTGGACGTTTCGGACGTACGAAAGCCGTTGTCGTTCGCACGCGCGTAACGTCGAAAGGCTTAATTGCGCGCCCGTCCCCCGGCAAACGGTTAATGTTGGAATATTATCGCTCCGGGGATTAGTCGCAGCCCGCGGTCGTGGCCAGCAACCGCCGGTACCGCTGCCCGGCAGCGACAGCACGGGTCCCGGGATGGTTGTCGTTCATCATGTCGCAGCGCGTTAGCGTCGAGTTGGTCTTATTTTAACGTGGCCGCTCTGCGAAGGAGAGAGAGATTAACTCGAGGCTGCACGGCTATCGCACGTTTCTTAAAATGAGAGCACTGGTTCGGGGGGCAGGGGTTGGGAGGGAGCGGGGGGTTATTAATCATAAAATTGGCAAGCGTTAGCCTATGCCCACAGCCTCCTGCTTGGGTCTAATCAGCAGTTTTTGCCGGAGTAGGGGTTTAGATGGCAGACAGGTTCATAGGTCAGAGGGGGTCTGCAGCGGCCGCTGGGCAGTGACTCCATAGCCTCTCTATGCCCATCAGACCACTCTGTTACTGATGGGCAGCTGCCCTTCAGACCACTCTGTTACTGATGGGCAGCTGCCCATCAGACCACTGCATCAGACCACTGTTACTGATGGGCAGCTGCCCATCAGACCACTCTGTTACTGATGGGCAGCTGCCCATCAGACCACTGCATCAGACCACTGTTACTGATGGGCAGCTGCCCATCAGACCACTGCATCAGACCACTGTTACTGATGGGCAGCTGCCCATCAGACCACTGTTACTGATGGGCAGCTGCCCTTCAGACCACTCTGTTACTGATGGGCAGCTGCCCATCAGATCACTCTGTTACTGATGGGCAGACATGTACGTTAGAATCTTCTATGTCTTCTCATAATCAGCTGTGTAACAGTGGTCTGCTGCCCATCAGACCACTGCATCAGACCACTGTTACTGATGGGCAGCTGCCCTTCAGACCACTCTGTTACTGATGGGCAGCTGCCCTTCAGACCACTCTGTTACTGATGGGCAGCTGCCCTTCAGACCACTCTGTTACTGATGCAGCTGCCCTTCAGACCACTCTGTTACTGATGGGCAGCTGCCCATCAGATCACTCTGTTACTGATGGGCAGCTGCACATCAGACCACTCTGTTACTGATGGGCAGCTGCCACTGTTTTTGTTTCAAGCTCACCTGCGATTGCATATCGCTGAAGTTTCACAGTATACACTAAAACGCAGTCATTTTGTGAAATCATGTGTGTATCTACACAGCTCGGGGTTTGTTAGACAGAAATTGTAGAGTCATGTCGCAGCATTACTGCTGTTGCCATGATGCGTGTGTACGGATACACGTCTCGCCTCACACACGCACTCTCACCTAGTCGTGTTTGGTTTGTACCATTTCAACACAAACGGCAAAAATGTGTACACCAGAGGACATTGTTTTGACTGGGAGGGGGGGGGGGTGACAGCTGCCGTGTTTGATGTACGCCAGGATCAGGACCTGAGCAGATCCCGGGCCTGTCTTTTCCACCGGGAAGAGCCAAATTAAATATTTAAACAAGTCATGTTCCTGATAGGAATTAGCGGAGACGAGGAGAGCGCAGAGCATAGGACTAATCTGACGTGAAGATGCAAGATGGAAATATTTTCCACAGTTGATGTGAATTATCTAGGGCTTACAGCATAAGAACATTTGAGGAGTTTCTTCCCAAAATGGAAAAAAAAGCTATTTAGCAAAATAGAAATTGCACCTACTCCCGCAAAATAACTGTTGGTATGCGGGGCAGGGTACACTATCGGTTCATATTTAAGTTAAGAATTGCCCCAGGACTTTTTTTCCCACTAGAGTACTATATTAAACTAATGTTATTACAGTTTCAGGTGGCAACATTTTTCTGCTATAGATTTTTAATTTTGAAATAGAACGCCCGGTTTGTTGTTATAGTAGAAGTTGGATGAAAAGAAATCAGTTGTAATGTAGGCATGCATAGACAATGGACAGACATACCTGACAGACCTGTACCAGACCCATAACAGCGCTGTACCACACTGGGGATACTCTGGCATCACCTGACATTTTCAACCAATTTGTTTTCACTTATTTCACCTCTGTCGTCATTTTACAGTCAACAGGACCTCAGCACAGGCTCCCAAAATTGCTTTAACTGAATTACCACATTGCCATTTTCTTATATTATCTCTTATAGAACAAAAAACCAGGTGGTTTTTGTTCCTGTTTGTCTCAGCTGTGCTGTAGATACTTAAATGTAGCTCTGTTTTTTATGTCGCTCTCCTTTGCAAATTTCCGTGTTGAAGTCTAGATTAGCCCATTAGTCTGCAAATTAGTCTGTCATTACAGGTTGAGATGGACTACAGTGGTCTCCTAAAGGAATGCTGAGAATGTAAGGAGAGAGAGAGAGAGAGAGAGAGAGAGAGAGAGAGAGAGAGAGAGAGATGGGCCCCCTGCTCCTTCTGCTTCAGGCAGAGTGACACAGTACAGGCCACCAGACTAAACATCATTGTTGCTGAAAAGTTATAGATACTCGTGACTTTCCACAACATTTGTCTTCGAGTTAACTTGTCTTGGCTGTTCGTTTCTCCATCTTCCTGTCTCCCTACATCTATCCTTGGGTCAGTCAAATTTTCGAGTTTTTTTTTTTTTTTTTTTTTCCTGGCCATCACCTTCCCGGTGAAGGGTTCTTTGAGAATTATGTAATATTGTGCCATCTATCCATGGTTTCTCTCCGAGCTTATATGTCCGTTTTCTTCCAGTCTCCAGCCCACATACCAGTGAAACGCGGCGCAGGGAGCAGGAAAGGAGGTCCTATTGCAAAGCAATAGTCCATTTATAAAACCTCAAGTTTTTTCGCTTTTAGCAGGATGCTGGCTCGTATATGTTCTCCGCACACTGTCATTACATTTCTTTGTTTAGCGCGACACAGCTGCGTATACAAGACATGTTATATTGCTGCACAAAGTGTAATGGGCCCAGAGAGTGTCATTGTGACATTGTAGCAGCTTGTCGTCATCTCCTGTGTAGTTGGTTTTGACACATAGCCGTTGATGAGTTTGTTTTGGGAAAGTTCTGAATGATGAGTTGCTACATCCAAACAGTCTTGTAGTTGTTTGTGCTTTAGGAGTCCATTTGAACCAGATGTTGCAGACGTTAGCCAGCTTTAAAACTGGAAAAATATGGCAGGCGAGTCGCTAAAACTAACAGTCGAGGGTGAGAATTGCCCCTTGACTACACGGGACAGGTTTCCATTATACTCTACAGCTGATCTCTCCCAAACTATGTGGCAAACAAACAGTAAGTAAAAAGCATAACGGACACTAAGAGTGAGTCATAAATTACATCATTAAGACATGGCCCATTACTCAGTATATCATCTGATCAGCCTTGAATTCTGTAATATGGACCTGGCTCATGGCATAATGTTTTCACCACTTCCCGAGCAGCTGTAGGTTCAGTGACTCTCGGCTAAATGTGAAATGCACGAACAGTGATTCCCAGCGAAGAGTGGATCTGTCCATTTTGACACAAGCTTTTAGCCGTCATCAGCTGTCTGCCTTAAAGAAATGGACGGATAAATCGGCGGACTCACTGACGTGGTGCCTTTGCTGTTCCGAACGATTTTGCTCTTTAAACCAAAAGTTGTTTTTGCTCCCCTTTTGACCTCCATCGAGGTTAATTGCCCCTTTTGCATTTGCTAGAAGTTTCCTTGTGATTTCTTTAGCATATGGTTTGCTCATCTGAATTCTTTGGCCCGGCGCAGACGAGAAGAGAGCTATCTCAGTGGGATTCCCTAGAATTCTCCGTTAGCATTCCCACCTCTTCCTCTTTCTCTGAGTCACCCCTGTTCTTTCCGACTGTAAGCTTCTTCCCCCTCGGCCTGAAGCATATTTCACCCCCACCCTTACCAAGTGAGCGGCCTTTTGGCTCTCTCTCACTCTTGTCCGTCTCGCCCTCCTTCTCACTCGACATCCCTCTCTTCTCTTTCAGTAGTTAGTTTTTTGTCTCTTCACTTGGATCAGCTGTGGTTTCAAATGGACACACTTTGATCATGCTTCAGCCGGTCCATGTCAGTGCTGCAGTTTCTGAGGGATCATTCGCCAATGCACCCTACGTCTCTTCCCCTGCAAGATGACAGACAGTTGCATTGACACAGATGTTGTTCCAGGACAAAATAGATGTTGAGTTGAAGACACAACAGTGGGCCAGTGGGGTTAAGTCCTGGCTCACTGTGTGGCTTTGGTTGAAAAGCTCGAGTCTCCTCTTCTTCTTTTTTTTTTAGCAAGAGTCATCTGTATTTCCCAGCCCCCCGGTACTGTTGGGTCAGGCTGTGTTCTAAATGGAGGATATTGGAAGAAACCCCCACAGCTGGGCACAGATCGGACTGCAGAGGCACAGGACCTGATGATCAAGAGAGGGTTTAATGTGGTTTGAGCCTGTTCATGGCGCATTCATGTGGCCTCCGTCAGAGCCGTTTTGCTGCAGAGTGCATGCATGGAAGTGATTTGGGGTTCATCTGGGTGTTCAGACAGGATACGATTGTAAATACATGGTGATTAGCTGCATGTGGGGAACCTTTGACTCGACTGCGCCACCACCAACGTGCCTTTCTGAGCAAACAGTTCCACATTTCTTCCTCGCCAAGAAAGAAAAGGAAAACAAAGCAATAACGGGAGGAAAAAGACTGAAAGTGAGACGGGGGATGAAAAATAAAGAACATGTAGAACAATTATTGCATGTCACTGGTAAACGTTTTCTTTCCCCCTGCCAAGGGCCCTCCAATAATTTTAAAATTGTTCTATCAATTAATTGACTGGCTTGCGCTGGCTTTCCTGTTGGTTCAGCTGCTGCTCGATGGGGATGAAGCCTTCCGCGCCCGCTCTGCTCTCAACCATCGCCAGCAGTGGCTTGGAGGAGGCCAGATGTAGCAGAGGGAGAAAGAGAGAGAGTAGGCAGCAAGCATCGGAGAGGAAGCGCTCCCCAGACCCGAACACTTGTCCAAACGTCACCCCTGACAGGTGGGGAGCAAAGCAGTCCATAATTCCCCCCGCCTGCCCCAGCCCAAACCTCCTTTTGAGGTTCCCCTGCAATAATAAAGGGAAGAATTGCAGTCATATTACTCAGCAGGACTTGAGACGTCTCGTGTTGGTCAGATTGCTGGGTGGCTTACGCGCTCTCTCCTGTTACTGCGTTATGATAGCGGGCTGTGTATTTAATTAGTGGGCGGTGTGGTTTAGGGAGATTGGTTCTTCCTGCTGAGTAGAGCATCGAGTGTGTTGGAAGGGGCCGCTTTTTAACATTCACAACTGACAGGTTCTTTGTTCCCATGTCCTAACACACCCTGCCTCATTTGGAAACTGAAGCAAAAGTTAACCAGCCCCCACCCCCACCCCCGATGATTTTTCTGAAGTTTATTTTTGTAATATTTCCACTTTCACTTTGAGCAACTGGGATTCAGGGACGATGACAGAGGGGGAAGACTGCTAACCGAGGTTTGCAAGTCGGATTAAAACAGGTTGATTTGCGAGGCACACGGTATGTGCCCTCGCCTGCCAAGTCACCATGACGCCCCTCGTCGCGGTATTTTTATCGGTGCGCCCAGAGGGCATCCAATGGCAAGCAGATGCGGAGTCTGAGCAGTGGTCGACAGCACATCTGCGGGGCTGCTCATGGGTCTGGTGTGCCGTTCTGCAGACAGCTGCAACTCATCCCGGCCCTGATTTTGACAAACACACGTGTGCACACACACACACACACACACACACACACACACACACACACACACATTTATTTCTGTCAGGACATAGTATTCTCTCCCCCTCCGCCCTTCTGTTCCCTGTCAGATACTCACTGCACCAGCACCGAGATCGTCTCCTCCGTTATTCCCGTTTCTGTAATTGATGTAGTCGATACAGCCGGAGCTCTAATTGACGCCAGATTCGTAGCAAATTCCAATTAGTTTGGCACGCTCGTTCACGATGAGTCATAAATCAGTATGTCTGGACTCGGGACCTGGTCTATGATGATGCGCATGCATATCAAAAGCCGCCCGTCTGATCAACGAGCCCGTGTCAGTCATGTGCTTCCTGTGGTGACGTTACATGCGTGGCGGTGGGACCGGGTGGAACATCCGGTTCCACCGGCTCCCTGGTGGAACCGGATGTTCAAGTGTCTCCTCTTTCCCCGGAGAAGCGCTATTCCTCCCGGGCAGTTTGGGTGAGGGACCTCTCTTCAAAGGCCCGAGCTGCTAACCTGGCTGGGATGGTTAATGGGTCAGAATTGGATTAGCGGTGGGAGAGCGGGGTGGGCATGGGAGCTCCAGCGAGATTTAAACTGGCTCGTGTCCGCAGGCTCCACTCCTATCGCTCCGGCCTGGCGGCTTCTCCATTCACCACCCCCCCCCCCCCGTCCTTCACATCCCTGTCCTCTCTATTTCTCGCCCATTAAGTGAGCTCTCCCTTTGAAGTTAGCTCCACTCGGGGGGGGGGGGGTTTATTTTTTATTTTTTTTATCTCTGGTGGCTGTGCATGAATATCCTATATCAATTTCTAACCACGCTTGAGTTTAGATGTCCTTCCTTTACCTCAAACAGTCTGTAAAAAAAAGTAAAGACGAATTTGTTTTCATTTTGCAATTACTATTGCAAAATTAAAACAACGAGGCCGCCAGGATTGCCGCAGCAGAGAGCCGCAGGCAGGCCAGGAAAGACCGTGCCAGCAAGCCTCCAGCTACTCCCGCTGTCCCATGCCCACACTGCCGAAGAACGTTCAGGGCACAGATTGGACCGACCGGCCGTCTTTGCACCCACAGAAATCCACCCCTACAGGACGACTAGGACCATCTAGTCGGACGAACAACAGCAAGTAGCATAATAGTAAGCAGGGACTGGGTTTCAAGCCCCGTGTTGCTCTTGGATCTGCTGTTATGAGGACACATTAAGTGAAACACCAAATTGTGAGCACCTACACAAGACACTGTCCGGTAGCAGACTACGCACTCGCACCACCCCAAAATAACAAGATGTTAATCATTGTTATTAATAGTCTTGGCTATCGGTAGAACATTTCGATACTAATGCCAAAGGAGGCTTTTTTTTTTTTTTATATATACTTTGATGTCGGTACATTTCCTTATCAGGAAATGGGTTGTGTAATTGAGTCTGTGTAACTTGTAACTTGTGTGACATCAAATGCAATATCGGTACATAAATGGTCAGCAAACAACCAAATGAAACAGCGCCGGACTTTAATGTCTACGTGAATTAGGCACTGGTTGCCCCCCCCCCCAACATGGAGCCACACTATTTTTGACTATGACAGACAATTAGAACTCGAGGTGCGCCAAAACTTTGATGCCCCCCCCCCCCCCCCCCGCCGTTCTCCCCAATTGTATTTAACTAATCTGGGGAGGGCTACAGACTACCACGTCTCCTCTGATACATGTGGAGTCACCAGCCGCTTCTTTTCACCTGACAGTGAGGAGTTATGCCAGGGGGGACATAGCACGTGGGAGGATCACGGGGTTCCCTTCTCGAACAGGCGCACCCCCGACCGACCAGAGGAGGCGCTAGTGTGGCGACTAGGACACACACTCCGCATCCGGCTTCCCACCCACAGACACGGCCAGTCGTGTCTGTAGGGGACGCCCGACAAAGCCGGAGGTAACACCGGGATTCGATCCAGCGATCCCCGTTGATGCGCTCTCTTGCCAGATGCAGCCAGACATTACATTGGTATTGCTGAGAGACTAGCTGGCTGTAAGCAAGACTACTAATACTTTCGGCTGCTCCCGTTAGGGGTCACCACAGCGGATCATGTCTGTAAGCAAGACTACATCGACAAAATAGCCATGTGATTGGACTCATATTGGCCTCTGATACCAGACCCGCTACTTAATTCCTCAGTTTTCAGGCATTTTAGCAGGCGTTTGCTTTGTACAAGAAGGACCTGGCCGTCTCGCGGTAGAGTGCATCTCAGGTGCTCCGCTGCAGCCCGTGTGCCGTCTCTGGCCTCTACGTTCTGACACTCGGTGGGGTTGGTCCAGCATGTCAGTGGAGCGCTGGGACGCACCAGAACATCCCACTCTCATCCTCCTCCCCCTCGTAACGGACATCGTTCAATGCCTGGCGTGTACTGGGATGTATATGTGCCGTCTGCGGTTCACAGAGTTAGGAACAGGCGGCGTCATGAGATCGGGCCTATCCTGTCACATTCCACTTCTGATATATGATCTCAGCTGTGGCGCTAAAGCACATTTCCCTTTGCACTTTTTTCCCCCTGTAATGTCTGTGATTGTTTTCCTTCAGGGGGCTGGCCGGGTGGCCAGGTGAGCCAGCTCAGTGTGTTTTCACTGAGTCTTGTTAGCTCTGCTGGATAATCCACATGGAGAGTTGGTTTTGTTTCTTGTTTTTTTTTCTTAGAAACAGTGGTGGAGGGGGCTGGGCCAGACAGTTCCCCTCCAGGCCGTCCGGTGAAATAGCAGCAAGTTTAGATTAATTTTTCTATTGTTCTGGTTCTGCTGTAAACCTGGACGGACACAGGTTGGACGCGGTTAACCCTGTAGCTTTCACTTACCTCAAGCAGATGGGGAGGTGGGGTGGGGGGGGGCTCCTAGGTCTCTGCTGTTATTGGGGGGTGGGAGTAGGTGCTTGGCATGAAAGCCGCAAGACGCCAGCAGCTGACTGGAGGCGTCTGTCCTTGCCCCAGACTGACGTTGAGCCCCTTCAGTCCTCTAAGGAGGTAGATCAGAGGGGAGATGTTTATATTCGCACCAGATCACATTTCAAATGGCATCTCTGCTGAAGTTGAATAAATACACCAAAGGATTCCAGTAAAGGGGGGCAGAAGGGGGGGACCTCGGGACGCATCGAAGCCGAAAAAGCAAACCGCTGAATTTCAAAATAGCCTTTTTTTTTCCCCCTGATGTTTTGTCCCCAGACAAGAAAGAAATCCCAAATATGTAAGCTTATAGCTAGCCACGCTCCATTGTCCTTCATTGGTCTCTTTAAATGGGCTCTGTTGATGTGGAATGATCTGGCTGATAAGAGTTGCGGCTTGCTGGGCAGGAAAGTCATTATGATACTGTCTCCAACATTAAGGACTATGAGGCTATGACAAATGAAGTAGCGCTGCAATAGCCCAGTGGTATGCAGTTCTCAAGTCTCGAGCACAAGCCGCAGAGCCTCCAGCCAATCTTGTTAAGAGCGTCATCGGATGTAGCCTAGTGTTTACTCTTGCAGTAAAGGCTTATCCTTCAATATGGGACAAGAACTGTAATGTCCTTACTTACTCTACTGGGATTATGGCTAACAGTGGTGGTTGTCACAATCTGACTCATCAGCAGGGGTTCCCATAGGTGTCTGTCTAAGTCATGGATTGAGAAGTGGCGGCCTCAATTTATTGCTTAAAATTCAATTCATGAAAGGGTATTGACTCTCCGTGTTGTGCTCTGTCGATGTGATAGGCCGACTTGATTCAACTCCTTTGGATAACCATGACCTGGATGAATGACAACATTCACAGACACGATAGGCCGACTGCGTCCTAAAGATTACACCTTACGGCAGATCTCTCATGGTGTAACTGACAACCCGGAGTCTGGGTGATGATTTCATCAAAGCGGCCTGGCTAAATTTGGGACAGACATGACACATGGCCTGTAGACACGTGTCACCCACTTTTAACATGACTTCCAACACCTAGTAAAAGCCGTATATGTCACACTCTTGCACACAGCGGCTCAAGGTTTGTGTTTGTTTGTTTATTTATTTATTTATTTACATCAGGGAACCTCTGTAGTTATTCTCAATGACACTGAAAACTTACCTCATGTTGATAAATACCGGTAAACACACACAAGAAGACATTAGCTGATTAACGGACACCCATGCATATTGTTTGTACCTGTGAGTGTGTAGGCTATATGCTGGATGGCTCCATCTTTATTTTATATTTTGTTTTTGGATTTTTTCCACTTTTTCTCCGTAGTTGTACCTGGCCAATTACCCCACTCTTTCGAGCCGTCCGGGTCGCTGCTCCACCCCCTCTGCCAATCCAGGGAGGGCTGCAGACTACCACATGTCTCCTCCCATACATGTGGAGTCACCAGCCGCTTCTTTTCACCTGACAGTGAGGAGTTCACCAGGGGGGACGTAGCACGTGGGAGGATCACGCTATTCCCCCTAGTTCCTTCTCCCCCCTGAACAGGCGCCGCGACCGACCAGAGGAGGCGCTAGTGCAGCGACTCGGACACATACCCACATCCGGCTTCCCCCCTGCAGACCCAGCCAATTGTGTCCGTAGAGACGCCCGATCAAGCCGGAGGTAGCACGGGGATTTGAACCAGCGATCCCTGTGTTGGTAGGCAATGGAATAGACCGCTACGCTACCCGGATGCCCAGATGGCTCTATCTTTTAATGGGGCAAATTTCACACATGCAGTCTTTCCCTGAAAAGGTCAGGGATGTTTCCTGCATGGGGTCATGTTGTGAATGGGAGCAGGGATCGATATTCAGGGAAATCTGTACTGCCAATTTCCCACCTCAAGACCATGTTATCATTCAGGGACCATCCCAGTAAGGCTGTGTTGTGAATGAAAGCAGTAACATTGCAGGGAAGCGCACGTAAAGGGTTATGTCCATCCGACAAAGGATGCTTTCACGTCGTGGAGTGAGCGAACCAATCACGAGACACTGCTGATGACATATTTCAATCCGCGACGGTTAGGTTGCCTCGCGGTAGGGCTGTGCGATATGACCAAAATCTCATATCCTGATATAGGTCATTTCACATTCAGATAACCATACATATCACGATATAGCACATTTTCTGTAAATTCAATTAATATATAGCTTATATAAAATGACCACATGGAAAAGCTTATTTCTCATTACATTTTGAATTATATACTCGACAAATAAAAGGTACTTACTGGTATTTGATTATTTTTCTCCTTTTCTTTAGAACATTTGGGCAGACTTTAAATTAAGCATATAACAATATAGAATATTAATGTATAAAATATAAAAAGGTTAATAGAAAACACTTTTGAACTATAGTTACAAACAAAATAAGTATAGGCCTAAAATGTGAATATGTTCAAAAATATCAAAACCAAACATATAATACTCTTTTACAGTGGAACTGTTTGAATTGTCGCGGCAAACAAAAATAAATACGGATCGAACATAAATATTGGTATATAAAATACCAAATA
This sequence comes from Lampris incognitus, assembly GCF_029633865.1. NCBI lineage: Eukaryota > Metazoa > Chordata > Actinopteri > Lampriformes > Lampridae > Lampris > Lampris incognitus. The sequence continues at coordinate 9,715,852 of NC_079220.1, read as the reverse complement.
TAAACACACATGGAACACTTTCAAGTTTAAACTATAGGAGTAAAATAAGGCTCACAATATAAATATATAAAATGTAACTCATAAGCAAAACACTCCTTCAATTTTGAATTATAGCGTTATATGAAAACAATCAAAGCGCCGTAAACAAAATATTTGGCAACAATGCTTCAAAATGTTTGCCTTGTGACTCAGAGAGTTTCAGACATTTCATACCTGAATGTGCGGCAGAAGTGTAGCCCCCGTTTTAGGTACAAGCTCTGGTTTGTCTTGGCTGGTTGGTGTGCTTCTCCTGTTCGGAAGTGCCCCCCGCTCTGTGTCACATTCACTCTCCTCCATGTTTGTTTGTGTTGCCTTCATGCGTATTTCCTGCCTACATCCATACCGTGCAAAAAGAACGCAAAGCGTGGTCCAGATTACAAAAATATTGCCGTAAAGAGCGATTTGCGACACAGCGAAATGAATGATAGAGCGTGATATGAAAACGTTAGACGTTTTTCTATCATCACACGATGTATATTGTCATATCACACAACCCTACCTTGCGGGGGATTCGATAACTGCAATACAAGTTCTTCTTTTTTTCAAGAATGGCGGGAAGCTGGACAGACTCAGAAATAAGGGCGCTCCTCTCAGTCCGCGCAGAAGATGAAGATGACATGGATAGGCAGCTGTCTGGAGCAGTCAGAGATGCTGTAGTGTCTGAGAAAATAGGAATTCTACATGAGCGCGGCATAGTGAGGCAGAAGAGCCAAGTTTTAGGTAAGCTGGAAAGCTTGCTTAAGCTCAATGAAAAGCTGCTGGACCGTCCCCTTGCCCCATCTATTCCGGCATTGCCATGGCATGTGTGAAAAGGTGCAAGACGGGAATTTCACTGAATGTGGCTGCATGTGTGATTAGTAAAAATCACTAGCAGTGCCTGAAAGGTTATCCCAGTAGCTTACCGGGAACTATGTGTGAAAGATCCTGTAGATTGTGTCTCATTCAGAATGACTTGCTGCGGAGTCATTCTGTAATAATTGTTTGCAATTAGCGTTTAAGTTCAGTTGCCCCCATTTCATCCACCACACGTTTTGAGGCGGCTGAACAAGCTGTGGTGTTTCTGCCACCATCTCAGCAGCAGCTGAGACTCCAGTCAGCCCAAACCCATCGATGGGCATCGGAAGGCAATGAGAAAGGATCGAAAAATATTGCTAATTGGTAATAATGCAATGCTGCTCTCGGATCAAGTTGTGAAATAATTCTGAGAACCATAAGCTCCCCACAAAGGAGAGGGAGAAAAACAAGGACAAGAAGTGATGAAACATAGCAGCACAGCTCCAGGCTGGGCAGCGGTGGTCCTTAGCCTCTGTTAAACAGGTTAGTATTACCCCCCCCCCCCACCACCCTCCTCAAAGCAGCTCGGCCCAGAACTCTCCACTGCTCTCCTCCATTACATCAGAGAGTGCATAGGAGCCAAGGAGCTTAGGGAGAACCATGCAGCCACTCAAGAGCCATGTCCTAGCCAACAGTGGTGCAAGCTTGCAGAAGCCTTAGTTTTGCCCAGCTCCGCTCACTGTTTTGACTTCTCAGTTAGCGCTGGCGGTGGCGGCGGTGCTATGGAACTTTGGACTTCACCCGCCTGGATGACTCTCAGCTAAGCAAGTTGTATCACACAGAGTGGAAAGAGAAAGTGATGCACTGCTAAAAATTACCATCGTGGATGGATTCCCTCTGTCTGGTGCCAAAAATAGTCGGGGTGGACTATTTTATTATGTAATTACAGTAGGCTGTATCATGGAGGGAAAAGGTGACGTGAGATGGATGAAATGTTCTCACAGTGAGGGTGTCGTCATTCTCTTTCCTTTCACGTGTGCATGTGTGTGCGGTGTGTTCCCCTCGCACAGTGAAACAGGTTTTTTTGCAATGGAAGGTTAGCCGGTCGGCTGCCTCGTTGGGTTCAACGTGGCTGCCGTGTACCTTTTTGTACGTTTCCATTTTATTGCCTCCATTGGAAGAACGGACAGGGAACAATATCCGTTCCCCCTTTTTCGAGGCTGAGCTACGTTATGAGCTTTTACTGTCATTTTCTACCCACGGCGTGTCATTCACACGCAACGCTGCCCGTTCTAAACAGGTTCCCCGCTTCCGCGAGGCCTCTGAAGAACGCGGTTCCAGAGATCTCGTTGCTTTTCCTCACAGGTGCTGAGTGTTATGTATGATGATGTATGGCTACTCTTAGTCACGGCTGACATTTGGCCCTTTAATCCTTTTACGGTGAGAGACTATGGAAGATAGATCCCGCGTCTTCCCCCTTTCTCCATCCCCAGATGCTGCAGACTCTTTACAAGTCTGGTCACAGTGATAGCACATGACCGACTGCCCCACCACCACCACATGAACACACACACATCCCCACATCTCCCCCACAATGTCGTTCCCTCAGTTATGTAGCGATATTCTCAGGATTTGCATTGGGTCAGTAGTTGCTTTGGGGTATTAAGGCCTAATGCCCATCACAGAAAGCGTGATACTGCATCTCTCCTGAGATGGAGCGTGGCTTTTTAACACCCTAATGAGTTTTTAAACTTTGAAATAGAACATTAATATCTTCTTTCCCCTCTTTTTTTTTGTGTGTTCCTTTCTGTTTTCCTCTTACTCCGAAATGACTCGAGGTAAGACTTTGTTTCTTTTTCCATATCAACGTTCCTAAATCTTGGAAATAGCGGATGTGTTTACAGGAATTAGGAGATTTTCCTGGCAGTTTGTGGTTCCTTCCCAATCACTCTGCCACTAGTGTCTAATATCCGGATTATGTGCCCAGCAGAAATCTTTTATCAGATTTGCAAATTGCATGAGTGGATTTTCAGAGATGTTGAAAAATTGCCGCAGCTGGGTTTACTTTCTGCTGATGCCCTAAGAGTCACTTTGCTTTAACCACGTTTCAGTAGTTAGCCGGTGCCCTATGGGGGGTTGGATGGAGTTCCTGAGATGCCGTCCTGCTCCCCCACATGATTCTGCCTGACTACAGTGAAGAGCTACTGTGAAATGGCGTGGCCAGTTCTCTTAAAAGTAACCTACTTTTGTCAGGAGCGGGGCAGAGCTAAGTGCACTCACAGAGCAAGTACTCTACCCCTCTGGCAAGTGCACTAAACTGCCCCATAAAGAGGGTTTTATTTTTTTTAGTTATGGATCGGCGTCAGCATCAGGAGATGAGGCTTCAGCTGCACATCTTTTGGATCACACCACAGCATAAATTAATCTAAACGTGGAAGCAAATACAGCGCTGTATGAAATCTGTTGTAATTTTTTTCCCAAAATACCATTTTTTTTCCCCCCGTTTTCATTTTTCCCAGTTTTCTTTATTTGGGCTTTTTTGTATTTGTATCCATTTTTACCATAAGGAAGTTTGTTATGGGGCATCCAGGTGGCGTGGCAGTCTATTCCGTTGCCTATCAACGCGGGGATCGCTGGTTCGAATCACCATGTTATACCTTCGGCTTGGTCAGACATCCCTACAGACGCAATTGGCCATGTCTGCGGGTGGGAAGCCGGATGTGAGTATGTGTCCTGGTCGCTCCACTAGCGCCTCCTCTGGTCAGTCGGAGGCTCCTGTTTGGGGGGGGACTGGGGGGAATAGCGTGATCTTCCCATGCACTACGTCCCCCTAGCGGCACTCCTCATTGTCAGGTGAAAAAAAGCAGCTGGTGACTCCACATGTATTGGAGGAGGCATGTGGTAGTCTGCAGCCCTCCCTGGATCGGCAGAGGGGGTGGAGCAGTGACGGGGACGGCGCGGAAGAGTGGGGTAATTGGCTAAGTACAATTGGGGAGAAAAAGGGAGAAATTTAAAAAAAACAAAAAAACAAAGTTTGTCATCAACTACAATTAAGAAAATTAGAGATGCAAAATAGCTGTTTTTGTTGTTGTTTTGTGATGCTGAGCTTTTCAATGCTTTTCTCCCCCCTCTATGCCCGAGAGTGTTTGTGCGAGGGAAAGTGAGGATGGTGTACAGATAGATTTCCTTAAATTCCCAATATGTTCACAAATTTTACACTTAATCTCCCCGGAATCTCCAAACATTGTGCCACTCTGGTTATATCCATCCTGTGAGTCCCTCCCTGTTCTCAGCTGTGTGGAAATCATAGACCCCCATAAATATGAATTAGGTGATCCACATTTTCCTATTTTTCTCATCTTAACCAATTGTTCAGTTACACGTCTTGCTCTAAATAAATATCTTTTTTCGAAGTGAGGACCGTGACCAATGTTAGAATGAAATCTGCGAAGGTGGATGGGGGTTTCAATGTGCGGCAATCATAAGGATGTCTACTGGTTTGGTTCAGTTTGCCCTGTTATTTCCTTCCTGTGTCTTACTGAATGCCCGCTTGTCACTATTCCTGTGCGAGGTTTCCATGGCGGGTGCTTGCAAACTCCAGCTAGCTAAGGTTAGCCTGCGTGTGACACCCCTCCCCCTCCCCCCCACCCCAATGAGGGGTCTTACAAACAGGGCTGAAGATTCACCAGTGTCCAACGGGTTGATGTGAGAGACGTCTCTGTGTCAGAGTAGATTAAGTGAGCATTCAGGAGTGGCTCAGAGCGATAGCGTGAGGAACGATATATATATATGTGTGTGTGTGTGTGTGTGTGTATATATATATATATATATATATATATATATATATATATTTTTTTTTTAAAGGAAGTCCACCACCACCTGTCAGTCTGAACTCATCCATGTTTGTCTCTGTCTCTTTATTCTGTGCGTTTGCTCCCTCTCTTTAGGTTTTATGTCCCGAGGAGAGTAGGGAGGAGTGGAGAGAGGGGAAAAGGAAGCCTTTTGTTTACCGAAGAACAATGCTGCGAATGAGAGCGCTGTGTCCCAGTACCCAGAGTCAAAACGGGGCCAGACAGGCAGGCAGGGGAAAGGGCCAGGCAGGGTGAGATCGAGGAGGAGGAGGAAGCAGAGAAGGGAGAGGGACGTTCGCTGGAGATGTGTTAGGCTGTCTGGTGGGATTGGGTTCGAGTGCTGGACCACAGAAACCAGGTGAATGGGAAAGAAGGTTCAGAAGGGGGGTCAACAAGAAAAGAACATGAACGGGAGAGTGGAGAGAGATGTCTTATAGGTGCACTCACACAGTAACTCTTCCACCCAACCAAAGGGACCCTTCCCCCCTCTCTCTCTCTCTGTCTCTCTCTTGCTCTCTCTCTTTTTTTTTTTCTCTTTTGACTTTTTCATTAGACAATGTTTTGAGATAGAGCTTTGACTTTGGATGGCTCTGGGAATGGTGGAGTTTTACTGGGCAGTTGTCCGTGTTCCCACACCCCCATTTCCTCCTCCCTGGGGACTCCAGTGTAATGGTTAACTGCAGAGCGCCACACACCACAGTGGTGTGAAACCCCCGTTTTTCCCTCCAGTGCTTGTCTTTTCCCATACTTCCTGGAGCGATCACATATGTGAACGTGACTGTTTTAAAGCGTCCTGTCTTTTTGTCTGTTTACAAGAAAGTCCAGATGAAGCCCCATCCCTCCATTTCGTTTTGAGCGGCGGGCGATTGTTGCCATGGTGATGCCTCCCCCGCCCCCCGCTGTGTCACATGACCTCTCCCTCCCCAGGTGTTTGGCTTGAGTCTGGTGGGGTTCATTGATTCGCCAGCACAGTGGGGCCCTTTGTGTGCCAGCCTGTGAGAAACTCGGCCCGTCCTCTCGCCACAGGTGGAGCTTTAACTTCACCCCAAGGTCTCCGTCTCTGTCCGCCTGGAGCTGCGATTTCCACTTAGAGGAACCGGTTTTAAGTTCGAGGAAATCTGACAGAGGATGTAGCAAAGCTAAGCTGAAGCTGATCATCAGTTGTGTGTGGTGTTTGTTTAGCATCCCCTTCTGTCCGTAGGGAAGTGGTCCTGTCGAAGCTGCAGTGTGGAAAGCCATTGTGTGACTTAACAAGCGTTGTGTCTACTGCTACTGTATGTTTCCGGGTGTGTTTGTGCTGTCTGCCTACCAACATATATATATATATACACACTCAGATTCCTTACACTTCTTTGGGCCCTGTTCAAGAGAACAGTGCTCAGTAAAAGTGAAGAGGTTCCTTTGGCCTAAAAGGTTTTGTCATTTATCAGGGACGGAGGAAGTGCACTGTGCTGAGCGTTTTGTGTGGACAGGTTGATGGAGAGAAGGACATCCCGCCCCAGGTGTCAGCAGCCCTCTCAGCTGTGATGTACAGCAGTTACAGTAGTGTTGCTCCTCGTATCACGCACACACCCGATAACATTGTATGATTGATTGTTGTGGGACGGCGTGCACAGTGCAGCACAAAACTGACAGCCTCTGAAAAACTGTATACAGCCGTCGTCTGACTTCATCAAACCTGTTAACAAGTCCATGCCGGTATGAACTATGGCTTTAAATAATGGATGGGCTTCCCACCTCGAGTGCATCCCTGGGGTTTTGAGTCATTTTAGTGGCAATGGTTACTTAAACTGAGCTGGTTCAGACCAACGGTGAGGATTTGATATACAATATGCCCGGGTCTGGAGAAAAATCTGTAGTTAGTCTGTGTCGCACCACAGAATGATATAGAATACACAGATGCATTCATACATAGTGAGCATTCATGACCCAGCTGTAGCTGCTGAGCCACTCAGACTCAAACCCACTTTTCTTCTGCTTGCTGCTATGCGATTGCCGTGTCACATGAAAATAGTCAGCCTAAGTAACGATGAGGCTTCTCACAGTTGTCATCACCTATTCTGTGCTTGGCCTTTTTCCAGGATTCCCTCTGTTCTCTCTCATTATCAACCAGCGCCTGTTTGTGTCTTTTGTGTCAGCTCCTGTGGCTTTGGCTGCAACCACTCCTTTCATTTTGCCTCCTCCATGGTACTGTTCATAAAGAAAGCCAGGATTTTCTTTACATCCTGCAAATGAAAGTCAGAATATGTCAAGGGATCTTAACTCCCTCGTTAGCTTGTAACATAATTGGCTGTTGTCATGATCTTAGCTTCCTGACTGAGCCTGATGCGGCAGCTTTCACATTTTTGCCATTGTCGCCTGCCGCTGTAGTTTTCGCCTTTGTCGGGTGTGTCTCTGAATCCGTGTGAACCGGAGTTATGAAACCTGATGTGAAAGATGTGAGTCAATTTCTTTTTTTTTCTTTTTTTCTTTTTTTTTAATGATGCCGAATGGCGTGTTTTGGCTGTTTTCACTTGGGCTCCAGCTGAAATACCCTGGGTGAGCCACCTGTGTGATAGATGGGCAGGGAAAGCCCTGGCGTTTGTACTGCGGTCAGCTCCATTACCTTGTTTATTGTTATCATTTTAGATGGCAACAGTCATCATTGCTCCCCTGTGATAAATGCCACAATGGCGCTTATCCCCTCTGTCTCTGTCTGTCGGTCTCCGTCCACTCTCACGCCACCCCACACGAGCCGCCACGCACCCCGACTCCCATCGTTCAGTGCCGCAGTCGTTAGCTGCACGAGGCGGTCGGGGAAAGCAGCGCGACCGGAATAAGAAACACGGGGGACACAGAGGGACCCTTCTCTCAGCCTCGACTTGATACCGCTGTCGCTATGACGACTGAGGATTTAAGATGAGCTGAGATACAGCGGGTCATGTGATGTTCTTCCGGAGTGTGAAAGAGAGCGAGGGAGGGCATTGGGTGAGAGAGACAGAGAAATGCGCCTGTCTTTCTAAAGAAGGGGGTGTTGGGATGTTTTTGTAAGTTGGAGGGGATCCATAGTGAGAAATGTTTGGAATTGTGCCCCAGTGGTTGCAATGACATGTTTGTTATGGATACATATTGATGGCCCCCCCCCAAGATCGTGCCCAAAGGAATAATAAAGTTAAAGTAGATTCCATTTGGTCCATCGCTTAGATGTTCTTTTTATAGATGTTAGGTCCTCACCTCCACCACTCCTCCACAGAGCTGTCCAGTTTTCCTCCTATCGCCCTCCCTCCCTTATTCACTTTGGCCCGGAGCTACATCATTTGGTCGCACTAAGGAGTGCCACTCCCTGAGAAGGGCATTTTGTTTAATGCAGACATGGAAAAGAAGTGATGTGATTCTCGCCGCCGTCTGAAATAAGGGCTGTGTGTATGGGAGATGGGAGTTCTCTATTTGTGTGTGTGTGCATGTGCATGTTTGTGGGCGCACATGCACCCTTATATACCAGCATGGAGAGTACATTTTCTTTCGGTGTGTGAGCATGAGAAATCTCGTCCAGGGTGACCAATAAAAAACAGATTTACGATGCCTCCCCCCCACCGGGTGCAAGCCTGACGGCTTCCTTTTCTCGGGGAAAGCTCCTGTCGTCAAGATTCCATTTTCCATAACGCTGTAAATTTTGAGGAGGAGTTGTGCGCCAGAGGTAGAATTGGAACCATCGTTTGACTTAACCATAATCAAAGCTTAATCAGAGCTGTCGCATCAGGACCAGCATTTGATGGGTCCCTCCGTGTTTTGGATCATTGAGGTACTGCTGACGTCTCTCTGGAAGAGGTCTAGGTACTGTTTTCACGAGGAGAATGGGTGTCCTCCAGGCATTGAACCTCATCAGGAGCTTGATAGTGTGGCTTTGAAATGGTTGATGCTAGATCCAACGGGGTGTAGGCACGGAAGTAGGCATGATTGGCTGTTGCGTCGGCTAATAGACAGCGCGCAACCTTGAAAGCGCACTGACTGCCAGACCAGAAATTAAGTTGATGTTAGTTAGCTAGTTCAGTTTAGGAACAGCGGGAAACAGAAGATTGACGTAGCCAATCACGGCTACTTCCTTGCCTGCACCCCGTTGGATCTAGCGTCAACCCTTTGAAATTCTTTGAGCCACTGCCTGTAGTTTTCTCGTTGTTGAATTCTCAATTATTGTGCCGCTTATTTCTGTTTCTTCCCCCAGAGCCTCCACCCCCTTTGCTCGCCCTACATTCGCAGCACCCTTCTCTACTCTCCTTTTTTTAGGAGATGCTTGGTGAATTCGGAGCGTCTTGGTTAAAATTAAAACGCCATCATTAAGGAGACTTCTGAGAGTTGGAGGTGTGTATTAGAAATTCAGATTCAAGCACACGCCAGAGTCAGATCTGTCAGAATGCAGGAAGCCGAACCCCCCCCCCCCCCCCCCCAGAGAGACAGTCTGCCAAACCCAAATGAGGCCAGCTCCGCATCACAGAGAGCGACACGGCAAACACTAACCAAGGGTCCCCCAAAACCCAGCCACCCTTCATGGTGGAGATCTGAGAAGTCCGGGGCCTCTCAGAACTCGCCAACATCAAACCGCCAAGTCGCTGTCTGATCAAATGACCGCGAGGATGATTTCTCTTTTTATGGTATGCTACGAGCCTGTCTGTGTGTGCACATTGAGGCGCAAATACTGTATGTCTGTTAAACAAGCTCAGCTGAGATTCAATGTAGGTTATTGCTTCTCAACAGTCATCGTCCTGTTTCTTTTTCGTTTCTGAACATTTTTTGTCAATGTCTCCCCATTCTATAACTCAGGCTCCATATTTGTCTGGTCACTGGGTGACGGGTGTAATTCCTTAAAAGAATGACCCCTCTCCCACACAACTGAATGGACAAGCCACTTAGAAGATTGAATGGGTGATGTGTGCTGGCCGGTCACTGGAAACGGTTGGCGCTGTGTTTGCCAGCAGTGAGGTGAACATTTTATTAGATTTTCTGTGCAGCGTGCCACAAAAATAACACGTACAACCGCCTAAAACACGGCCAGTGCTTTTCAGCCGACTCCACCCCCACCCACCCCCAAATGAACCACTTCCTTTTAAGAGGTTAGATTTCCCTTTTACACCACTCAGACTGCCCTGTGGGAGGGCAGATCACACCATCTTGTCGTCTGGCAAGTTAGTTTCGTGTGTGTGTGTGTGTGCATGTGCACACACACATACATGCCTGTATGCATACATACATACTTGGATTCATGTGTTTGTCCATCAGAACCAAATCCAACTGACATAGTACGGGTGTCCAGATAGCATAGCGGTCTATTCCGTTGCCTACCAATACGGGGATCGCTGGTTCGAATCCCCGTGTTACCTCCAGCTTGGTCGGGCGTCCCTACAGACACAATTGGCCATGTCTGCGGGTGGAAAGCCGGATGCGGGTATGTGTCCTGGTCGCTGCACTAGCGCCTCCTCTGGTCGGTCAGGGCGCCTGTTCAGGGGGCAGGGAGAACTGGAGGGAATAGCGTGATCCTCCCACACGCGACGTCCCCCTGGTGAAACTCCTCACTGTCAGGTGAAAGGAAGCGGCTGGCGACTCTACATGTATCAGAGGAGGCATGTGGTAGTCTGCAGCCCTCCCTGGATCGTTAGAGGGGTTGGAGCAGTGACCGGGACAGCTTGGAAGAGTGGGGTAGTTGGCCAAGTACAATTGGGGAGAAAAACGGGGGGGGGGGGGCGGACTGACATGGTACAACGACCCAGTTTCCACGTTCTGGGCATCCAATGGCTCACAAGTTGTCTTGCTGCGCTGGTCATCTCAACAACTGATACTTGTGTCGGGTGTGCTACAAAAAAAATCGTTCGGTGCGATGAATGAATTACCACCGTGGCACCCGTGCGATGGTTTTGCGTGTGTGCATGTGTGAGACAGCTGCGTTTTTGTGTGACGTGAGGGTTTGTATACTTGTTTGTGTGTGAGGTGAACTGATGGCGCATCGCTATTCTACTTGGTAGTTGTAGTCTGTTGTGCGATTAAAAAAATCATGTCCCCAGCTGCGTAGACTCCATACATCCAACACCCAATTCCTAGGGCAGGGATAGGCAACGTGGTCCAGAAAGGTCCGGTGTGGATGCAGGTCTTTGTTCCAACCAAGGAGTTACACACCCGAGTCTACAAATCAGGGTCCTTAGCAAAGACTATTTGTTGGCTAATAGAATCAGGTGTGCAACTGCTTGGTTGGAACAAAGACCTGCCCCCTCACCGGAACTTTCTGGACCACGTTGCCTATCCCTGTCCTAGGGAGTCCTCCGCTCAGTGTGAGCGTGGATTTTCGGCACAAAACTGCAGTAAGAGCACTACCTGCAGCAGCCGCCATGTCTCCGCTGCTGAAGACTTGATCCCTATCGGCACAGAAGGCAGCCCATTGGAGGAAATCAGGCCGCGCCAGCTGCCGGCCAAACTGCCGGCCAAACTGCCAACTATTCATTCAAGTCCAGCCAGCTACTTTTTTGATTCAGATAAAATGGTTTTGAGTAACAAGTTGTACATTTTCAACCACTAGCCGCCGCTCCAAAACAATGCGAGCATAACGACAGAGGAGCATGCTCGTCTGCGTCAGTCCTGCCGCCACGTGCTCTGTACGAATGAGTGTGAACGTGCTCAGTCAGTCGTCTTCAGTGTTTGACAAATATTAGCAAAATAATGAATGGTAAAAGACCCGTTAAGAATTGCATTGATTGCACAGACGGGGGACATCCTCATTAGGCAGGCTACCCCCCCCCCTTTTTCTCCCCAATTGTGCCTGTCCCAATTACCCCAATCCTCCGAGCCGTCCTGGTTGCTCCTCCACCCCCTCCGCCGATCCGGGGAGGGCTGCAGACTACCACATGCCTCCTGCGATACATTTGAATTGCCAGCCGCTTCTTTTCACCTGACAGTGAGGCATTTCGCCAGGGAGACGTAGCGCGTGGGAGGATCGTGCTGTCCCCCCCCTCCCCTCGAACAGGCGCCCCAACCGACCAGAGGAGGCGCTAGTGCAGCAACCAGGACACATACTTTTACCTACAGCCGACTTCCCACCCGCAGACATGGCCAATTGCGTCTGTAGGGATGCCCAACCAAGCCGGAGGTAACATGGGGATTCGAACCGGCGATCCCCGTGTTGGTAGGCAATGGAATAGACTGCTACGCTACCCAGACACCCTGAATGCGTTATCTTAATTTACATTGTGCTTTTTTACAGCAGCAGCATCTCAAAGACGTATTGCAAACACTCTAAAACAGGCAGCGTTGCCATAGCAACATGCCTATGTCATATGAGGAACATGTAGGCTGTCTCAACCTCACACTGTAATTTTACAGTTTAAAATGTACAGTAGTGTATATGTGGAAAAGTGGCCTTAGAATGTGACGAAGGCCACCAAATTTGGGCTTTTACTGCCAAAATTTTTCTATGGGGGGGGCATGCCCCTGGACCCCCCCCCCTTTCCCACTACTGGCTACTCCATATCCTTGTGGAAAGCCTTGCTAGCCAGGTAGCAGCCAAATGGATGTGCTCTTCTATCTGAGAGGGCCAGGAGGCGAGAGATTTTTTTTTTCCAACCACGCTGCGGGGACTCAGCCCTCTGATAGGTTAGGGTTAGCCAATAAGAGCGAACTCTTTTGTCACACGGATGTTTGATCACATGGTTGCTGCTCCACCCCCCCTGCCGGTCCGGGGGGCGGGGGGGGGGGACTGCAGATTACCACATGCCTCCTCCGATGCATGTGGAGCCACCAGCCGCTTCTTTTCACCTGACAGTGAGGTGTTTCACCAGGGGGGCGTAGTGCGTGGGAGGATCATGCTATTCCCCCCCCAGTTCCCCCTCCCCCCTGAACAGGTGCTCCGACTGACCAGAGGAGGCGCTAGTGCAGCAACCGGGACGCATACCCACATCCGGCTTCCCACCCGCAGACACGGCCAATTGTGTCTGTAGGGACGCCTGACCAAGCTGGAGGGTAACACAGGGATTTGAACTGGCCAGCCCCGTGTTGGTAGGCAACAGAATAGACCGCTATGCTACCCGGACACCCCTTGTGGTTGTTTTTAGAGATGGTAACAGACGTATTATACCCGTGCTACAATTTTTGTGCTACAAAACTATAAGCCTCTGTAGCACCAGTGCTAATGGCAAAAAAAAAAAAAAAAAAGTTAATGTACAGCCCCGTCTCCTCAGAATGTAATTATCAGACAGTATTGTGGTCTGAACACAGTTTTATCTTTAGATAATAATAAAAAGAGAACAGGTGAACAATCGACCCTTGCGCTCTAATCCATGTGAAACCAGACATCTGCAAAATGAAACCCAGCCGATGGGTCTGTGCAAGTCCCCGTCACGTTTCACTGTGGCTGTTTATGTTGCATGTGAGAGATAAGCAGCAGACTATTGTATGTCTGGTAGTTTTGGCAGCCTGTGATCACAACCTTGTTCTGATGGTTGGATTCCACCGGACCCTGATTGCTGCTTTTGCACTACACTCCCCCGTGCTCTGTGGTCTTCCACTCCTGATTGGCCTCTGTGCCGCCATTGTCTCCCCGCCTCTACCATTCCGGTGGTTTCTTCCCATTTGCTGTTTTCAGCTGTAATTCGGCCCCTTGTATATTTTCATATGGAGCCCATATAGGCTTAATTGTAGTGTCGGCTTCCTGCTGTTGCGGCTCCCTGCGGTTTGTATATGAACTCACAGGAGGGCCATGCAGGTTTTCCTCCAGTCCGAAGGGCCGTTACACAGGCATGGCTAGGTTCGCCACTGTGCTCACCATGTCATCGCCGTACCTCAGCCAGACCGAGAGACGCTCGTCTTACCCACTGTTCTTATTTCTCCTCTATTGTTCTGTTTTCATCCAGTTTGGATTCAGGGTGTGGATTTTGTCCCAGTGTTGGTACCCAGTCATGCAGCCAACGGTCAGCCGTATACTGCGAACCTCATTTGGGTTTAATGACATTGAGACCATCAAGGAGGTTTAATCAGGTCTACCGGATTGGGGGCACATGGTTCACGGTAGGTGTATTGGTCATTCCCCCCCCCCCAAAAAAAACTCCCATCAAACTTCTGTTCGGGTTTCCGGCGCCGATGCCTAGAAAGGCCACCTCCATGTTCTGCCTAGGAGCGTAAAGCCTCGCAGAAACACTAAGAATGCTGTCACCTGTTCTTCCCTCCGCCATCCACCAGTCTGCTCAGCCTCCCTTGCGGCACCACACACACAGACACAGACGCTGCACTCAGTCTGTTAATAATTAATTAGATCACTGGAGTTGGAGTGGAGAATGAGGTGTTGAAGAGTCTCTCAGGGGCATGTGTACGTGCATGTGTGCGTGTGTGTGTGTGCACACGGGTGTGTTTGCGCGTGCGCGCGTGTGTGCGTTTCGTGTGTGAGAGAGACTAAGATGCATACCAGATGTTTGAGTAATGAGGTGGGTTTCACTGGAACGTAACACATTCCCAGGGATGTTTGCGGAAAGAAATTCTTCCTCGTCTGTCGAGCATGTTCTCCCTTCCCGCCCGCCCGCCCGCCCCCATCCCACCCAACCCCCCCAAGAGGGCGTGGATCCAGTTTAGTTGCCTTTTTTAACCTCCCCCTCCTCGCCTGATAGGCGTTTTCTGTCAAGCCCTCACTCCTGTGTGTTTCCATGTGCCCTGTGTATCTGTAAACACCACATGTATGCATTTGGCACTGCTGCGTTTTGATTTAAGACAGCCAGGCACCCACCCCCGCCACGTTTCCCCGCTCTCACCAGGTAACGGGGGCGGGGGGGGGTCTCTGCTCAGACTTGAATTGATGCAGAAGGCTGGTGGTACTTCCCATGTAGTGTAAGCAAAGAATAAGAGGTGTGTGTGTGTAGGGGGGGGGGTTGCCTGGAATGGAGGGGTGGCAATTGTGTAGAAGCCACGGCTACAGAGCATATAGCTTTTAAACCACAGTCTGCCCCTATGGGTGTGCCTTTGTCTATATGTGTTAGCTGAGGACTCCCACCTGCACGTGAGAGCGTTATGGTCTGGACTTAGGCGCACCTAAACACCTCTGGGTTTCTGAGCGACCGTGGCTTGCGGTGTCACAGCGGTGTAACACCTCCAGAATCACCAAGGTACGATAACCTTGTCCGCGGAACTACACGCACAACTAATGCCAATTGGTGTGTCGGGGGAGGCTGCCTGCTAGTGTGACTTCATACAAAATCAAAACGGTGGCGTGGACAAATGAGCCCACACATTATACACAAACGCAGCACAGGGTGAAAGCAGGAACAACCCAACATAGCACAGAAAGACACAAAGTGGACACGTACCTGACATTTTTTTATTTTTACCTTTTGTTTACGGCACTCGCAAGCACTTTGTTCAAGTATGTCAGCAGACATTTATGGGCACGTCGGTGTCAATGCTTCATCTGTGCTCGCAAATGCATCAACATTTAGACATTAATTGAGCTTCAGACTGGCCAGCAGCGACAAAGCAAGGGAGAGAAGAAGCAGACTTCCTACCCTGGGGCTGGCCAGACACGAGACAGATTCTGTCGATGAAGGGTGTGAAGTGGGCGCACATAGCAGCTTGATGGCTGTCACACTGCAGCTGTCATCTTCAGACCGGTCTGCTCTTCTCTGAATAAAACTAAGGCTAGTACAAGTAAGGGATCAAATGGTTCATGACTTAAGCTTTACCCTGATTGGTGAGAAAGATGGTAGACCTTGCGATGTGCTTTCAAAAATGGGGAAATAAAATCCCATATTTTGCCCATTGTGACATTAACTAATCGGCTTTATGGTTAGGTGTGTTGTGTGACTTGAGGAATTGTTAAATCTATTTTTTCATGTGTTGAGGGATTTTATGTACAAATTTATGAGTTGATTAATTGATTCTAAGAATGTATTTATAATGCTGTTAACTGAGCCTACACAAAGTGACACCAGGTACTCCTCTTGCTTCTGGAAACATCGGAACAAATGTCTGTATAGCTTTTAATCATTGTGGACCTGTGAACTGCTGTTTTTAGTTATATTTTTGTGTTCTTGTGTTGTATTTCTTCGTTGTTGTCTTTAACATGGACCTACCTTTGTGTCTGAATAAAGTAAGATTTGATTGAATAAAAATCCCCCCCCCTTCAAATTCACCTCATCTAACAGCTGTATTTCATAGGCTGAGGGGAAACGTAGACCTTTTACTACAGAAGTAAGCTAAGGCTGGGCTATATTTCAATTTGCCTGATCCAATGTGGCTGTAACTGTAACCCAGCGTTTCTCAACGTGTGTGGCGCGCCCCCCCTGGAGGGCACAGAGGCATGGCCGGGGGGGGGGGTGGTTGTGCGGAACTACTGTTTTGACGTCGGAATCTTTTTCGCGGCGGAACAATCAATGAAACGTGCTTTCATGAGACGGAGAGTCTGTAGGTTCACAGAATGGAGAGATATTTGACAGGGACGAAAAGGAAGACAGGCGATGCTGCCGAGGCAAACAAGACGAAGTGCTTAGCTGACAGTAATCAGCCAAAAACCAAGTTCAGAAAATAAGATGAAGCCTATCTTGCTCTTAGGTTCACAGTGAATGTGTTGAGAGATAAGAGACCAGTGTGTTTATTTTATGTCTGAAAACTCTGGCAGCTGATCGTGTGAGACCAAACAAATTAAGAAGACACTTAAGAGACTTTACACCACAGTCATGCCAATAAGCCACTCGAGTTCTTTCAGAGAAAACGTGGTGCATACTGTCCGCAGGAACATTGCTTTGTAAAAGCTGCATCAGTGAACAACAGCAGCACTAACGGCATCATACAAATTTGCATACAGGATTGCCTAGTGCAAGAAACGACACGCAATAGCAGAGGAGCTCATACTTCCCACGGCTTTAGATCTGGTGCCAACTATGATGAGACAAGTGCCGCAAAATTGAAGGCCGTCCCTCTGTCCAGTGATACAGTTGCAAGACGTATATGCGACATTTCAAATGACCTTGAAGAACAGCTCATCTAACAGCTCATTGAAAAACTGAAAGACAAACGTTTCGCCTTACAAGTGGACGAGGCTACTGACAGCAATGAAGACTGCTTGTTTATTGCTTATGTTCGCTTGGTCACGTCAGAGTCACTGTGTGAGGATTTGCTATTTTGCAACTACATCCCAAGTAGAGTGACAGCTGATGAGCTCATTAGGCTTCTTGACTGTTAGAGGTGTATCGTGCAAAATTATCTCCCATATCAGCACCAGCAGTGTTCAGTTTTGAAAGTCCATTGTTCTTAAAGATGCTCTCCAATTTCAGGTTCAGACGGAAAATTTGTTTATAAGCAATTTGAGTTTGGAATTTGGCACTCAAGTGCTCACTTGCAGAATTGTCACCATAAAACCTTGCTGTTTGTGCATTTTGTCTACATGACTGAACTAACATTTGCGCTCTTTCTCCTTTTTTTTTCAGTCCTGTGTGCCAAAAACCTGGTCAAGAAAGACTTCTTCCGTAAGTAACTCCTAAATCAAAAATCCCTTCTATAACACATCCCCTTACCACCGTAGCTTTTGGCACCCTGAGCGTTTTGTTGAATCTGCATAAGTTTCAGTTTGGGCCTTGCTGGTCTTTGAAGTACACATTGCGAGATAAGAGGTCCACGTGAGAATTGTGAAATATGTGTCAGTTTTGGGCTGATAAGAAAGTGCCGGCTATGAGCGGCTTCTAGCTTCGCCTACTCATTAAGCCATGTCGAGATAATATGATTGGATCACCACATATGTCCTTGGGGAGGTTAATGAGAGCGCTGTTTCCGTAACTTCCTCGTTAGATTATCAATGTGAACCGAGGATTATTATTTCAGCTCATTTCTAACCAGATCTATAATTGCGTTACCTCTCTCCTGTAGAGAATACCCTGTCGAAGGACGTATCAGAAGTCAGATCAATATTAAATGCAGGGGTTAGTGATTAATGATTGCCCTCGCTCTTCATTCTTTTTGTGAAAACAGACAGTTAAATGCTATAGCCTTATGGTTGATTGTTTGATTGATTTATATTTCCGTTTCCCCCCCTGAAAAATAAAACGTGATTGGGACATTAACGTACAATCAGTTAGACTTTGGAACACAGTCTCAAGTAAAGTGCGATGGTTGCTTTTCTAAAATAGCTTATGTATAATCACAGGAAGTTGAATCAGTTCATCTGGACATAAGGTTTGAGAGAAATGGTTCATCACTCATCTTATACCCCTTTTCCACAACATGGTACCAACTCGACTTGACTCACTTCTGTGTCGTTTTCCTTTATTGACAGACCACGGCGTGGATTTTCAGCTCTCTGTTTTTTCGGGGGGGGGGGGTTTTCCCCCAATTTCAAAACGTACTTTCATTATAACTCCGCTTTGACCGCTTCAGTATTTAAAAATGCCGGGTGATATCCCATGCACACATTGATGACGCGAAATGATGCAGTGACGCGGTTCTCTGACCAATCAGAGATCTGCATTGAGTTTGGTACCCGCTTTTTGGAACCTCGACAAAGGTGGTACCAGAAAAGTGGTAACAGTTACCAAAATGCCGGTAGTTTCCAGTAATGAAAAACGAAAAAAAAGGGCAAGTTCAGTTGAGCCGGTACCATGTAGTGGAAAAAGGGTATAAATGACCTCTCAACTGACCGCAGGTATCCCCACCTTTATAAACAATACCGCAGCGTATCAGCCGAAACAACAATCAGTTTCATATGCAAATTACTGTGAGCATTAACTAGCATTACAACGGCCATGTATACTATTCATAGAGGATTTGGGAATGTTTGCAATCGCACCATTGTAAGACGGTGACAGATGTACTCTTAGGCCCCTCTCGGTTCGGGGAAGGTCGTTCCCTCGTCACATAGATGGCCTCTTTGACTCCCCATTCAATCAACCGTTCCTCCCCATCAAGGATGTAAACATCCTCATCCTTGTTAATCACTCACCTCACCTATCCTGTAACCTCTCGAGGGGTCGTTGGGGCACCGCTGTTGGAAGTGGCGATTGTGGTGTGTCTCTGGAAAAAAGAGTTTGGCGGGGCCCAATCCTCTCCAGACTGTTGACCACAGCCGAACTCCTCATCCCGAGCCACGCCTTGGCTGTTGACCCTAAAAGATGTCTGTGAATGTTCTCATTCATCCAGGTCATGGTTATCCAAAGGAACTGAATCGAGTGCAACTGGATTTGGTAGAAGTCCTTGGTATATTGACCACGCCAAGATCACGTCATTACTCAGCGACACCGACACCTATGAACCTCTGAGACGCGATCCAACTAGTGGTTACAAGAGGAGAATAATAGAATACCTACAGAAACTACAGAAAGGAGGAACCATTGATCGGATACAATACCACCGTCTCTACCCACAAGATAACATTCCATTCATATATGGACTCCCTAAGATCCATAAAGATGGAACCCCCCTCAGGCCCATCGTCAGCAGCATAAACTCGGTCACGTACAACATTGCCAAACATATAGCCAACATTTTGACCCATTTAGTGAGCAAAACACCTCACCATATCCAAAACTCCATTGACTTTGTGAACAAGGTCCAAGGCGTAAAACTGGAACCGAATGAAACCATAGTATCCTACAACTGACCTCATTATTCACCTGCATCCCAACCATGGAGGCTTTGGAAACTGTGAGGCAACGTTTGCTACGGGACGACACCCTCCACGATAGGACCAACCTCAGCCCAGGCCAGATTTGCCAACTACTGGACCTTTGCCTGAACACTACATATTTCCAATTCAGGGGCCAGTTTTACAGACAGAAACACGGCTGTGCAATGGGCTCACCAGTATCTCCCATTGTGGCCAACTTATATATGGAAGAGGTAGAACACAGGGCCCTGAACTCCTTCAGAGGAACATCTCCGAGCCACTGGTTCAGATATGTGGACGACACATGGGTCAAAATCCAAACGCAAGAGGTGCAAGCATTTACCAAACACATCAACTCAGTGGACAAGAACATAAAGTTCACAAGGGAAGACATAAAGAACAACAGTTTGCCCTTCTTGGACTGTGACGTCCACATTGGGGAAGACAGGAGCCTCCACATTGGGGTTTACAGGAAACCTACACACACAGACCAATATCTACTTTTCGACTCACACCACCCTCTGGAACACAAACTGGGCGTCATCAGAACTCTGCAACACAGAGCTGACAATGTGCCCAGCAGCACTCAGGCCCAACGGGAAGAACACAAACGCCTGAAGGGAGCTTTAAAAACCTGTGGCTACCCCAGTTGGACCTTTGTGAAAACTGCAACACGTTCCAAAAAGACCAACCGGGTGAGCGATGAGGAGAAAAGGAACAGAAGGAATAACATAGTCATCCCGTATGTTTCTGGGGTTTCCGAGAAACTCAGGAGAATTTTTAACAAACATCGCATCCCGGTATACTTCAAACCCAGCAACACACTCCGACAAAGACTGGTTCATCCCAAAGACAGTGTACCACACACCCAAAAAAGCAATCTGGTGTATGCTGTACAATGCAATGAGGATTGCTCTGACCTATACATAGGGGAAACCAAACAACCACTACACAAACAGATGGCCAAACACCTCAGGACAAGACTCAGCAGTTTATCTACACCTTAAGGAGAAGACACACTCCTTCGAGGACAGCAACTTACACATTTTGGACAGGGAAGATAGATGGTTTGAAAGAGGGGTGAAGGAAGCCATCTATGCGAAACTGGAAAAAACATCCCTCAACAAAGGAGGAGGTCTGCGACACCACCTATCTCCCACTTACAATGCCGTCCTTTCATCTTTACCCAGGAGACTCAAGAAGCTTAGCCTCCAAGAACAACAGTCGGTCACTAATGGCTCCAACGACTCATGACCACTGAATGGAGCACTAACGAAGTTGAAACTAACACCCCCAACGACCGTCGCTCTTAACATCGGATCACAAAGAGCCATGCACATCAATAGGTCTGGTAACGACGGGCGTGGCTTAACATCGGAACACAAAGAGCCATGGACATCAATAGCTCTGATAACAACTCCAAAGAGGATAAATATCTGAGCTTCATCACCAGCCAGTCAGACTAGCTTGGTCTAGTCAGAAAGGCACGGACTGATGAAGCCTCTTGGATGAGAGGCAAAACGTCTTCACGGATATATACCAAGTCCAGTTGCACTCGATTCAATTCCTTTGGAGACCCTAAAAGAGTTCTTCTGCCCTAGCCGGTGACTTCTGAGAGAAGCCTATTGCCTAGTGATGGCAGTGTTGACACCACCCCCTCACGCCGTTTAGCCAGCCAGCTGAAGCCGTTGCCCAGGGTATGGCCCTAGGAGCCAGACATGAGAGTTAGGAGATGGATGAGAGCCAGTTCGCCTATTATCCTGCAGAGCAGGATCAGCTACCAGGCTGCGAAAGGTACTACCTCTATCCAAAAACCCCTATATGTTATGCCACTGTATTGTTTATAAGAGTGAGGATACCTGCAGTCAGTTGAGACTGAAGAGGTCACTTAGGTGAGTGATGAAACATTTCTCTCAATAAACATTGAGTCTAAATGAACTGATTCAACTTTCTGTGATTTTCTTACCTGGATTAATTATCGAGCATGCATAAAGACAGCTTGTGTATAGAAAATCACACAACCTTTTCACCTTTTTCAGAATAAGCCAGCCAGTTCCTTTTACCCTTTTAGACACTAGCTCAGTCGGGTGACCACGGTGTTGTGAGTGTTTTGGTATGTTTGGGTCGGGCTGTCATGGTGAGTGAACCTGTAAAGGTCCCGCCGCTCACTCAGGTGGTTTCTGTGATGCCCATTCCTCCCATTCCAGTGCTCAGGAGCTGAGCAAACACTCAGCTGGGGAGGGAGGGTACACCACTGCTCAAGTCAAAGAAGCAGGTATCTGATTCGATTTGAATTATTTTTATTTCGAACATGTAAAAAAGAAAAAAACAAGAATAATTATCGGAATCAGATTTATTGCCTAGAACATACAAGGAATCTTTCTTGGTATGTTGGTACAAGAGGGAAAAATGAACAGTACATAGTAAAGATCAATTAAGAAAAGAAATAATAAATTAGGCCCTGCGATGGACTGGCGGCTTGTCCAGGGTGTCTCCCTGCCTGCCGCCCAGTGACTGCTGGGATAGGCTCCAGCATCCCCGCCACCCTGAGTAAGGATAAGCGGTTTGGATAATGAATGAATGATGAATATATTAATTAGGTCATCCAGGTAGTGTAGTGGTCTATTCCGTAGCCTACCAACACGGGGGTCGCCAGTTCGAATCCTCGTGTTACCTCCAGCTTGGTCTGGCGTCCCTACAGACACAATTGGCCATGTCTGGGGGGTGGGATGTCGGATGTGGGTGTGTGTCCGGGTCGCTGCACTAGCGCCTCCTCTGGTTGGTCGGGGCAACTGGATGCTAGGTAGGAAAATAAGAAATAACAACCTATTTAAACAAGTCCACGAAAAAATGTCACACAGCGCATGTCACACAGCTGTTCTGATGAAATGTGTCGGCACATGTAAACACCAGGGATGTGTACCAAAACCCGATATTAAACAGGCACTGGCGCTAAATTATGTAAGACCATAGTATTGATAAGCTCTGACATTAACAGTTCTGCTGCTGGTATTGGAGAACTTAAGAAACTAAATGTCCTATTTATTTAGACAACATGAGCGTTAGCTTACATATTTTATCTCGCCAACTCCGTTTGTAGTTTGCAATAAAATGAAGACATCCGTATATGATGCATTTTCATTATTCCCAATCCAAAAGAGAGATCTCTCTGGGAGCTTGTGGTATGTGCAAAAACACACACAAACACACATGTTGGGGGGGGGGGGTAGCATGATCCTCCCACGTGCTATGTCCCTGTGGTGAAACTCCTCACTGTCAGGTGAAAAGAAGTGGCTGGCGACTCCGCATGTATCGGAGGAGGCATGTGGTAGTTTGCAGCCCTCCCCGGATCGGTAGAGGGGTTGGAGCAGCAACCAGGACGGCTCGGAAGAGTGGGGTAATTGGCCAGATACAATTGAGGAAAAAATTGTGTATGTGTGTGTGTGGGGGGGGGGGGGGGGGTAAATAAATAAATAAATAGTAAGATAAATTTAAAAAATATATATATATACAAGATGAGAAAAAAAATAAAAATAATATGAACAATAAACCTGTGCAATAAACTCAATAAAAAATTGTCATAAACAACACAAATTAAATGTTACCTGTTCGAAAAGGAGTAGGAGGAAGTATACACGTTTATTCCTACCCCTTCTACACTACTCATCAATTAACTCATCATCTTTATATATATATATATACAATTTGTGAACAATTACCCCAATTCTATGTGCAACCCAAATATCACCCACTGTAGGTAATATAAAACTACCCTTCCTCATCCCTGTAAGTCTTAAAAATAATTTTTTGTGCATCTTCTTGAGCTGAATAATGTTCGTACTTTGCTTGAGTTCCACATCGAAACCATTCCACAGATTCACCCCACACATGGAGATACACACGCTTCATAGTTGTATGAACAGAGTTTCTTTAAACTAAACTTGCCTCTCAAATTATAAACCCCCTCTATGTTGAAGAACATTTTTTGGTAGTAAATAATTTTTTGCATTGTACATTATTTGTGCTGCGTTAAATTCTACGAGATCCATGAACATCGCTCAAGGCATGTGGCTTTAAAAACAGCGTGTTGGTGTGTTCGTGAAATCCTATATTGTTAATTAGCCTGATGGCCCTTTTTTGCAGTTAGCTTGTCAGCTTTGCTCACACTTAAGCTGCTATTACATATGCACCTTTTTTCATCTGATTGAAGAGGGGTGGGTAATAAGATTTTAACAGTACTACTACTCTCACCCATGCTGCTTATTGATCTGCTACTTTTACCGTCGGTTCTTTTTGTGTTTTGATTTCCCCCCCCCCCCCCCTAATTTTATGCGGCCAATTGCCCCACTCTGCCGAGCCATCCCGGTCACTGCTCCACCCCCTCTGTTGATCCGGGGAGGGCTGCAGACTACCACATGCCTCCTCAGATACATGTGGAGTCGCCGGCTGCTTCTTTTCACCTGACAGTGAGGAGTTTCGCCGGGGGGACGTAGTGCGTGGGAGGATCACGCTCTATCCCCCCCACCCCCCGAACAGGCGCCCCGACCAACCAGAGGAGGCACTAGTGCAGCGACCAGGACACATACCCACATCCGGCTTCCCACCCACAGACACGGCCAATTGTGTCTGTGGGGACGCCCAACCAAGCTGGGGGTAACACAGGGATTCGAACCAGCAATCCCTGTGTTGGTAGGCAGCGGAATAGACCGCCATGCTACCCGGCTGCCTTTTTTGTTATTTTTTAAAGAAAAAAAAACCCAAAACAAAACAAATTAAGTAAAGTAATAAATAAATAGAGTAATAGTGTGTGTGTGTGTGTGTGTGTGTGTGTGTGTGTGTGTGTGTGTTTTCGCACATACCACAGGCTCCCAGAGAGATCTCTTTTTTGGATTGGGAATAACGAAAATGTCTCATAGACGGATGTCTTCATTTTATTGCAAATTACAAACGGAGTTGGTGAGATAAAATATGCAAGCTAACGCTCATGTTGTCTAGATCAATAGGACATTTATTTTCTTAAGTTCTCCAATACCAGTAGCAGAACAATTAATGTCGGAGCTTATCAATAATACTATGGTCTTTAATAATTTGGCACCAGTGCCTGTTTAATACTGGGTTTCGGTACCCATCCCTAATTGAAGATTTGGGGTTTGGTGGCACAGTGGTTAGCGCGGTCGCCTCACAGCAAGAAGGTCCTGGGTTCGAACAGTCCAACCTTGGGGGTCGTCCTCAGTGTGGAGTTTGCATGTTCTCCCCTTGTCTGCGTGGGTTTCCCCCGGGGGCTCTGGTTTCCTCCCACAGTCCAAAGACATGGAGGTCAGGTGACTCGGCCGTACTAAATTGTCCCTAGGTATGAATGTGTGTGTGTGTGCGTTGGCCCTGTGTGCGGCAGGCTGTCCAGGGTGTCTCTCCGCCTGCCGCCCAGTGACTGCTGGGATAGGCTCCAGTATCCCCGCGACCCTGAGAGCAGGATAAGCGGTTTGGATAATGGATGGATGGATGTTTACATGGGATGTTATCTAACACGGTCTGTTGTTTACGTGTCTGATGCATTTCATCGGAACAGCTGACATTTTGTGGACTTGTTTGAATAAGTTGTTATTTCTTATTTTCCTACCTAGCATCCAATAATGTTCAATTCTTTAAGTCTTTCTGTTTGCCTTCTGGAGCAGCTGGCAGTCTTCACAGGGCAAATTCATCTGATCCACATACAGTCTGACTTTTGTGAGGGAGAAGGATGTCAGTCTCTCAAAGTGGCAGACAACTGCGAACACAGGCAAGAAAATCCCGGTGTCTTTGGAGAGATACGACCCGGCGAAAGTCTCTGTCTTAGAGCACTTGCTAGCTACTTTGCCTGAAAACAAGCCGGTGCTAGCTAGCAGCAGAATCCGTTAGCGGTACAAATGGAGGGATCAGCGATCGTGAGCAAAGCCAGGAATGGTGCATTTATATCGCACTTTTCTAGACTGCTGACCACTCAAAGTGCTTTACAATGTATGCATCACATTCACCCATCACCCACATTCATACACTGATGGTGGAGGGTTCCATGCAAGGCACCAGCCTGCTCATCAGAAGCAGTTAAAGGTTCAGTGTCTTGCTCAAGGACACTTCGACATGCTCTCTGGACGAGCCGGGGATCGAACCAGGAACCTTCTTATTACTAGACGACCCGCTCTACCTCCTGAGCCATGCTGCCCCTTGTAATTTCAGTCAGTTTGGCCTGTTTATTCTGATTGAGGTGTTTATATAGAGCATATATATGGTGGCACCCTGGACAGGCCACCAGCCCATCACAGGGCCAACACACACACACACATTCACACTTAGGGACAATTTAGTACAGCCGATTCACCTGACCTACATGTCTTTGGACTGTAGGAGGAAACCGGAGCACCCGGAGGAAACCCCACCTGCTGCCCAGTGACTGGCGGCTCCAGCATCCCCGTGACCCTGAGAGCAGGATAAGCGGTTTGGATAATGGGTGGATGGATATATGGCGGCACGGTGGCCCAGTGGTAGGCACTGTTGCCTCACAGCAAGAAGGTCCTGGGTTCGAACCCCAGGCCGTCCCGAGTCCTTTCTGTGTGGCGTTTGCATGTTCTCCCCGTGTCTGCGTGGGTTTCCTCCGGGTGCTCTGGTTTCCTTCCACCATCAAAAAAACATGCATGTTAGGGTTAATACTCCTGCCTGTGACCCTGACCAAGGCAATGGAAAGATGAGCTGGAGTTGGTCCCCGAGCGCTACAGCTGCCCACTGCTGCTATACAATAGGATGGATTAAATGCAGAGAACACATTTATTATAAGAATACAATTCGTTGTAAGAATACAATGTCAAATAAAGTGGCTTTCATTCATTTTCATTCTGTTTAGGCTTTTAAACTGATTATAATCAGAGTGTTAGGCTCCATGTAAACATAGCTTTTGACTCGTGCTGCTCTGTTCATGTTGAGTCCACATGATATGATGTTTGTGGCCATTCAAATGCGTGGCGTCACCACACCAACATTGTATGAAGTCAGGTGAATCTCACCCAACAGGTCCCGCCTGTCAGAAGCCGCTCTTCCACATATGGGTCAAATAGGGCTTGGCCGTAGCCACGGCCGACTTGGCGTGTTTATAACAAGGCATTTAACATGCTGTGTGAGTACGTAGTCTAGCCTTCAGAGTATCTCAGCTGGCAACATGTCGCCAAGATGATATTTACTCAAAACCATAAAAACGCTGCCATCAGAAAAACTGAATGACAGGAATAATGAGTAAGCCCTACGTAGCCCTGCTCTGCCCTGTAGTGGAAACCATGTTGGATTTCCAGAATGATCGAGGCATCAATTTCACTGGAGCTCATCTCCACCTGTCACCCAACAGCTCAAGTTGATACTGCTATCAGATGTTGCCATTCACAGCTTGTCGTTCTGTCATTCATCAAAAGGCAGTTCTCCACAAGATTCTCTCATTAAAAAACAGAAGTAAACGACACCTTCCCCCCTCCCATCTCCATTGCAATAGACTGATATGCTTTATTGTCTGCCTGAGAATGTTTCCTGCCTGTGTGGCCTTGTTCAGTGTGCCTGAATTCATTGTCATTGTTTCGTTTGTTTTGTTTTTTGTTTTTTTACCCTACTTGTCCCACTTTGCAGGTCTTCCTGATCCCTTTGCCAAGGTGGTGGTGGACGGCTCAGGACAATGCCACTCGACAGACACTGTGAGGAACACACTCGACCCCAAATGGAACCAACACTACGACCTGTGAGTCCCTTCACCTGACAACCCCCCCCTTTATTCTCCCCAACTGTACTTGGCCAATTGCCCCACTCTTCCGAGCCGTCCCGGTCATTGCTCCACCCACTCTGCCGATTCGGGGAGGGCTGCAGACTACCACATGCCTCCTCCGATACATGTGGAGTCGCCAGCCGCTTCTTTTCACCTGACAGTGAGGAGTTTCGCCAGGGGGACATAGTGCGGGGCAGGATCATGCTATTCCCCCCTAGTTCCCCCTCCCCCCCAAACAGGCGCCCCGACCGACCAGAGGGGGCGCTAGTGCAGCAACAAGGACACATACCCACATCTGGCTTCCCACCCGCGGACACGGCCAATTGTGTCTGTAGGGACGCCCGACCAAGCCGGAGGTAACACGGGGATTCGAACTAGTGATCCCCGTGTTGATAGGCAACGGAATAGACCGCCACGCTACCCGGATGCCCCCATTGGTATCTGTTTTAAGTCAAAGTAACAGATTTCTCCCTGGATTTATGAGAATCCCTTCCTCTAGTCTAGCCTCTTATCTAAACATCTATCTCCCTGGTAACCCGCCAGGCCTATTTTTAAGGTGGTTAGTGTTTTTTATTTTAGTTATGTTCACACAGAGAGTAACATAGGCCTTTGTCATGAACAGGTCCCGAACACCTGACCGTAACCATTGTTTACATCTGCCCGATCACTGTTCTAGAAATGCAGTAATGACATAATCCTGTAACGCCAGTAAATACAGTCTAAAAATGACCCTTGGAGCTGCACTTGAGGCACGGAGAAGTGGGGGGGGGGATATTTCCAATAGTATTTCCCCCGTTGAGTGAAACACGTGCATGTCTTGTTTTCACTCTTGTTTGCCTTTCCAACTGACTGCTTGTCCTGTGAAAAGTAACCTGGAAAAAATGGAGCGAGAGAACGGGAGTGAAAGTTTCCAGTATTTGCCCAGTGTTTATCCAGCCGTCATGCCTAGCCAACAGAAAGAGGAAGCGCATGTCTGCGTTTGTTTGGTTGCTCGGGATACAGGGACCCTCTCCCTACATGGCCATTTAATTAGCTGTTCTCGTCGCGTCTCACAGGAGGCACAAACACACCTTAAAGACAGAATGTGTCCAGTCTGCTCAGACTGATGGCGGGGAGGGATGTAGCGCCGCGGCTCGCCGGAGTTTTTTCTCCTCTCTAAATCTCTCCGGAGAGCCGGTGAGCCGAGCTGACCAGTGTTTATGTGGAAACTGCACCAGTTTGTCTGGTCTGCTGATAAGTTAAATATCGCCGTGCACCCCTTTTGCGCATGTCAGCGTTGACTCCCCAGCAGAGGGGCTCTCAGGTGGTGTGTGGGACAGGAGGAGGAAGGTCTTAATTGACTGAGAGCGACCTCGCTGGTGAGCTGTCGGGCAGAATGGCTCACACTTATTAAAATAGAATCTGCGACGCCTGGTGTTCAGAATACAGCCAACTGCATTAAAACCTGCTGGCAGTGACTCCTTGTTTCCATTGGTTGTATGCACTCATGTGAGTGTGTGTGTCTGTCTGTCTGTCTGTTGGCATACATAGAAACAGTTTAAACGTGAGTGTCCTGCCCAGGCCCTTTGTTACAGTGGTCAGTCCAGGACAGCTGACTGGCTCATGAACTCTGACCTCTCAAGCATTGTTGCAGGATGTGGCCGGCATGCCAAGGATAGCAGACACAGTCTAGCTGGCAACCGGCCTCTCCTCCCTCCTGATTTTGCCTGCTCCAAGTTTTATGAAGCACGCAGCCAGTTGAGAACTACAGTATGTGGCTCTGATAAAAGAGAATCAGTACAGCCCCTCTTCCCAGTGGACAGTTTTCAGGGGGGGTCTTCGTCCCTTATGCTAATTCAAACAAACAATGACTTTGAGTGAACATTTAGCCTCTCCAACTTTATGGTACTGGTGAAAGTGATTTTAGACGGTCTCCCATAAATGCTCATCTGGGGACTTACCTGTTGCTGAGAAGGTTGCGGCACACAACCAGCAGTACTAAACATAACATCTGTGATGAAAGGTGTCCCGGTCTTGTGTTTGCACTCATTAGCCCCCTATCCTAGAAGCACTGAAACCCTGTAGGCACCAATTCATTTCAATAGCATACCGGATACTTGCAACAGATTTCTGTCTGTTGACTGCTCTTCAATCCTGTGGCAACCATTCTTTCCTTGTGTAAGGACCCGCCGTTCACAACATGGATTTAGAAATCGAGTGTCATTATGAAGAGACTACTATTATTTTTTTATTAATTCCCCCCCTCCTTTTCTCCCCAATTGTGTTTGGCCAATTACTCCACTCTTCTGAGTCGTCCCGGTCACTGCTCCATACATGTGGAGTTGCCAGCCGCTTCTTTTCACCTGACAGTGAGGAGTTTCACCAGGGGGTATAGCGCGAGGGAGGATCACGCTATTTCCCCCCTGCCCCCCCCCCCCCGAACAGGTGCCCCGACTGACCAGAGGAGGCACTAGTGGAGCAACCAGGACCCATACCCACATCCGGCTTCCCACCCGCGGACATGGCCAATTGTGTCTCTAGGGACGCCCGACCAAGCCGGAGGTAACACGGCGATTCGAACCGGTGATCCCCGTGTTGGTAGGCAACAGAATAGACCGCTACGCTACCCGGACGCCCTGAAGAGGACTACTATTCATTGTATGATTGATAATGATTACAATTTGCTTAGGTCTGATTGAAGATCCGTCGATTGACAAGGAAGGTTCTTATGATTATGTAAAACCTGGAAAAGTCAACAAATATAAAAATGCAATTTCCAGGTGCTGGAAAATTATGGAAAATAATCATTTTATTAAAGTTATGGAAAATTCATGGAAGTCTGACCAAATCAGAAACGACTCTCTTAAAGATTGAGTGACCAGTTTAAAGAAAAACTATAACAGCAGGTGAAACCGTTCCATCAAAGCTTGTAACGATCAGCCAAAACATTAAAACCACCTGCCTAATATTGTGTAGGTCTCCCTCGTGCCGCCAAAACAGCTCTGACCCTTCGAGGCATGGACTCCACAAGACCTCTGAAGGTGTCCTGTGGTATCTGGCACCAAGACGTGAGCAGCAGATCCTTTAAGTCCTCTAAGTTGCGAGGTGAGGCCTCTATGGATCGGACTTGTTTTTTCAGCTCATCCCACTGATGCTCGATTGGATTGAGATCTGGGGAATTTGGAGGCCAAGACAGCACCTTGAACTCTTTGTCTTGTTCCTCAAACCATTCCTGAACAATTTTTGCAGTGTGGCAGGGCGCATTATCCTGCTGAAGGAGGCCACTGCCATCAGGGAATACTGTTGTCATGAAGGGGTGTACCTGGTCTGCAGTGATGTTTAGGTTGGTGGTACGTGTCAAAGTAACATCCACATGAATGCCAGGACCCAAGGTTTCCAAGTGGAACACTAGCCAGAGCATCACACTGCCTCCGCTGGCTTGCCTTCTTCCCATAGTGCATCCTGGTGCCATCTCTTCCCCAGGTAAACGACGCACACGCACCTGGCCGTCCACATGATATAAAAGAAAATGTGATTCATCAGACCGGGCCACCTTCTTGCATTGCTCCACGGGCCAGTTCTGATGCTCATATACCCGTTGTAGGCGCTTTTGGCGGTGGACGGGGGGGCAGCATGGACACTCTGACCGGTCTGCAGCTACCCAACCCCATATGCTGCAAGCTGCAATGCACTGTGTGTTCTGACACCCGTCTATTATAGCCAGCATGAACTCTTTCAGCAATTTGAGCGGCAGTGGCTCGTCTGTGGGTTCACACCAGATGGACTAGACTTCGCTCCCTGTGCGCATCGATGACCCTTAGGCGCCCATGACCCTGTCGCCGGTTCACCGGTTGTCATTCCTTGAACCGCTTTTGGTAGGTCCTGACCACTGTGTACCAGAAACACCCCACAAGACCTGCTGTTTTGGAGATGCTCTGACCCAGTGGTCTAGCCAACACAATTTGTCCCTTGTCAGAGTCACTCAGATCCTTATGCTTGCCCATTTTTCCTGGTTCCAACACATCAACATCAAGAACTGACTGTTGACTTCCTGCCTAATATATCCCACCCCTTGACAGGTGCCATTGTAGCAAGATAATCAGTGTTATTCACCTACCTGTCAGTGGTTTTTAATGTTTTGGCTGATCGGTGTATGAGTGGCTGTGTGTGCATGCATGCTTGCATTGTCACAGACACCAATGCATCTTGCACGAGTACGGTCTGCCAAATGAAAGACGGCACTCCAAAAGCATATCTGGTTTTTCCAAGCTGCTGCCTTTCCCTTTTCATAAGTTTCTATTTGCCCTGGCCTATGTACATATAATTGTGTATGTGTGTCTGTCTGTGCTTGTACTGAGAAAAATTCAGATGAGTGGGGTTTGATTGTAATATCTCCCACACACACACACACACACACACACACATACACTCACACGTCTGTCCAGCGTTGCAGTGTGCATAGCAGCTCTCTCAGATCGCACCCCAGACAGGCATTTGGCATCGACTCAAAATGTCCAGACGTCTTACTCACAGCCCTATTGTTTCACATCCCTTTCAGTAAGCAGCATGATAATTACGGTGGGATGCAGTCTTGCAAACTGTATGGATGATTAGTTTTACACTGAAGGAGGAAGCCCACCCGAACAGATGTGCCACGACAGGTTCACATGGTGTGAGTTTAACACACACACACACACACCCACACCCATCCCGCCTGACAGAGGAAAAGGACAGGAGAGAGAATCCACCATAGGAGACAGGATAGAGATTCAGGGGCAAATATTATGGCTTTTTTTGTTATGCCTCTGTGTCTGTATCTCTGTCCGATCAATCCTTCTCTCACTCCCATCTTCCATCACCTACAGACTGCACACACATGAATAACATGATAAAATCCTTGACTTGCACAATAGGAAGAACATTTCCTTTTTAATATTTCACTTTTCATGTAATCTTGCCTTCAGTGATTGTTGGTTGAACGTGTCACTTTACTTTTACCACTATGTGCCAGAGGACAGAGGAACCCCCCCCCCAACTTTGCCCTGAAGACCTTTTACTTTCTGAATTTCAAATGGTTAGCTTAGTTTATCTTGTCGAATTGAGGGAATTTTTTTTTCCTTCTTTCGTTTGCCTGCAGTGCCTTGCTTGCGTGGTTGGCGTTGGTTGTGAAAGCCAGATAACCACTAGCTCGCTAACGTAGCGTTTTAGCACAAAGGCCTTGACCCTTTTTGCAGCACGACGGGCCCTCTGAAAAGAAATGACCACAAAGATCCAACACGGTTGTTGTGTTGTTGTGTTGCTGCTCATGTAAACATAGGCCATGTCTATAAGTATAACTTAATGTCCTTCCACTCATTCACAGCCTCTCCCTTTCCCTGTATCTTCTTTCTTACCTCTCCCTCACCGCCTCTGAGAGCCCCCCCCCATGTTTCCCTGGATGTGATATGTGGCAAGGGCTGCCGTGAAGATGATTAATGTTTCACAGGAATCAGAGTCTGCTTGTGTTCCTCTGTCTCATACCCAGACGCTCAGGGTCAGAGTTGCACATTCACAGACACCGGCTGGAAAATCCCTGCCAGACACCTTCCTCCCTCCTCTTCCTCCTACCGCGTCATCTTAGGGACGGTGTCTGTGGCGACCGCGTGGTTTCGCCGTTCTTTTATGGGGGCATCCTGGCAGAGGCGGTTTGTAGGCGGGGAGAGAGGCTCTTCAGAGCAGCACAGTAATGGCTACAGGCTTGTTTGGAGGCTGTGTCAAAACCTAGAGGGTCCCATCTGTCACAAAGGGTCGACTCGCTATAGGTTCATCCCTCCGTAAATTGTTTTATGGCGCGATAACGGCAGACACTGAGCAGTTTCATTGAAAGCTTGTGCAGTTATTTACATTGCGGTGTTGTGAGAGTCTGTCGTTGCTGTTTTCACCAATTCTCTGTCCTCTCGCTCGTCTTCCCCTCAGATACATTGGCAAGTCAGACTCCATCACAATCAGTGTGTGGAACCACAAGAAGATCCACAAGAAGCAAGGAGCCGGGTTCTTGGGCTGTGTCCGCCTTCTGTCCAACGCTATCAACCGCCTGAAAGACACGGGCTGTAAGTACCATCGTGACTCATTGGGTCTTTTTTTTTTTTGGTCCATCGATTGGTGTGTGTGAGCCTTAAAGTAGATGTCTCATTAGCTGGTGAAACGAAGGATTTTAGGGTGTAGAGAGACAGGGAAGATGTGTAGCAAAGGTTCAGGATGGGATTCAAACCAAGACATCGCCATTTTCAGGCCGGAGTCTACATTGTACTCGCATATCTGGCCGTGCTGCCAGAATTAAGTGACGTCTTTATGTGCCGAGCAAAATGGTATGCATTAAGGTCTCTAAGCTCTTTGTGACCTCCTGTGACC
Source organism: Lampris incognitus (assembly GCF_029633865.1). Lineage (NCBI taxonomy): Eukaryota > Metazoa > Chordata > Actinopteri > Lampriformes > Lampridae > Lampris > Lampris incognitus. The sequence continues at coordinate 9,682,455 of NC_079220.1, read as the reverse complement.
AGCCACTACAGGGCAAGGCCTCCTTGTACCTGTGCAGTGATAAGAGCCAGAACCTTACTACCCGGCACAGCTGTCAAAACTAAGTGACACAACATGGAGCTGCTCCTTTCAGCAGCCTGTCTCGCTCACTAGGTCTGACAGAGCCCAGACCAGGGTGTGAGAGGGGTCAGCGTTCTCTCCCCTGCCAGAACAGGAGGAGCCAATCAGCATCACCCCACAATTCCAGTAAAAATGTCTCGTGTCAGAAGCTAACAGGATAAATGAGGCAGAGGCTTTGGTAAATGGCCCCTTTATAGAAAGCGCTGCCAGACAGTTGAGGCCTCTGAGAAAACCAGGGCCCCGGGTGTCACTCTCGTACAGCGAGCCGATGCCCATTGCAAGGGCCCTGTGGCCCTGTAGAGAGAAAAAGGGGAGGGGAGAAGTCCCACCACTTTTCCTAGAAGCCCCCGACACCGTTGTTTTCCTGGAGGGACACAGGAAACCTGAACCCCATGCCACAGCTGTGAGTGGTTTGCCTCTGCATTTCCTCTCTCTCTGCTGGCCTCCTCCTCACCCCTTTCTCCACCACCACCCCACCTCCGCCCCCCTTAGTTTTCTCCATATACTAGCAGCGACACACAAAAGCATGCACACCCAACCCATGCTTTCACATACACACACACACACACACACACACACACACACACACACACACACACACACACACACACACACACACACACACACTTGCTCAAAATGCCATGGTGACTAACCTCTGTCTATCTGTGTCTGCCGATCTAGACAACCGGTCATTTCACGCAGACACGCATAATTGTACAGCTATTTAAATGTAAGCATAGATTGGTTCTGTTCCTCTGTTGTGGTCTGTCTCGCTCGCTGTGCGTTTGTCATTCTTTTGCCTCTCTGTGTCGGACAGCTGTTGCAGTTGTGTCCCTTCAGCGAAGCCACAGACAGGGCCACTGGGCTGAGCCGTGACGCTTGTGTTGTGCACGACTGTGTCGGTGTGTGCACGTGTGAGCGAAGCGAGAAACGCAGCTCTATTTATATACATGTGCTTGGATGTGTGTGTGAGTATGGAAGTGTACGTCTGTAAGTGTGCCTCCCTGTGTGTGTGTGTGTTCTATTTTCTCTGTGACTGCTAACCCCCGGCCAGCCTTGTAGCGGGTTGACCGTTGCCTGTTTTGGTCCCTGTTTAGTCTAGACAGACATCCTGAGCTGATCTGCATGACACCCAGACAACAGAGAACAGATAGTGGCATTTCTCATGTCTGCAGGCAACTTGGTATTCCTGACATTTTTTTGTCCTTTTTTTTTTCTTTCTGTTGTCGCTCTTTCTCTCTCTCTCTCTCTCTCTCTCTCTCTCTCTCTCTCTCTCTCTCTCTCTCTCTCTCTCTCTCTCTCTCTCTCTCTCTCTCTCTCTCTCTCTCTCTCTCTCTCCCCCCATCCCCCTCTCCCTCCCTCCCCAGACTCAGTAAGAACTTAGACAAAGAGTTTCCAGACTTTGGCAGAAGTTCATATCCATGTTCAGACCGAATGGAATAGTGCGGGCTTTGTGCTTACATTTGTCAAATGTTTGACCTCTGCCGTTGAACTACGGCCTGCTCTGCACCGGCCTGCACGGCGACTTTTTTTTTTTTTTTTTTTTCACCTGCCCACGGCTGCTCAACAGACCAGACCATCTGTTCCGGTGCACAACCCAGTCATGGTCTACAGACAGGGGGGGGCAAGAGAGAGAGGCTGATTGAGAATGAGAGAGTGGGAAGGGGTGCAAGGAATTGACTTTGGGTAATGTAAATGACACAGAGCTGTGGGAGTTGTCCACCAAGGGGAGGGTGGTTGTACATCCCAACATGTGCTAGTTATACGTGTCTCTCACACAACAATCGATGGTTTTTTTTCTTTGTCTCTCTCTCTCCTTGGCTTTCCCTTTAATCTCCCTTCTCATTTCCGTTTTCTCTCTTGATTCTTGCTCCCTTTTACCGTCATCTTTTCCTCTTAAATCTCTTCACTTTTCGCCCCTTGACAGATCAGAGACTTGACTTGAACAAGCTAAGTCCCAACGACAGTGACACAGTACGAGGCCAGATCGTGGGTGAGTACAGCAGGGGTGCCAAGACCGCCAAGAGGTTGTCAAGTCACCTTTAGCCAAGGCTGACCCTTACCCGAAGTGTCGAGGTCCCATTGTGGAATAACCAGATTTAGAAGTTAGACTTTTAAAACATCGGGCTAGCGCTTCATAAGCAAAAATCTAAGAGGGGTGATGGAATGTAAGCATATGCCCTCTGCAAGTAACCAAACTCCTCAGCCTCTCACTGATACCTTTTCAATCCCTGTCCCTGTTACCTATAAAGAGATATGGCGCCATTTTTTATTTTTCTGTATCAATATATCTGTTCCTCAAGTGTAATCTGCTGTCTGTAATCCTTGTCCATGTGTTTCTATCTTCCATGTTTTGATCCAGTGAGCCTGCAGTCCAGGGACCGGATAGGCACAGGAGGCCCCGTGGTGGACTGCAGCCGGCTGTTTGACAATGATCTGCCAGATGGGTGAGTCGGCTCGGGGAAGTGGTCCTACTGGCTCATATGGAGCATTTTGACTTACAAATGATTTGACTACAAATCCCAAACAAGGACCGCTGCCCTCGTGCACAGTGGTAGTGATAGGCGCAACATGATATTTACATGTGGTCAAACCGAACAGCAAGACAGAACATGGCTAGACGGGTTCTGTGGCTACCTAACCATGTCCGCTCACTGCTGTGTCTGTGTGTGTTTCTGCTGCCAGCTGGGAGGAAAGGAGGACTGCGTCTGGCCGAATCCAGTACTTGAACCACATCACACGCACCACACAGTGGGAGAGGCCTACCAGGTGAGTACACACGACAGCCCGCAGAAACTCAAAACTAGACCTCCAAAATCAAACAGCAGCGGGCCTATTGAAGCCCTTGCTGCCCTCCGGACCAGAGATTCTGGCCAGTGTAACCCTGGAGCAGGTTTCTGGGGAAAGGCTTTCATGTTAGCCGGTCCAGACTGTGTAACTGAAGTGATGTAGAAGAGCACAGGGAGTCAGTCACAGGGCTGATAAGAGAGGCGACAGTGGTGTGGAAGGGGACAGAGAGCCAGACTTTTGACCACAGCCTCTTTCTCTCATGCTCTCTCATGCTCTCTCGCTCTCGCTCTCTCTCTTTCTCTCTCACGTTCTCTCTCTCTCTCTCTCCTGCCCCCTCCTTGTTTTCTCGTTCTTTTTCCTGCAGTCCTTATCAGCTGTGTTCCTATTGCTCCGGTCTCAGTAAGTCTGGCCTCAGGCGCCATTCACACTACATAGCACTCTGTGTTTGTCTGCCAGTTTGTTTGCTGGCTGGTATGGATCGCCCCCCCCCCCCAGTCATCACAACAAGCTGTCTGAAGCCCATTGAGTCAGCAGCTGGTCTGTGTTTGGATTGATGGCTGAAACACGTTCCTCTTTCAATCTCTTCGTTAACCTATTTCCTTCCCTCCCACCCTTCAATCCTCCCCTTCTCTCGTGTCTTCTGATGCCCCTTTTCTCTCTTTATCTCTCTCTCTCTCTCTCGCTATCCCCAACTCCCCCACGCCCTGCTTTCTGTTGCCCCCGTCAGGCCTGCGTCGGAGTACTCCAGCCCCGGCCGGCCGCTCAGCTGCATTGTGGACGAGAACACGCCCATCAGCACCAACGGGGCCACGCCCACCACAGTGATACCGCCCACTGACCAGAGGGCCCAGGAGAGACGCGTCCGCTCACAGAGGCACCGCAACTATATGAGCAGAACCCACTTGCACACGCCCCCAGACCTGCCCGAGGGATACGGTCAGTGGGAAGCCGGCTGCAAGAGAATATGCAAACACAAACAACGTGCACACGGACATTGGGCTAACAAATTCTAAAGGAAGCAATGCTGGATTTATTCGGGCTCTCTGACCACCAACCTTGTCTGCCAACATTTATTCCAATTCTGAGTGATGTGCACTTAATACTCTGGTCACATTGCAGTATTTTTTCCCCTCTGATAGCCATCTCTCCCCTCTCCTTTGAGACAGAGCATGATTCTAACGCTGCTGTATTAACCACCTCTCCTCCACCCTCTCCCTCGCTGACACTTGGCTATTCATCCAGCTAATCTGCCTCCTCGTTCAGACCGGCACAGCGCTGATGACACAGCAAGGCCACACACAAGGAGCCTGAAATACTGGTCCCATTTAGACTGACTAATTGAATTGATCTAGCAGCTAAGGGCTGGTGGCGGCCATTCTCCCCCTCTGCGAATGCTCAGTCAGATGCATTCATATAATGTAAATGCACATCCACAAAGACATGTGCACACACACACATTTGTGCACACACAAGCCTCTATTCCCCACACAGCCTGAGGGAGTTTTGTTTATCCTCAGACACAGTCAAATCTTCTGGAGGATTTAGGAGCCTGGGCCTGAGTAGCATAGCACATCTCTGCCCTCAGTCCTTCAGATTAGGAGGCTCCCAGCCTGGCCTGGCCTTGTCTCTCCGATTTTCACTCCCCCCAAACTCCCCCATTCCCCTCTATATCCAGCTCCCTCCATCTTTCCTTCTGGGTACATTTCCTTTAAGAGACCCTGTCAGCAGCCTACCAGGCCAGCCAAGGGATGTCACCGCCATGCGTCACATGTCTGGGGTGCGCTCGTTTGTTTTTTTGGGGGGGCGGTGGTGGACAGAGGGAGTAGAGGTGGGGATAGACAGGGGAGGAGGGGGGATGTAGGGTTATGTACATGTGTGCTGGAGCAGGGCGGTAGTTCCAAAGGGGTGCCAGAGAAGAGCTCTGCGGCAGGCAGCTCCATGGAAATATCTCTGTCAAGTAGTGATGAATGAGCTCACCGACTCCAAAGTCAGACAACCCCCATCTCTCCTGTCCTCTCATCAGCCTTCCTTTCCAATCTTCTCCCCTCCACCCCTCTCCCCCGGCTGCTGCCTCCAGGATCACTGACTCACGCTCTCCTTTTATCTCTGTCTGTCTCTCGCTCTCTCTCTCTTTCTCTCCTATGCCAATTATACATGCACCCTTTCTAGCATGGGTGCACACAGAAGCAAATCAAACCCAATTTAGTTTCCCCCCCCCATTTCATTTCAACATGATTGCAAAGGAATTTTAATGTGCAGATTAGTGCAAAGCCCACCCATTCATGCCTTTAAAATGATTCAAGCCAGTGTATCAACAAGTATTATTGAATTCATCCAAGTTTGATCTTTATGTCCTTGTCCTTTCCAACAGAGCAAAGGACCACACAGCAAGGTCAGGTGTACTTTCTCCACACCCAGACTGGTGTTAGCACGTGGCACGACCCCAGAGTACCCAGGTATGTCATCCAAGGGTTTTTATGAACTAATGTATCCAACACAACACGAGTCTCTTTTCGATCTCAGATTCAATTTCCTATTCAGATTTGAGTGTTCAAAAATACCAAATAACGGGCGTCTGGGTAAGATAGCGGTCTATTCCGTTGCCTACCAACACGGGGATCGCCGGTTCGAATCGCCGTGTTACCTCCGGCTTGGTCGGGCGTCCCTACACCATTTCTGCGGGTGGGAAGCCAGATGTGGGTGTGTGTCCTGGTCGCTGCACTAGCGCCTCCTCTGGTCGGTCGGGGCGCCTGTTCGGGGGGGGACTGGAGGGGATAGCGTGATTCTCCCACGCGCTATGTCCACCTGGCGAAACTCCACTGTCAGGTGAAAAGAAGCAGCTGGTGACTCCACGTGTGTCAGAGGAGGCATGTATGTGGGAGTCTGCTGCCTTCTCCGGATCGGTGGAGGTGGTGGAGCAGCAACCGGGATGGCTCGGAAGAGTGGGGTAATTGGCTGGATGCAATTGGGGAGAAAAGGGGGGGACCCCCCCAACATTACCGGAGCATTGTTTATCAAACTAAAAAAAAAATGTTTGAATATTGTTGTGGAATCAAAGTTGCATGAACAGAATATTCCTTTTTTATATAAAGGCATATATGAAGGCAGTAGTATTTAACAAAGGTACAAGATGGAGAGGGTGTCTGGTTTCAGAAAATGTAGTTATTAGTTGAAGGTCGAAGTCCTGCTTAGGGAGGTTATATGTGGCGCTACATCAGTCAACTTTCCCTTTTATCAGATATCCACTGTTTTCACAATCGGAGGCTTTGCTCAAAAATGGAGTTTTCAGGTTTCAGTAAAACAGAGCAAAAATATCAGAGGGATTAGGGATTCACAATCTTGACCGTTGTGACAAAGGAGGGAAAGCTGTCAAGTTGAAACAAATTGTCTTCGAAGAAAGGAGGACGATCAGGAATTGGTTCTTTTGGCAGCGGTCACCGCTGCAACAAACTCTGAATGCCCAGCAACACGTACTCCTTACATCAGAGCGGGCTCTGAACCCAGAAAGAGAGGCAGATGCTCTGAGTAAACATGCGGGAACTGAGCTATCCCCTCGACTTTTAACGCACGCCCAATTCAGTGTCGGCGCACCGGTTTTGCGAGCAGAGCATCCAGTTTATGAACATAACAGATAGTTCTAGTCAGGGCCGGCCTTTGGGCCCATTCCCCCTGCAGTCACGCTGCAAACCTGCAGATGATTACTAGGCTGACATGCTATGAGAAGGCCCATGACACGGGGCTCTGAGAGGGATTCAGCATCGCGAGTCCTCTGGCACGAGCGCTATGAGGCCTCACCCTTGGACACATGGCTAGGAGCACACTGGTTTCAGTCATACCGGAGGCTCTGGGGCCCTATTCACAGAGACATGTGTGTCCTATTGATTACCACACTCCCGTAGGAATGTGCACAGGCAGACATAGGCAAACGCACACAAACACACATATACACACACACTTCAGTGCACTCCAGACACAATCAATAAAACATAAATGATATTGTAATACCTGGCTAGTGTGCTCTCTCTCTTCTCTCTCTCTATCAATACATCTGAGATGGATGGTATTTTTATTGGTCTTGATACAAGCGTATTGGTTACGCCACACGTTACTGAATTCTGTGCAAACAGCCCCTGCATTAGCAGATGGCGGAGCTGCCAAGCTCTCATCGCTCAGGAGGCTCTGGCCCTTTTGGCTTCCACCTCACAAAAGAGATAAGTCAGCGCCAGCGAGCGAGGCCGCTGTAACATCTGAACCGTTTTTTTTTTCTTCTTTTTTTTTTTTCTCGGCGGAGTCCAGCTGAAAGGGTTGCGAGGCAGCCGTAAATAATTAAGAAGGGAGGAAGAAGAAAAATAGAATAAAAGTGATTTCTCAGACATCTCGAAATCTTCGCTCTCCTTCTGAGGTCGCCGCTTCGAGCCGAGTTAGTCAGTTGTTTGGAATGTATTATACCTAAAATTCTGTACTTTCTTTTTCTGTCTCCCCCTCTCTTGTCTCCCTCTCTCTTGCTATAATGCTCTTCTTCGTCTTTATTTTGTTCCCTCATTTTTTTACCGCGCTACAGTGTCTGATGTGTTTTGGTTGTCATTTCTTAATGTCCGCCTCAGAGATCTGAGTAACGTCAACTGTGAGGAGCTGGGTCCGCTGCCCCCTGGCTGGGAGATCAGGAATACTGCCACCGGCCGGGTCTACTTTGTCGACCACAACAACCGAACCACGCAGTTCACGGACCCTCGTCTATCCGCCAACCTGCATTTAGTCCTCAAGTAAGTACTTCTTTATCCCCTAAACCAGCCAAACTTAAAACCACTTGCAATGTAATTTGGAAAGTGGAGCAAAGAAGTTGATGTTTGCGTGATACGTAGTCGAGGCTCAGCGTTTTCGGTTTTTATTTTTCAAAGCCATCCAGCATGCCGAATTTCGCTACAAGAGGTCACTGTTACACAACCTCACATGAACAGGAACAACTTTTGGATCTGTGGAAGCATAAAATCCGGGTGAAAATCAGTTTAAAAATCTGTGTATTTTTCGGTGAAAATCGGTAAAAACCGAAAACGCTGAGCCTCGTACGCAGTACAACGGGTAGTGTACGACTAACGTGAAGATTGTTTGTAACGTATACGCCTGGCTTTGTTGTGTTTTGCACCTGCAGCCCAAGCCCCAACAGTCCTAGAGGAGGTATCGAAAGTCAGAATGTCAGGTAAGTCTCAGAATAGTCCTGGCTGCTCGCAGACGGCAACACACACACACACACACACACACACACACACACACACACACACACACACACACACACACACATATACACACAAAAATGCACACTCCCAGACATACACAGACATATTCACTCAGCCTCCCCCTCAGCGAATGTTTTACAGTGAGGTCCCGTGCCAAGGTGTGTTCACCACCTGTAGAGGCTCTTTGCTCTGTGCAGCCTTTCTGCTGAATAGACACATGCGCATGCACCCGCATGCACATACACACACACACATACTCAAATATACACACATTTTCAGACTCGGAGGCACGCTTCAACAAAGTCTCCCCTCCCTGCATGAACACACACACACACATATACACAGTTTAAATTCCACAGTCCTGCAGAGGTTTTGATCATGAAGGAGTTTTAGCACACAATCCATCACAAAGCTGGCTTTGGCTTGACATCAGATAGCAGAGTGGAAACCAAGGCCGCTGTGTCTGTGGCGGCGGAGAAGAGTCTCGCGTCCAGGAAACGGAGCATAAATTCGATGCCCCTAGTCAATGAATGAACTGTGTGTGTGCGTGCGTGCGTTCACGTATGTATGGCTGTACGCACACAAACACGAGTGCATGTGTGTTGGCGCTCAGCTCGGCGCCCGGTATGTGTCAGTGTGCCGTACCTGCGTGTGAGGATACGTCGTCTTTTACAGATTTTCCCCCCCTCGCGCAGCTGTCCAAACAGAGGACATGTTGTGATAGCCGTGTAATTAACCATAGCTCCTTGCTGTCTGAAGGCAGAGTGGGGTGTAAGGGTTGCCTCGGTGGGCCTTGCCCACCTGTCCTCCGTCCTCCTCGGCGCGGAGAGAGGTGGAACAGATCGAAGACGGGACTAGATTTCTTTCTCTGCGGTTTCGACGGATCGGAGACCATGTTTTGCGACTCCGCTCTTTCCTTCTTTTTTTTCCGTCCGTGGCTGAAAAAGCCTTATAAAACGTAGCCTGGCGCGACACATACATTTTTGTAATGTAGGAATTTTGTCTGTAGCACAACAATGTCCAGATGTGTACAGATCTTGAGGTACTTAATACCAAATCCAGGTGCACATGTTTTCCTAAATTACTGACAGCATTATCAGAGATATATATATATATATATTGGGGGGAGAAGCCCTTGGCACTGACATTGATGACCCTGTGGTACTTCCAAATGTGTGTTAATCTAACATGTTGCTGGGTGTTAGCCGAAGGCTCTAGGGCGCACTAGGTTGTCCCGGTTACTCGATGGTTCGGACCCTGGCTGAGGTTTCATGAACTATAACAGCCTCGTGATGCGCCGAAAGCACAATCGGGCAGGCAACCATGATCCACTCTGGTGCTGCTACCCCCGTGTGTGATGTGTTTTTCCTTTTCTTTTATTTTTCCCCTCTCCGTGTCTCCGGCCCAACTGACTAGTTAGTGGCTTAAGAGCTGTGAGACCCAGGCACAAAATAGTGGGCTTGGGAGTCTCTCTTTTCTGCTCATGACAAAACTCTGGAAAAGATATCAGTCGCCGTGGCTCTCCGTCGAGACATCTGCCTTTTATCAAGGCAGGGATTTCAAAAATGTTCACCCCTCACGTGCCGTCATCGCACAAAAATGTTATATATATATATATATATATATATATATATATATATATATATATATATGTCCATCAAACTTGTCCTTAGTGTCCTTTTTATGTGCAAATACATTGCCAGAGCACGGTTTTGGTTGGTGAGGATGCACTCTCCTCCCGAATCCAAGTCCCATGACTGGTCGTGGTCACCGTACTATAGGTAACTGGATCCTTGTCGGGTTTTGAGAACCGCCTGCAGAACACCCTCTGTGCTCCTACGTGTGTGTCATGTCAGTATGTCATTTCCCATAGGTTGGTGGTTTTCTACCATACCAGTAAGGTTGCTTTTTACCACCAGGCTTGTTGCTGCAGAGAGAGAGAGCGAGCGAGTCTTCAGGTAACACACACCAGAGAGTTCTGCTCACCACTGAGGAGTTGGAAAGGGAAGAGAGAACCAAGAGAGGGGTGTGTGTGTGTGTGTGTCTGTCTGTCTGTCTGACTGTGTGTGTGAGTGAGAGAGAGGGTTGAGAGGGAAGGAATTTTTGATTTATGGGTGAAAGTGCAGGGAGAGCTGCTCTGAGCCCCCCCTCCCGACCCCTGAGTCGTCTTCAGTGTTTGGGTGCTGTCGGGAGGCGGCCCTTCCTGCAGCCCTCCTCCACCCCACCCCCCTCTTTTTGCCTCCCTCCCTCCCCCGAAGTCTAGTCTGCAGGAAATAAAAGGGATTCAAGTGCAGGGCTGGAGTGTCCTATGGGGCCCTGTGGCTTTCTGGGATAGCAGGAAGTGGTTGCAATGCTAAGCTGGCTTCTGCTGAGGACCGGGCGGAAAAAAAAGACCGTCAGACGAAAGCAGCCACTGTAAGAGCAGGCCTTCGCAGCACAGACCGTTCGATGGATACTGTATATTGATAAATACAAGCTGAATTGACTTTTTAGCTATATTCTGTAATCACTAGGGGTGGGTATTGTTAAGATTTTAGCAGTACTACTACTCTTATCGATACTGCTTATCAATCCAGTAATTTAACGGTACACTTCCTGGAATTAACATTGCTATATTTTCTCATGTCTGGACAGTGTTATTTTAATCATCACCCGATGTGTGTATAATGTAGTTAACCCTGTGTGGGCTGTAGGCTGCCAGCATACAGAACATACCGGAGGTGGATGGGGCAACGAGAGAGAGATGAACTACGAGCTAGGCAGTCGAAAACTGCATTTCTCTGCCTGTGTCTGATGCACTTTCTCTAGATGTTTGGAAAGGTTGCTTGTGTTTCTGCCCATACATGCAAAAGACTTGTTGCCCCTGTGGCAACGAGCATGGTCAGCATCGACTCTAGTGACGTATAACCAGGCTTTTGACTATTTAGTTCTCTCCGCCGTTGTCACTAAGAGCAGGCTCTGTGTGTGTGTGTGTGTGTGTGTGTGTGTGTGTGTGTGTGTGTGTGTGTGTGTGTGTGTGTGTGTGTGTGTGTGTGTGCGTGTGCGTGTGTGTGTGCGTGTGTGTGTGCGCGTGTGTGTCTGAAAGAGAGGCAGAGAGATCTGGCCCCGCCCCTCTGCTCGCACATGTGACAGGCTCCGAGAGAGCTCCCTCTTCTGGATCGGGAATAACGAAAATGCATCGTAAACAAATGTCTTTATCTTATTGCTAATTAGAAAGGGAGTCGTCGACATGAAAGGTGCAAGATAACGTTTATGTAGCCTAAATAAATAGGAAATTTATGTGGGGGGCGTCCGGGTAGCGTAGTGGTCTATTCCATTGCCTATCAACACGGGGATTGCCGGTTCGAATCCCCGTGTTACCTCCGGCTTGATCAGGGATCTGGGAAGCCAGATGTGAGTATGTGTTCTGGTCTCTGCACTAGCGCTTCCTCTGGTCGGTCGGGACACCTGTTCCGAGGGGGGAACTGGGGGAATAGTGTGATCCTCCCACATGCTACGTCCCCCTGGCGAAACTCCTCACTGTCAGGTGAAAAAAAGTGGCTGGTGACTCCACGTGTATCGGAGGAGTTATGTGGTAGTCTGCAGCCCTCCCTGGATCAACAGAGGGGGTGGCGCAGTGACAACGTAATGGGCCAAGTACAACTGGGGAGAAAAAAAGGGGGGAAATCCCCTCCCCCCAAAAAATTGAATTTATTGTCTCAGTGTCTCCGATACCGATAGCAGAACCGTTAATGTCGGCGCTCATCAATACTACAGTCTTAAATAATTTAGCACCAGTCCCGGTTAATTCCGGGTTTCAGCACCCATCCTTAGTAATCGCGGGTGTCAGTAGACTGTTGGCTTTGAGACCTGCCCCCGATGTTCCTGGAAAATCTGTTGGCTTCCTCAAGAAATTCACTGGTTTGATTAAACTGGTACTGGGCTGTAGTTTTTAGGGTTAATAAAACTCGTCTGTATTAACTAAAATGCATGATTTCACCCGCTGATGAGTACTGAAGGAGAGGGTGGGGGATGAAGAGCAATTGGCGCAGAGTTTTATTTGGGGGGGTGGTGGTTTTTTTCTCCCTTTGTCTCCCCAGTTGTATCCGGCCAATCATACCACTCTTCCGAGCTGTCCTGGTCGCTGCTCCGCCCCCTCTGCCGATCCGGGGAGGGCTGCAGACTACCACATGCCTCCTCCGGTACATGTGGAGTCGCCAGTCACTTCTTTTCACCTGGCAGTGAGGAGTTTCACCAAGGGGCGTAGCACGTGAGAGGATCACGCTATTCCCCCCAGTTCCCCCTCCCCCACGAACAGGCGCCCCGACCAACCAGAGAAGGTGCTAGTGCAGCGACCAGGACACATACCCACACCCAGCTTCCCACCCACAGACACGGCCAATTGTGTCTGTGGGGACGCCCGACCAAGTCGTAGGTAACACGAGAGCGACGCAGAGTTGACCTGTACGCTGTTCTGGCAGTTGCGCTCAGGGGGCGTGTCCTTCTGGTGCCGGGGAGGAGGGGCCAACTTTGAATCTTGTGTTTATAAACCGTAACCTACTCATTCTACCTTTAAAAAAAGAAAATCATGTTGTTGAGAATATACTCCTCTATGTACGTGTAGTACGTATTAGTACGTGTACTAATGTAGCCTATACGTTCACAGCATACATACACTGATACTTTTCCACCACCCACCACCTTCTATGGCCTGTTATAGTGTGGTGTTTATGACCCTGCTTAGAGCTGAGCATGCCTGCACCACCCCACTGAAGTGCAAAAGGCCAGTGTGCAAATAATCCTTTACCACTGGCTCCATAAAGGCTCTTTTGATTTTGTGCGTGTGTGTGTGTGTGTATGTGTGTGTGTGTGTGTGTGTGTGTGCCCTCCCCACTGTGCTGTGCCATCCTCGGAGGGTTTTTCTTTTTTCCACAAAGCAGCCCCTGGTTCAGAAGTTCGCTTTTCTGGCCATCTGTCCAGAGGACACTGGCATGGACCACAGATAATGTTTCCAGCTTGTGTCTGATACCGCGGTTAACAGCGCTACAAGTCACGAGCTTTCATTTGATATGTTTTATAACTAAAAAGAAGATATAACTTGCACCTTAATCCCCTTTGCCTTTTCAACTTGCAGTATACCTAATTTGGAATAGTTGTGTGATTCTACTTATCTGTTTACATCAGTTTCAGGCCATTATGACTTTATTTAGTTGTGTGCAATAGCAAGCAACAAGGAAATGAGAATAGCCAGAAAAAGATTACGTTCAACTACATTTATGAGCTGTGCTTGCAAGTACCCTCTGCCTTAATCCTAGTGCTGGGCATTATGGGTAATATTATCACTATAATCATAGGGAATTTTCCACGATATTGTTATGCTATGTCTATCTGCTTACATATGGAAAAATACCATATATAAGAATCCAACAGGTTCATCACATTGAATTGTTTGGTGATGCAAAGTATAATATATTAAAAAAAAAAATCATATAATACTCCCATCAGATATTTCAGACCTCATTTTGTGAGAAATTTTACCTAATTCTTATTAATTTAAGCAATAAAATTGGGTATTGTAATGTCTGAATTTCATTCTGATACAATACTATTGAAGGCACCAGGCCGAGACGGCGTATCTCCCTCCTGCCTGAAAGTCTGTGCTGACCAGCTGGCCCCTATCTTCACACTGATCTTCAACAGGTCACTGGGGCTGTGTGTGTGAAGTCCCCCCCTCCTTCAAAAGCTCCACTATTATCCCGCTCCCCAAGAAACCCTGTATCTCAGGATTAAATGACTACAGGCTCGTCACCCTGAAGTCTGTGGTCATGAAATCCTTTGAGAGACTGGTGTTGGCCCACCTGAAAGACATCACAGGCCCCCTGCTTGACCCCCTGCAGTTTGCCTACCGGGCAAACAGGTCAGTGGATGATGCAGTCAACATAGGACTGCACTACATCTTGCAACATCTCTACTCCCCAGGGACATACACAAGGGTACTGTTTTTGGACTTCAGCTTGGCGTTCAACACCATCATCCCAGACATCCTCCACTCCAATCTCAACCAGCTCACTGTACCAGCCCCTACCTGTCAGTGGATCACAAACTTCCTGACAGACAGCAGGCAGCAGGTGAGGCTGGGGAAAATCACATTCAGCACCCGGAAGATCAGCACTGGCGGCCCCCAGGGATGTGTGCAGTCCGCTCTACTCTTCTCCCTCTACGCAAATGACAGCACCTTAGGAGACCCATCTGTTAAACTCCTGAAGTTTGCAGATGACACAACCATCATTAACCTTATCCGGGATGGTGAAGAGCCTTTATCCAGATGGGAGATTGATCAGCTGGCGCTCTGGTGCAGCCATAACAATCTGGAGCTGAACATGCTCAGAGCTATGGAGATGACAGTGGACTTCAGGAGGAGCCCCCCCCCCAACACATTGCCACCCTCACCATACTCGACAGGACTTTGTCTACTGTGGAAATCTTCAGGTTTCTGGGATCCACAGTCTCACAGGACCTAAAGTGGGCATCCAACACAGACACAATCATCAAAAAGGCCCAGCAGAGGATGTACTTTCTGTGCCAGCTCAGAAATTTCAACTTGCCTCAGGAGCTGCTGATTCAGTTCTACTCTGCAATAATCCATTCTGTCCTCTGCACATCCGTCACTCTCTGGTTTAGTTTGGCCACCAAACAGGGCAGGCACAGACTACAACAAACAGTCAGGACTGCAGAGAAAATCATTGGTGCCAACCTGCCCTCTATTCAGGATTTGTACATCTCCAGACTCGGGAAACGGCAGGCAACATCAATGCAGACCCAACACACCCTGGTCGCAACCTGTTCCAACTCTTCCCCTCTGGTAGGTGCTACAGAGCACTGTACCCCAAAACAACCAGATATAAAATCAGTTTCTTTCCACAGGCTGTCACTCTGATGAACACTTAACAGTCATACAGTGTCAGAAACAATCCCCTGCAATAAACCTGTAACACTGATCATCCATTGTACCTACAAATTTTATAGAGAGAGAGAGAGAGAGAGAGAGAGAGAGAGAGAGAGAGAGAGAGAGAGAGAGAGAGAGAGAGAGAGAGAGAGAGAGAGAGAGAGAGAGAGAGAGAGAGAGAGAGAGAGAGAGAGTGAGTACTTGGCCAAATACAACTGATTCCGATTCTGAAAGATGATAAACAACCCAGCCCTACTCGATCCTCTGAGTCAAACTGGACTGCTCTCTTTTTAATCAAGAAAAAAATGACTTTTTCTTTTTTTGTGTTCTTACCCCTATGCCATCGAGGGCCTCAGTGGCCCCACATTGCCTCAGATGTACATGATGATTTCAAGACCAACAGAATCTATTTACGGAAACCTCTCACCACGGCCTCAGTCTGCCACTGCCCCCATAGAAAGCCCTATTTGAGTTGAGGTATCTCTCTGAGACCACTGTTGGGTCTCCGACAAGTGGTGAGGAGGAGGAGGGGGAGAGGGAGGGGTGTGTTTATGTCTGTGTTTTGGAGGGTGTGAGGGATGGCTGGCATGGGACACACCTGTGAAGTTGGAACAGACTGGGGCTGTGGCTGAAAGGGGAAGCAGAGGGGCCTGCCTGCTAGAATGACATCTGCTGTGTTTGTTTATAGAGCACGACAGGATAGATAGAGTCCCACTGCAGAGCCCCCATCCTGTCTGCAGACACCACAGCGCCCCTTCCTCACCCCCCTCCCCAAACAGATTTCTGCCACTCCAGCACTACTTGCTCTGTGTGTGTGTGTGCGCGAGAGAGTGAGTCTATTGTGCATGTCTTTACCTCCAGTAATCCCACCTCCACCTACGTATTCTGTCTGTCTCTGTGGGGCCAAGGCAGCTGTTTAACTTGATGTACTTCCCAGATGACCTCAGTGTGTTTACCCCACTCTCTGGAGTCAGCAAAGAACAGAAACAGAAAGATGAAGACTTGCTTTCAGTATCTTGGCACTCATATTGTTTCTTTAGCAAGGGTGCTTGCTTACTTTTGTCTTATGAGTAGGTTGTTACAGTTTTGTTGTTGGTGCACCGCTAACTTTTACTTGTTGTTTTTCTTGCCTCAACCCGCCCCGCCCCCCCATCTTTTTCTCTGTCTCTCTCTCTCTCTCACTTTCTGCTACTGCCTTGACTCTCTCTCTCCCTCACCCCTTTCTCCTCTCTTTCTGTCGTCCCTCCCTGCAGCCGTCAGAATCATTTGAAGGATCAGGCCCAGCAGGCTCTGGTGTCCCCCAGTCAGCTCCCAGAGGAGGCCGAGTGCCTCACGGTGCCCAAGTACAAAAGGGACCTGGTTCAGAAGCTCAAGACCCTCCGCCAGGAGCTGTCCCAGCAGCAGCCCCAGGCCGGCCATTGCCGCATCGAGGTATCCCGGGAGGAAATTTTCGAGGTGAGTGGAGTTAAGCGACAGACGGGCATGAACAGGCCATTCTACTCGCCGGATCAGGTTGTAATATGAGCTATGTTTTCACAGATGTAGACACACGAAGTTTAATTTATTGTTTATTTATCAGCGTGCACAATTAAAATGAGCTGTAATCTAATTTGCATCTGCAGTGCCCAAGGGTTCGGATTAAAGATTCACGGTAGATAGTTACTTAATTTAGCCCAGAGGGATGTTAGCCGGTGCTGCAATACAGACACAAAACAATAAACAACTTGTCCAAATGCAAGAGTAGCACAAAAACCAAGCCCCCCCCCCCCCCCCCCCGCCTTCCACATGCAAACACACAACAGGTAAACAGTGCAGCGTTAGCCCAATGAGTGACAAGAGCAACGTAATATCTCATTCTGCCAAGCCGCCTGTAACCGTTCAAGTTATATATAGACTCTTCCAGGTATTTTTGAACACTCAGAAGGTTCATTCCATTATTTACCCCATCTTCTGGTGTACTCCCACACAGGTCAGTGCCTGAAGCAGTTTGGCTGTTAGAGCTATTTCGCACACACGCGCACCGCATGTATGCGCGCACACACACACCTATATAAATGATGTGCGAATGTAGTGGGCTGAAAATCTAAAGCAGACATCTCGTTTGAAATAAGTATTTTCCCAAGTGCATTTTCTCAGCGGGGGAGTTCTCTGCATCTAGGAGGCGCGGGCCTTCATCAGAGCAACAACACCTGCAACAGACTACATGACCCTCATAAAGTATGCAATGGAATGTGCTGGAACAGCCACATCTGTTAATCTGAAGGAAGACATTTTTGTTGGCTGATCTCAACGCGAGCGAGTGGGTTGGGGTGTGGTGGTGGGGATGGGGATGGAGGAGGAAAGGGTGGAAGGGTGGAGGACTCGGGGCCCAGCGAGACATAACTTCTCCAGACCAGCTGAGGCATTAAATTATGTCTGAATAGGCAAGTGTTAGCCGGTGGACTGTCAGAGCTGTCCTTCTGTGTGCTTTTCGGTGTAGATAAGACACCCTCGTTTCTCCCGTGGCACCTCCCGGTTGTCTCCTGTGTGCAGAGGGCACAGTGGAACCTTGGTGTCGAAAAGGTTTGTGTTGTTACGGTCTTACGGCTCGTGTTTATTGTAACCTCCCTTAATCCACTTTAAACGAGCCTCCTACCGCCGCTGTGAGCCGTCTGCACATGGGCCGAACACTGATTGAGGTGGAGAGATTTCAGCCCCGCAGCAAGTGGAAACAGTTACGTTTGTTCAAACACTTGATCGGGTCTGCCTTGGTCTGTCAGAAAACCACAATAGTAGAAAAAGGGAAAAAACAGTTTCCACTCCTTATGTCATGTCCTTAATAACTTTAATCTTTCTGGATAGTCTGGACATTTGGTAAAAGGCTTGCGATTCCTTCACAGACGGAAAGACTTTACTTGGCCCGTCTGATTCTTTGTGCATTCCTAACATGTTTCCCATGCGCCATCATGCAAGGCACAGAATTTAAATGACAAGGGGGGCTGGGGATGGTGTGTGCAGCAGTGGCATTGGTCACTCACAAGTCTTTATAACCTATTTCAACTCATGTTATGGAAGTCTGTCATCAGCTTTCAAACCTTGATAATAGAGTGCGATGATGAGGCTTTGCTACTCGTGTTTTTTTGGCAGAGGAAAGCAAGGGGGCGCTCACCATCAGCTGGGAAGCTCAGTCCTACATGTCAAAGCACTGGAATGTATGTTCTTTGGCCGCAACCCCAGAGCTAGCATCGCTCACATGGATGTGAAAGTTCTGATCAATGTTCTCTTTCTCTCCGTTTACTACTCCTTTTCTCTCTGGTGAAAGGCCATGTACTGTGCAGACCAGAGTCCCAGTTCAGTGTGTGTGTGTGTGTGTGGGGGACAAAAAGCCTCAGTCATCTGCTGTTGGTGCTGTTTTACTGTTCATCTCACAGCACTTGTGCATATGTACCTATTGCAGGAGTCATATCGACAGGTGATGAAGATGAGGCCGAAGGACCTTTGGAAGAGATTGATGGTGAAGTTCAGAGGAGAAGAGGGTCTTGACTATGGAGGAGTGGCCAGGTAAGAATTCTTAGAAAATATGGTAGCAGAACATGGAACACATCAGACTAAATACAGCCACAGGTTTTGGGTTTGTTTTTTTTTTTTAAATTAGTATTACTGGGGGCTGCCTCCCAGTGGTGGATTGCAATATAGCACACCAGCTGATCACCATAGTTTTGATGGAAATGATTTCACAGCCAAACTTTACACACACACACACACCCCCCCCGTATGTCTGTCTCTTGTGTTAATGCAATTTCTGTACAGGGAGTGGCTCTATTTGCTGTCCCACGAGATGTTAAACCCTTACTACGGCCTGTTCCAGTACTCCCGTGATGACATCTACACGCTGCAGATCAACCCTGACTCTGCTGTCAACCCAGTGAGTCAGTGACAGGTCTTTCAAAACTGCTACTGATTGACAGTAGCAGTATGCAGATCAATGGGTGAAGCATGGCACTGACTGCCAGCGTTGGTGTTTCTATTCCCATATAGTGCCACCCATGCTAAAAACATAGGCATGTTTATGTTTTAGGGGATTGGATTAAAAGTGGGGCGGCGCAGTGGTTAGCGCAGTCGCCTCACAGTAAGAAGGTCCTGGGTTCAAGCCCCGGGGTAGTCCAGCCTTGGTTGGGGGTGGTCGTCCTGGGTCGTCCTCTGTATGGAGTTTGCATGTTCTCCCCGTGTCTGCGTGGGTTTCTTCCGGGTGCTCCGGTTTCCTCCCACAGTCCAAAGACGTGTAGGTCAGGTGAATCGGCCGTACTAAATTGTCCCTAGGTTTGTATGTATGTATGTGTGTGTCAGCCCTGTGATGGGCTGGCAGCCTGTCCAGGGTGTCTCCCTGCCTGCCGCCCAATAACTGCTGGGATAGGCTCCAGCATCCCTGAAACCCTGAGAGCAGGATAAGCGGTTTGGCTAATGGATGGGTGCACGGATGGATTAAAGTGTCCACCAAATGATAATATTTAACAAACAATTACAACTAACGCCTTGGTCATAATCTCCAATGGGATTTTAGTTCAGATGAGTAACAGACAGATCTGCTCATCTGTTACTATTTTATACAATTTTAATCCCCTCTGTGTTTGTTTGGCCTTGTGTTGCCTCAACTACTCATCTCAGGCCAGCAGTGATGGTTTCCCAGGCAGACTTCTCACATGTGTGGACCAACAGTGTAACTGTCCAGTTGAGACTCCTGTGTTAGCTTATTTGCTGCCAACATCATGCAGTATTGGTCAAATGCATCAAAAAGGAAATCTCTTGTACAGCTGCGGTGATTGAAATTATGATGTTCAACACTTATTACTCATCTGAGATATGAGACAATCAGTTTTTCGTGTGATAGAAGTGACTGTTGAACATAGTGTAGGGCAGGGCTGAGTCTTAACTTGACCCACAAGTATATTAAGATTTCTGGGAAGATAAATGCGGGGGAATTGACAATTGAGGTCATTGTTCTTTCGTGCCCACATTAAGGATGGGCATTCAGATGTGTCTGTGAGGAAAGAAAAATGTTCTCCCAAACGCTGAAAATGTTGTTTATGTCTCTCCTTCAGGAGCACTTGTCATATTTCCACTTTGTGGGTCGGATCATGGGCATGGCGGTGTTCCACGGCCACTACATCGATGGAGGCTTTACCCTGCCCTTTTACAAACAGCTGCTGGGCAAACCCATCACCTTGGACGACATGGAGTCTGTTGACCCCGACCTACACAACAGCCTTGTCTGGATCCTGTACGTAGGAAACGGGAGTTATTGTTTTAAAGCTTTCACATTTTTTTTCCACAAGAATTAGGAGGACAATCTCTACACCCAAGTCTAAAAAGGAAAAGTCGTGACTTGTCTCATACCTTGTCATTATGGTTCAAATTACAAGTCAAACAGCACCGTGTTCTCTGTCTCTAAATGGTTGGGTATAGACAGGAAGTCTCTACCTTGTAGGAAGAAATGTACAACATCAGCAAAGTCTTGCAAAAACAAAATTCGATTGTGAAGTGTAGTTATTCATTTGTGACTTCAAAAAAGTCCCAGGCTACCTTAAGGAGAAGTAGAGATCTTTGCCTACTCTTCGATAAAGTTGTACTTTTTTTTTATTACATTCTTGGATTGGATCATTGCATTACATTTTTCTTTTCTTTTTTTGTCCTTTACTTTTTTTTCCCCCTTTCAACTTTTTTTCTTTCTTAGGGACAATGACATCACAGGTGTGCTGGACCACACCTTCTGTGTAGAGCACAACGCCTACGGTGAAATCATCCAGCATGAGCTCAAGCCCAACGGTAAGAGCATCTCCGTCACGCAGGACACCAAGAAAGAGTATGTCCGGCTCTACGTCAACTGGCGTTTCCTGCGAGGCATCGAGGCCCAGTTTCTGGCCCTCCAGAAGGGCTTCAACGAGGTCATCCCCCAACACCTGCTCAAGGCTTTCGACGAGAAGGAACTAGAGGTACTCTTAATTCATTTCCCTCTGTCACGCCTCGCCCAACCTAAGATCACTGATTTGTTGAATGTGATATACCACTATGGAGGTTCATTCATATTATTTACCTCAGTATGTTTACTAAAACATTGTGGTCAAACAGCATCCCTTATCCAACAAATAATGTTTATCTCTGTTAGAGACGTTGTAGCCTCAGGAAGAACTCTGCACAGTTTGTACCAACATAAATATACTCAACATGAAGTGCGATCTAACATCATCACTTAGTTGTTTACCTGCAGTTGACGGTATTATGACAAGTTTCCTCATTTTATTGAGTCACAGCGTGCTTGACTCAGTATTTTCTCTTGAGTTGCACAAGCTTGATTCTCCCTTCTCCCTTCCAGCTCATTGTTTGCGGCCTGGGTAAAATCGACATCAACGACTGGAAGTCCAACACTCGGCTGAAGCACTGCACCCCAGACAGTAACATTGTTAAATGGTTTTGGAAAGCTGTGGAGTCGTATGATGAGGAACGCAGGGCCCGGCTGCTGCAGTTTGTCACCGGCTCTTCCAGGGTACCCCTGCAAGGCTTCAAGGCTCTTCAAGGTAACAATACTGACCAAAAACGTAGCGTTCCATGTGTTTTGTCATTTAATTCACCTTTTTTTATTATCTTTCGCCTGTAAAGCACTTTAAATGACCACTGCGGTGATAAGGCGCGATACAAATAAACTTGCCTCACCTTTAACAATACAATCAACCTGAGAACTATGCCAGTTCACCATTAGTATAGGAGGCAATTTAACACCACAAAAAAACTCTAGGGTTGAGATGTCATAATGCCTGCTCAATAATCCAGGTAAGGAAATCACAAAGTTGAATCAGTTCATCTGGACACAACATTTATTGAGAAAAATTTTTCTTCACTCATTTAAGTGAATTTTTCAGTCTCAACTGACTGCAGGTATCCCCACCCTTATAACCAATACAGTGGCATAACGACCGAAACCAAGGATCAGTTTCATATGCAAACTAGCAGAGGTACCCGGTGTTGCCCAGGGAAAATGTTCTCACCAAAACAACCAACACAATATGATTTTTACGATATAATCGATGATGAAATATAGGATCATTTATGATATGATACATGTGATAAATGATTGTCGAATAAATTAATCTTATTAATGAAAATGATCAAATATCATAATTTTCAATCCATTCATCAAGCTTCTTTGCCAATGTGTGTATTAATCGCTCAGTGTTTAAGCACCTCAGGGTAAACCACGTTGCGTGCCTTCAGGCTAGCATTGACAATGTAAGGTGTAGTGCCTCCCTTGACCACTGGATGGATTTGCCGGAAGTCTCCACAAAGCATCGTTGTGCCTCTTTCGCAAATAAATCAAATGTTGTACTTGGTTTTTGAAATATTTTTCGAACTGTGCAATCTTTGGAAAGTGCTGATTCTAAAGATACCTTTCTTTTTGTTCTACAGTGAGTATTTCTGGAGTTTTAAGTGAACATACAAACATACACTCTTGCTTTATACTATATATAAGATTACCGCGACCATTAACTAGAGTTACAATGGCCAAGTGTACTATTCACAGAGGATTGGGGAATAGTTGCAATCACACAATTGTAAAATGGCAAGACATCAGTCATTTCCCCGAATGACATCAGAAGGTGTACATGTCGGGTCCGCGCGGACAGCCGCATACCTCCAATTTTTTGGGTCCGTGCAGACTTGGTCCGCATTGGTCTGCACGGACAAGGGTGCAACTGCGCATGCGCTGGTAAACAAAAATGGACGCCAACTTTGAAGAGAGGCTATGTGAAGAGGTCCATCGTTACCCTCATCTTTATAATTTGTCATTAAAACACTCGTTTTAATGACTTCGTCCATTACATGCATTTCCTGCACCAATGTGCTGAACTCCCCTTCCTTGGTCATGTTGTGATTGAGCGGCTGCACACACCATTTTCTTGCTTTCTGCTTTTTTTTCTCCGATTGTGCTAAATACAACAAACAAAGCAGCTCTTCTTCTTGCGTGTATGTCACCATTTTGCCCGGAAATGCGTAACGCAGATCTACTGCGCATGTGCGCATGTACATACTCTAAGCAGACTCCAGTAAGTAGTATAAACAGAAGTACTACGCGTTTGTGGCGTTCGCAGCTGTACGTGTCCGCTCTGGAGTATATCCAGGCCCTTAGCCTGCCCTTGGTTCAGGGATGGTCGTTCCCTCTTCACATAGATGGCCTCTTTGACTCCCTGTTCAAACCAGTGTTCCTTCCTATCAAGGATGTGCACATTCTCATCCTTGAAAGAGTGGCCACTGGCCTGTAGATGTGTGTAGACTGTGGAGTCCTGGCCTGACGTGTTAACGCTTCTGTGTTGTGCCATCCTCTTGGCCAGCGTCTGGTTTCCCCGATGTACAAGTCACATCAATCCTCCCGGCACTTAACAGCATACACTATATTGCTCTGTCACTGAGTCAGTCACCCAGAGCCGACCCACGCCTATAGAGCATGCGCACCAGCGTTGGACGGCTTGGCTGTGCCGAGCCGGCTAACATCCGGTTTAGCCCTCCTCCGCCAACTTGGATGGGATAAAATAATTTAATCGTGCAACTCTTCTAAATTTTCCAATGTTATCGGACCAAATGGATCAAATTCTGATAGTGAAACGAGTCATTTCGTTCGGGTTGTGACGCTCAAAAAAAAAAAAGTCCACTGTTTTACTGCCGCTCCTTTTCCTATGATAGTGTGTTGGGAAAATGCTCAACTGTGGGGAGTGCAGCACATGGACAGTCTACCACACACACGCTATAGTGTGTTTATCCTGTGACTATCAGAGATGGTTGACTCCGTCTCCTGGATACGTTTATTGACAGATACGTTTCATCACTCATCTCAAGTGACCTCCTCAGTCTAAACTGACTGCAGGTATCCCCACCCTTATAAACAATACAGCGGCATAACAACCAAAAGCAACGAGCAGTTTCATATGCAAATATGGGCATGACCATTAACTAGCATTTCATTGGCCGTGTGTACTACAGAGGATTTGGGAATGTGCAATCACAGCATTGGAAGATGGTGACAGACGTACTCCTAGCCCTCACCCCCCCCGGTTCAGGGATGGTCGTTCCCTCTTCACAGAGATGGCCTCTTTGACTCCATGTTCAAACCAGCGTTCCTCCCTACTAAGGATGTGCACATCCTCATCCTTGAAAGAGTGGCCACTGGCCTGTAGATGGGTGTAGACTGCGGAATCCTGGCCTGATGTGTTAGCTTTCCTGTGTTGTGCCATCCTCTTGGCCAGCGTCTGTTTGGTTTCCCCGAAAGCACTGCAGTCCTCCTGGTACTTAACAGCGTACTCTATATTGCTCTGTTTGTGCCGGGGGACCCGATCCTTGGGGTAGACCAACTTCTGGCACAGCGTGTTTTGGGGGCTGAAAGCAACTGACACGCGGTGTTGGGAAAATACGCGTCTCAACTGTTCCGACACTCCCACCACATACGGACTCACCACTGGTTTACACTTAGACAGCCGTTGCCCTTCTCCTCTCTTCGATCGGCTGGTGCGCTGTTTGGGCGTCTTCCTGACTTTGACAAATGCCCAGTTAGGATAACCACACTGAACCAGGGCCTGTTTAATGTGGGGTTTCTCCCCTTCCCCGGCCACTGTGTCGGTGGGGACGTTGTCAGCTCGGTGATACAGCGTCCTGATGACTCCCAGTTTGTGCTCCAGTGGATGATGAGAGTCAAACCTTAAGTACTGATCAGTATGTGGTGGTTTACGGTAAAAATCAACAATCAAATGTCCCCATCACCAACTGCAATTTGCAACTATTCCCCAACCCTCTATGAATAGTGCACAAGGGCATTGTAATGCTAGTTAATGGTCGCAGTAATTTGCATATGAAGCTGATTGTTGGTTTCGGTCGTTAAGCCGCTGTATGTTTATAAGGGTGGGGATACCTGCAGTCAGCTGAGACTGAAGAGGTCACTTAGATGAGTGATGAGACGTTTCTCTCAGTAAACGTGTCCAGATGAACTGATTCGACTTCCTGCGATCTAGGGTTGAGACTGATCAATTTTTTTGTTCCCGCCTGGTGTGAAATCCATTTGCTTAACCCACGTGCTGCCGTGCCTCGTTCGGATTTTCACAGCAGGCAAGTGTGATGTTAAAGGCGTGCTTTCAGGAGTTGAGACAGATCAGCCGTAACAGAGTTTAATGAACATTTTTTGATTGTCTCACGTATTGACAGCCCATTGAGAAGTTTCATGAAGTACATTGGCAATAGTGTGATGACTACTCAAAAAGTATGAGCACAGTAGTCACGTAGTATAGTGTTATGTGTGAGACTTGCTGTGACTTGTCCCCCACGTGGGGTGAACCCTGATCATTATGCAGCAACATTCATGGGCCGATGTGTGGAAAGGACTTCAAGCTCTTAAAAGGCTGACTGCAATGAGGTGATGTTCAGAGGTCTTTCCACTCTGTTGTCTCCTTTCTGCCGTCAACGCCTTCCCGGCCACTGGCGTTATTGCCACAAGCGAGCTGCAGTGTGAACACGTTGCTTGTTCAGATGTGTGTGTGTGTCTCTGTATAGATCACTGACTTCTTTGTGAGTCGGTGTTCCTGTGTCTCAGGGTTTCTGTGGCCTGGGATGAACCCTGGGTGTCAGAGCAGAGCACAGTGGTTCAGTGGGTCCACCTTGGCAGACGGCAGTGCCCAGAGAGAGACAGAGACAGCCACCCCGCCCCCGCCCCCTCTCCGCCACTTGCATAACATGGCAACCCTTCCCTCGTCTAAACATCAGCAGAGGCCAGAAGGCCCAAAAAATTAAAAAAAATAAAAAATAAACAAATTGGTAGACTCCCAATGGTTACACCTGGGTGCAGATGTGTAAAACTTGAACTGCGTGCACTCCCGGTGTCATGGGCACAAATTTAACAATTTCCAGGTTTCTTCAAAAACAGTTTTTTCCCAAGAATTACAAACACGGCGTGGTTACCGTCATGCCTCCCCTCACATTAGTATTGTCGTTCATCAAATATATTGCATCAAATATACATCAAATAAATACATCAAATATTCATCAAATATATTGCTTTTATCAGATAAAAACATCATCCGGTCCAGTTTCTGCTGTTTCCATAGTGTGCTCTGAGCTCAGACTTCTCAATATCACAGAAAAACACCAATAATCTGCAAAAAAACATGTCAGAAGTACTGCAGCAGTAATATTTTGTAGGTTTTAGGTAAGGACATGAAGGGTGTGTGGCGGTAGAGTTCGCCGTATTAATTTTAGACGTCGTTTTTGTGTTAACACACTTCTTAATATGGCTGTAGCGTGCTAGCCATACTTCACGGTACAGCTGAGGTGACTTTATTGTAACTGCTGGTTTAATTCCAGGTGCTGCCGGCCCACGGCTCTTCACAATCCACCAGATTGATGCCAGCACCAACAACCTGCCCAAAGCCCACACCTGGTGAGGGATCTGTGTATTCTGTGATACTTAACACTGTGTGATACTTTAAAGCAGCACCAGGTAACTTTTATTTTGCTTCAATGTGTCATCAGGAAATTCATCTTGCGTGCACAGTGTGATGGTTATGGGAGAATGACACAATCTCACTATTCAGATCAGTTTCCCAGAAGCCTCATTTTCACTGTGCAGTTTTTCTGCCACAAGACATAAAATTTCCACAGGAAATACAGAGGGGTTGCTTTATGGCAGTTTTGTTAAGTCAGTTTTATTTGTGTAGCCCAATATCACAAATTACAAATTTGCCTCAAGGGGCTTTAGAGCAACACCACATCCTGTCCTTAGACCCTCACATCAGATAAGGAACAACTCCCCAAGAAACCCTTTGACACGGAGAAAAAATAGGGCGTCCGGGTAGTGTAGCAGTCTATTCCGTTGCCTGCCAACACGGGAGCGCCGGGTCGAATCCCCATGTTACCTCCGGCTTTGGTGGGCGTCCCTGCAGACGCAATTACAATGTCTGTGGGTGAGAAGTCAGATGTGGGTATTTGTCTTGGTCGCTGCACTAGCGCCTCCTCTGGTTGGTCGGAGCACCCCCCCCTCCCCCGGATCGGCAGAAAGGGGGTGGAGCAGCGACAGGGACGGCTCCAAAACAGAAAGAGCGCGGTAATTGGCCAGATACAATTGGTGAGAAAAAGGGGGGAAATTGAAGAAGAAAAAAACGGAGAAAAAATAGGAAGAAACCTCAGGGAGAGCGACAGAGGAGGGATCTCTCTCCCAAGACGGACAACGTGCAATGGAAGTTGTGTGTACAGAATAAAACACAATGTACAGAACACAACACTGAAAGAGGATAACAGAATTATAATGGAATTGTAAGATAGATGAAGAATATGATGAGGAGGATGCCAAGCAGTGTCCAGACGCCACCAGAACAGCCCAGGACCTGAGCCATGTGACCAGCATCCCCATGTAAACAAAACAAAAAAAGTCAAGACATCTGATACAACATTAAAACAGGGTAACAACACTATATGGAAGAAAATTTGATGGAGATGCCAAACAGTGTCCAAGCGGCGACCACCATCACCATGGAGACCTGGGAGGAGGACGGACTGCACGTGCATACAAGGGAGACTCGCATCACACCATTCACACACAAAGAGAATGTGTTAAATCAGCATGTTCTGTTTCCAATTTCTGTAAATAAACTATCAAAGTACAGCTATTTTGCTTTACCTCACGTGAGAACATACCCCCTCTTCTTCCGTCATAGTCTTTTGACCTGTGGCCAAGGCTCAGCGTTTTCGGTTTTTATTTTTCAAAGCCATCCAGCATGCTGAATTTCACCACAAGAGGACAATGTTACATAACCTCACGCGCACAGGAACAACTTTCGGATCCGTGGAAACATCAAATCCGGGTGAATATCAGTTTAAACCGAAAACGCTGAGCCTTGGCTATGGCTTGTTGCTTCTTGCTACGCCATTAAGACGGAAAATAAATGCTTGAAAGACGCTGGCTGAATCGAAAAAGTTGCCTGGTGCTTTTTTGACAGCCCTGTTGGGGAAAAGAGAGAAGAGTATTGTAACATCTCTATACATTTACTGCATGAAATACTCCATCAGAAACTCCACCTTGTGGAGTTTCACTTGGAGGACCTCGTCATTCACTTGTGCTGTCCTCTTTCCTTCCTTCTCTAGCTTTAACCGGATCGACATTCCTCCTTACGAGCACTACGATAAACTGTACGACAAGCTGCTCACCGCCATCGAGGAGACGTGCGGTTTTGCCGTGGAGTGACACGCCGATGCGGGAAACGGAGATTCGCCTTCGTCAGACCCACCCCACCCCCACCCCACCCACCAATCACACAGAAGGGGTGTCATCTATGGTCGCCTAGCCCAGGGACTCCCATCGTTTCCAGGGACATGTGACCAGGCTGAGGGAGGGTGGGCAGAAAGCCCCCCCCCCCAACATTGGGGTCTGACACTGTCCGGATTTTTCTACACCCCCCTCCCCCAACTTCTTTTTACTATCATTAAAAAGGACTTTCAGCTGCTAATAACTCAGACTATTTACTAACTCGTGGAACCTGCAAAAAATGCTGGCTCTCCCCTTTTGTGTTTTTTTTTTTTTTTGTATGTTCATTTTTAGCATTTAAAGAGGTAGACAGTATTCCATGTAGCATCTTTCCACGCAAAATGCGAAGTCGGTCCATTTGGAAACTATTGCTGCGTTAGTAAGACTGTTGTGATAAAGTACAGGGTTATCATTGGTTGCCACAACCACTCGAGAAAGGTTAACATCTGGATGCAGAGGGTATATCGGGGGTTGGGGGGGCTAGACAGACTCCTTGGTGCCTCCTAGTGTTTAAAGCGGTGCTCTCAGTAATACCAAGGCTGGACAAGGAAAATCGCGTCCAGAACTAAAGATAAGACCAGAGACTGTATCAAGAATTAGACAGTGCCCCGCTGTTTACAACCCTTTCCAAAGAGAGCAGCAGGGATCTCGGCTCCCCGCTCGCTGCCTAACAACTAGTGCTGCATTCCCAGAAACCTATTTCATAAGCCAGACATCAAGGTTTGTTCAAAAAAATAATAATAATAATAAATGAATAGCTTGAAATGTGTTATTTTTATATAATGGGAAAATGAAAAAGAAACACTAAAATTATATATAATATATATAATTTATTGCTGTTATATTCCAGAAACCTTTTGCCATTATTCCAGAAAAAAATAAAGCTTTTAGATGTTAACTGTTACTGTTTAAATTATAGAAGACAATTTGTGAAAACAGAATTAAGCTTGAATGGATTTCAGTTAGATTGCTGTGGTGGAAATCTCGACATAGCCTCGCTCTCGTACCTTTACGAGGAGGGGTATGTCCCAAGGGCAGATAATCCTAGATACACTGTGTCCTCCGAGTGCCATAAAAGTTGCGAATGAATGAGTCTTTGCAAATATCAAGCCGACCCTTTAAATTCAAATGACACCATCCTGGAGCAGACGGTACCAGACCCTGCGTCACACAGCGTCAGGAGTACGTGAGGTTTTCTCCCAGCCATTCACAGACTTCCCGGACATCTTGCGTTACGTTTGTTGATGTGTGTTCTCATCCAAGTCTGTAACAGTTTACAGTAATAATAAGCCATGATTCAGTAGAGAGGGCGGCGCAGTGGTTAGCGCGGTCGCCTCACAGCAAGAAGGTCCTGGGTTCGAGCCCCGGGGTAGTCCAACCTTGGGGGTCGTCGCGGGTCGTCCTCTGTGTGTGTGTGTGTGTGTGTGTGTGTGTGTGTGTGTGTGTGTGTGTGTGTGTGTGTGTGTGTGTGTGTGTGTGTGTGTGTGTGGAGTTTGCATGTTCTCCCCCTGTCTGCGTGGGTTTCCTCCCACAGTCCAAAGACATGCAGGTCAAGTTAATCGGCCACACTAAACTGTCCCTCGGTGTGAATGTGTGTGTGTGTGCCCCGTCATGGTCTGGCGGCCTGTCCAGGGTGTCTCCCCGCCTGCCGCCCAATGACTGCTGGGATAGGCTTCAGCATCCCCGCGAGCCTGAGAGCAGGGGAAGCGGTTTGGGTAATGGATGGATGGATGGTTTAGTAGAGATGTTAAAGCAGTGTGGAGGAAGTGAAGTGCAGCTTTCAAGTCAGGTTGAGTCTTGGTTAGCCTGTCCCCTCTGAGTGAAAGTGTGCTTAATCATTGAAATCAGTGTAGCGCGGTGATCGGCTGGAAAGAAACCCACACTCTTGGTACTCAGTTGTCCACGTGTGTCCTACAGTCACATGCAAGACAAGTATGTAAGATGTATTTTCATCCAGTTACCCTTTTTACAGTTTGTCATTTACAGCTGGGCTACGTGGGTATGAAACCCATCATTGTTTGTTAATGGTAATCTGTTCAGCACCTAAGAGCCCGTATTTGTATGGAGTAACGAGATGAGAAACCCGTCTGCGTGTTTTCAAAAAGACTATGCCCTCTACTACCTTATGGCTGTAGCCACGCGGTGCTAAGTAGCATATTGTTTTATTTTATTTTTCTCTCAATGATGTTGGCATTGACCTACTACTACTACTACTACTGCTTAGAGCTCAGAAACAATACACTACCCACCACCCCCCATCCCCCACCCACTTGTGGCTAGGAATCAGTTGGGCAGAACTTACTCAGAAGATGTCAAGATTAGTTTGCGGTGTCATTTAGGAACTGACGAGACAAATTCCGATCCCCTATAGAAATCTGAATGATGGATGGGGGGGCTGGTCAACCTTGTCTTTTGAATTTGCGCATAATCAGCAGTTATGAAACCGTTGCATGTTCTCCATACAGGCTTTTGATCGAACGTGAAATAAACGAGACGAACTGTTATCTTTACCCCATTTAACAGTCCTGCAAGTAATGTTTTTTTATTCGGAAGAAGGGGATTTACTTTTTTTTTTTTTATGATTTCAAACAAAATTCTTGAATGTTTCCTAAAAGATGCTGCCTGTCTAGCAATCTCTATGACCATGGACTGTTCTTATCATTTGCATACACTTAAAAAAAAAATTTAATAGCTCATTTTGTCCTTTTGTTATGTATATTAAGTGTATGCAAAGTGAAACGTGTCCTCAGATGGTGCTTTGTACAGTGAAGATATTGTTCATATATGTGGATCACGCAAACTGTAATTTATCTTTAACTTAAGGAGAAAAAGAGTTTCTTAAAAAAAAAAGGAAAAAATTGCACACGTACTGAACTAAGTTGCCACATATACTTGATGGTGACTTCTATACCAGATACGGACTTATCGATTAAAATGTAAGCATATTCATTTACGCTCGAGTCCAGTGCACTGGACACTACAGATCACTTTGTCTCTTTCCTACACTACATCTGTCTACATTGCCCCATAGCTGCCTCTCGTTGAAGAATTGAACTTTTTTTATTATTATTATTATTATTATTATTAACAAGTTACAGTAAAGACGCAGCTCTTGGTTTTCTTTTTTTTCTTTTTTTTTTTTTTTAGCATGATCCACTAGCAGGACTATATCTCTCATAGTTGACTGATGCAATTTGATGTATGTTAACACTATCATTTTGTAAGAGTATTTTATTTTTGTGTGTAATTAGCTCTAATTAAACTCGCCTTTGTCTAACGATGCAAGGCACCTTGTACAAAGATGTGTTGTCTTTTTGTTAATAGTTGTGTTGGAGAAGAAAAAACCTCGTTAGAAATTGGGCAGTGCTGCATGATGGGAAAGCAACTTTCCAATCATCAGAGCAGGTTATGATGATGATGATGACGCCTTACAGCACGGTCTCCTTGACTCCATCCGCAATGCTGAATCCACCTCCGGCTTTAAAGCTCAGCTCAGAACCTGCCTCCTCAGAGAGACTTTCCGTGGCAAAGAAACCCTTTTCCCCAATGAGTCGAGCTCTCTCCTCGTCTGCCCCCCATCCCCCTTCATCCTTTAAATTTGTTCTGTACAGTGTCCTTGAGTACCTTGAAGGGCACTTTTAAATCCAGTTTATTATTACTATTACATGGACCGAACCAGACTGTTCGAGAGACCTATACCTGAAAGCACCCAAGGGGACAAACGCGACAGTTCACAATAAAGCAAACAGCTTTGCAAAGGACTCGAAATCACGACCCAGCTGTTGCTTCCTTTGTCCCGTCTTCTTTCGGCTGCTGCCAGAGGCGGCGCTGGAGGGGGTATGGGGGGGGGCAAGAAATTTTGTACCTTCTTCACACGTTTCATTTTTTCACTGAATAAAATTGTTCGATTATGTGGCATTATCAGGTCATTGTCGGTCATCTTTTAATAGGACCGGTCTGATCCTATTGTAACCCGTTATTTTCTTGCCCGGTGCGGGAATCGATACGAAGTATACTGCACCATAAGGCGACATCACTAACCGCTCGGCTAAAGGGTCAGACCCGTTAGCTAGGGGCTAACGTGTCTTATTAGTAGTTTACAGGCGTCACCCTCTCCCGGAAGCGCGCCTTCGCGCTTTGTTATTCCCGCGCCCCGAAGAGACTTCTGAGGATCTGCACACTTCCGGATCCCACCGCTGCCACCAATGTAACCGGTTATGTTCTTGCCCGGTGCGG
This sequence comes from Lampris incognitus, assembly GCF_029633865.1. Taxonomy (NCBI): domain Eukaryota; kingdom Metazoa; phylum Chordata; class Actinopteri; order Lampriformes; family Lampridae; genus Lampris; species Lampris incognitus. The sequence continues at coordinate 9,649,865 of NC_079220.1, read as the reverse complement.
GATTCGATACGGGGTGTACTGCACCACAAGGCGACATCACTAACCGCTCGGCTAAAGGGTCAGACCGTTAGCTAGGGGCTAACGTGTCTTATTAGTAGTTTACACTTGTAATAGTCTGTGAGTGTTGTTTTATTACATTCTGCTAGCTACTGTTTCTGTGCATTGTGGTCACTAATTTTCTGTTGTTTATAGCTTTGTAGACCTAATGCCCATTGTTTGGTGACTGTTATTCATATATTGTACAGTGTGAATGTTTATTCAGTGTTTGCTAATCGCTGATTGCTAGTCTATTACACAATCATTATTAGCCTTTAGCGCTGCATGCTAACTGTTAACTGTGTATTAGCCTTTCGCTCTGCATGCTAGCTGCTATCTATATAGATGCTTATGTCTAGCTTAGGTTCGCCGTTGCTATCTAGGCTGGAATTTCTATTATTAATTGGCTTGTATTGTTGTCTGTTGTTACAGAACCACACTTACACACCCTTCGACCTCCTTTGAGCTAGCTAAAGAACCTAAACTCTGGACCTGGACTCTGCGTCTCCTTCTTCCACACTTTCACCTGAACACAAAAATAGTGTCCTAACTCGACACCCTGAAGTGAATGCTGTGACACTTGTGGATCCATATACATTCTCTCACACAACTTTTTGTCCTTCAAGCTGCATCCAAGCAACCACTTCAGCCCAAGATGTTCAGGCCAGATGAGAGAGACCTGAAACGAGGTGTGGACTGCCTACGCAGACGTTGCTACCTGCCATCATATCTTCAGGACGATGAGGTCAGTTACCCTATTAGACTAGCTACCCTATTAGACTAGCTATTAGACTAGCTTGGTCTAGTCAGAAAGGCACGAACTGATGAAGCCTCTTGGATGAGAGGCGAAATGTCTTCACGGATATAGACCAAGTCCTGTTGCACTTGATTCAATTCCTTTGGATAACCATGACCTGGATGAATGAGAACATTCACAGACACGTTACCCTATTAGGCACCGCATTCCTATTGATGAACAGGCCAGACAAACTACTTACTCTGACGTTCTCAGATGTATACGTAGCATGGGAGTGACATACTGCGATGGGGCATACAACGCCTTACAGACATGATCTCCAACTCTCCTGTACTAGCTTCCCAGTATGCCAGGTCACGGCCCAGACGCCATGAGGAGATGTTATCCACATCTGTAAGTTGACACCATCTAGTGGTCATCAGGACCTATGTCAATGTGAAAGTGCTCCACAGGTGTCATTAAGTGACGAGTCTGTACACCCAAAAGGCATTCAACGTAATCTGATTAAGGAGCTCAGTGAAAGTCTAAAGGGAGCAGAGCTGTCAGGTCAGCATGCAGCACATTCACCAGCAACTTCAGCTGGGTCATCCCGCTTCTATGAAGACTTCCCTTCACAAACACCAGAGAGTAGAGGGCTCCCTCTGTCTCAAGGCTCAAGTGCATTGGAACAGTTGCAGATGCATCACCCAGAAGGCAGGGACTGCCCTCCACCTGGAGCTGTTCATCGTCATTCTGCCGATAGCTACCACCCCTTTCATGGCACTACATTAAGTCAGCCAGATGGCAGGTATTGTTCTTGGCCTGATGATGCCTATCGCCACCATGACAGTCTCCACCTGCGTGTTAACAGGTACCACTCTCAGGATGGGGCTGCCTACAGCCAGCCTGACAATGGCTACCCGCCTCCATATGACGCTTCCTACTGTCAGCCTGATGACAGAGTCCGCCCTCTGCCTGATGATGCCTATCCTCCTCATGGCGACAGACACAGTCAGCATGCTGCATTTTATCAACAGACTAGTTTGAGAGCCCATCATGATTATTGCTACTATTGGGAAGATGGCAGGCATCATCCTCTTGTTCGTAGAACCCGCCCTGAGGATCGCTATCATCATGCTTATGGCTACTCTTATGGTCATGATGATCAGTACAGGCATTCGGATGACCGTTACCTACATGATCACCTGCATCCAGCTGGATGGCCTCAGCCTCCAGCCCCATTTGGCAGACACCCTCAGATAGATACTTATTGTGGACCTAAGCCAACGATCCCCGACTTCGTACATGAGGACCCACGCGAGTTTGCAAGATTGAAACTTGCGTTAGACAACATACACCCACCTGATGCCTCAGAGAGCTTCAAGTTTCAGATACTGACACATCACCTGAAATGTGAAGACGTGCTGCTCATTGCTGATTCGTACAGCAACTGCCCATTCAGTGACGCCATGAGAGCAGTCACTGAGATGTATGGTCAACCTCAACATCTGGTCTTAAAGCGGATCTCCAATCTGATGGATGGACCCAATATCAAGAGTGGGGACATCAGAGCCTTCAAGTCATTTGCCCTCCAAGTCCGTGCACTTGTGGGCATGTTGCACCAGTTGGGAGACCAGGGCTGGACAGAGCTGAAGTGTGGCTCACATGTATCTCGCCTCTTAGCTAAGTTGTCACACAACCTAAGAGCCAATTTCCAGAGATTTGTGAATCCCATCCAAACTCCTATTCCAACGCTGCTTGACATGGCTGATTGGCTGGAGTACGAGGTGCATGGAGACCAGTACAGTAGTAATTCAGATAAAGAGAAGCAAGCTCCACGCAAAGACTAGCGCACTGAGTACACATCTAGGAAGACTACTACTATTCTCCATGGTAGTGAGCAGAAGGAAGAATCAGAGAAAGTCACGACTGTATCTGCAGCAGAAGCAAAACAGACACATCGGGTTGGATTACCCACATCTTATCACTCCAGTGGAGCCTGTACGATTAAGTCCTCTTGGTGGACCTGCAGCTGTGCACACCAGACTCAGGTGGACTCTACAAGGCCCGTCAAAATTCCTGCGCCACCAGCTAACTCCACAGCAGTGCCTTTTCACCTCCTGTACCCCTCCAGGACTCAAGCTCTTCAGCCATGTGGAGAGACGGGCAGTTGGATACCCTGCCATATCGGAGTGAGCAGTTCATCACTAGGTTGAAACAAGAAGTGGAGGCAGTCTGAAGGCTTGAGGAGAAGGCAGCCAGAATTGCAGAGATACAAGAGCTATCTGACCCTGCATCCTGGCACTATAGCGACTCTACAACTAATCATGCTGACGTTATCACAAGAGGGAATACACTGACTCATCTCGCTGGGTATAATCGCTGGAGTCAAGGGTCAGCTTTTCTTCAGCTGTTGGCCAAAGGCACCAGCCGGAAAACCAACAGAAGAGGTAGAGGAGCCGAGGAAGACAGCATTTTGTGGCCTGCTGGCAGAGTCAACCAGCCCGACAATACCTGACGTCCAACAGTTCAGCACATATCAGGAACTCCTGAAAGCTACCACACATTCTCTGCACGGGGAGACCGACAGCACTGCTCAATCCATTGCTGACAACTTCCGCAGAGCAGAGTTGGCCCTCCTGAGACATCCTCAGATGGAGAGCTTTCCTGAGGAGTATTTACTAATCAAATCAGGAAAGGCCATCCCAGCCAGTAGCTGATTACTCACCCTTGCTCCTGAGTATGATGAGTCTTCTGACCTGATCTGAGTAGAAGGAAGACTCCGCAGGTGTAACAGTCTGAGTCAGGAAGTTCTACACCCAGTAATTCTAGCCCCCTCTCACCCAGTCACAAAGCTCCTAATCCACCACTGTGACAACCAGTTGCATCACCCTGGAGCTGAACGTCTCTTTTGCTGAGCTGGATTAGTTTATTTCTGTCAATAAACGTTCTGTCAACGTTTATTGACAGAAACTTATCTGTCAATAAATGTTGTAACCAGATGAACTGATTCAACCTTCTTTGGTTTTCTTACCTGGATTATTGAGCATGCATCAAGACATCTTGTGAATACTTTCTATGCTGTCACTCAGATGAGCGGAGCAACGAACTCCAGCAGTAACAAACGAGACCAACAATACTATTGAAATAGGCAATAGGCTGCTACAGTCTGAAATTGTAAATTAGCTCACTTTTGATGATTACAGCAGGATACGACGGGGCTTGGTGTGGGTAGTGAGTGATGCCTGAACTTGAGCTGAATTCCCTTCCTCCTGCTGTCTTTTTGTGACAAATTTAAGCAAACTGCTTTGTTTCATCATGATTTCTAGCTTAACTTACATTACAAGCAGCTAGCTAGCGGAAAGTAGGCTTCTGTTCCTCTGTGCAATGCGCGAGCTGTACACTGAGTGAAAGAAGAGGGGCTGCTCACAATCTGGCATTTGCGAAATGCATTGCCACTCAAACAAGAACCAAGAAAATAAGAATTATTTTATTTTTATTGGTGGCGTACCCAAATAATTTAAACAGTATTCATTGACTGCTATTCGCTGGATGAGCCAGCAAAAAAAAGAAAAAGAAAAAAGGAAGCCTTCTGATTGGGTGGGCCTCTACCCACAGCTACGCGGCAGGTATGTACAGTGCTGCTTGAAAGTATGTGAACCCCTTGAGCAGTTTAGATTTTTCTGTTGTTTTACCATGATTTTCTTATTCTATCATCACCAGTTTTTATGTATGAAGTGTCAGATATATGTTTATCAGTTGCATGTACTTGTTTAGTGGGACTTGTTTAAGTAGCCCAAAAACTACATGAAACATGGAATTAGTGTATGTGCAAAAGTAAGTGAACCCCCAGCTGCATTGGTTAATTCAAGCAGGTAACAGACTCAGGTGAAACACATTTGGGTGATTAATTAATCATTTAAGCAGACCAATGAAATGAGACATCCTTGGGGAAGGGTTTGGCCTGCACTAATTAAAAGAGAGAGGAAACCAACCAAACCACTGTGGTCCCATACAAATCAACAATGCCGAGAGCAAAGGAGATATCCGAGGACATGAAGAAGAGGGTAGTGACAGCCCATCAGTCTGAGGAGGGATATAAGATCATCTCCAAAAGATTCCAGCCCCATCCATCCACTGTAAGACAAATAATTTACAAATGGAGGGCCTTCAACATGACAGCAACTCTGCCTACAAGTGGACGCCCATCAAAACTATCTCCCAGAAGCACCAGAAAAATAATAAATCAGGTAAAGGCCAACCCACACATCACCTCTAGAGAGTTGCAGACCTCTGGTAGCATCTGGGACAAATGTGCATGCGTCTACAATCAGACGAAAATTGAATAGCCATGACATTCATGGGAGGGTTGCTAGAAGGAAGCCTCTGCTCTCAAAAAGACAAAGCTGCCCATTTCAACTTTGCCAGAGAGCACTTGGACAAACCAGAGACCTTCTGGAAGTCCATTCTCTGGACAGACGAGTCCAAAATAGAATTATTTGGTCACAATCAAAACCAACATGTTTGGAGAAAAGCCAACACTGCATATGAAGAAAAGAACCTCCTCCCAACAGTGAAGCATGGTGGTGGAAATGTGAAGGTCTGGGGCTGCTTTTCTGCTTCTGGACCTGGACGACTCTATATTATCCAAGGAACCATGAATTCTCCGGCATATCAACAAATTCTTGACCAGAATCTCCTGCTGTAATGTATTGGGACTTATGTTAATGCGCATGCTCTCTGGTTAGTCTTTGATGGGGGGCTCTCGCCATGCTGCATGATGCACACCCAGGCATTGCATATGAAGGGCCTGGGGAGGAGTTATGCCTGGTGGCCAGGTATGGATTTAGCAATAGAACAGACAGTAAAATCCTGTGAAACCTGTCCGAGAACTCGTCATGCACCACCAACAGCACAGCTGCACCCTTGGGAGTGGACAACTAAGAAATGGTCCCGGCTACACATTGACTTTGCTGGTCCATTCCAGGGGAAGACATTTCTCATAATTGTGGACTCACACTCTAAGTGGTTAGAGGTTGCCATGGTGAGTTCAATGTCCTCCTCTGCAGCGATCAGCACACTGAGGCTCCTCTTTGCAACTCACGGGTTACCAGATGTCATTGTTTCTGACAACGGTGCGGCCTTCACATCGGAAGAATTCAAAGAGTTTGCCAGACGGAATGGCATCAGAGCAGTGACTACGGCCCCTTACCATCCTCGTTCAAATGGCCAAGCAGAACGTATGGTCCAGACAACCAAGGAGGCCCTATCTAGGATCACTATCGGTGACTGGCAGACATGCCTGGCTAGGTTTCTGCTGTCATAGCATGTGACTCCCAATTCGGCAACAGGAAAGAGCCCCGCCGAGCTTCTCATGAACTGGCGTCTTACCACGGCCTTTGATCGCCTTCATCCTGACTATGAAAATGAGATGCACCTCAAGCAGGAAGTGAGTGCAGAAAAGCTGCAAGGCCCAAACAGATGTTTTAGGCCACAGGACACTGTGTACATGAGGAGCTACACTGGGGGACCCAAATGGGTCCCTGGTGTGATAGCCGATCCTACTGGCCCAGTTTCATATAGAGTGCAGACTCCTGATGGGCAAATGCATCGACGCCACGTGGATCAGCTGCTTGGTAGAGCGACTGCACGCACGGATGTGGTCGCTGGAGAATCCATTGTTCGGAAACGCCACGACCAGAGACCAGCGGGTCTGTTGAAGATCCCTCTGGTCCTGTGTCCATTCCTGTGCCCACTACCCCTCTACAGCGTCCGGCAAGAGACCGGCACCCTCTACGCCACTTGGCGGATTTTGTTGACTGGGGAAAGGGGTGTAATGTATTGGGACTTATGTTAATGCGCATGCTCTCTGGTTAGTCTTTGATGGGGGGCTCTCGCGAGACGAGACCAGGAAGTCATGTTAAGTATGAGCCGAACTGGAAGAAACGCAGATGTAGCCTGATGGCTGCGTATCCTAAATTTGTTAAGTTCTAAGTAAAGAGTTCGTTACAACCAATGTCTCTCTCGTCTCTAAGTCGAATCTTACACCTGCCATCAGAAAATGGATTATGCAACAAGACAATTACCCAAAGCATTCCAGCAAAACTACAAAGGAATGGCTTCAGAGAACGAGGATTCGTACTCTGGATAGGCCCAGTCAAAGTCTGGATCTTAATCCAATTGAAATGTTGTGGCGAGACCTGAAGAAGTTGGTACATACCAGATGTCCCTCCAACCTCTCTCGACTGGCTGAGTTCTGCAAGGAGGAGTGGGCAAAAATCCCCATAAGCAGATGCGAGAGACTGGTTAGTGGTTACAGAAGACGTTTGGTTGAAGTAATGGCTGCAAAAGGAGGAGCCACAAGCTACTAATACAAGGGTTCATGTACTTTTGCACATGTTAAATTTTCAGTTTTTGTGAAATAAACCACCTTTGTTGAATTAAATAATGAAAATATATCACTTTTGTGTGTGTGTGTCCATTATTTGGAAGGTGTGCTTTACAAATTGGGATTTGGATGTATGTGTAATAAGCTTATTTTAATGTTTTTTACAAAAACAGTGACCATGTCTGGAGGGTTCACAAACTTTCAAGCAGCACTGTATGTGAATATCAAATAAGTTTGAATCAGTTCATCTGGATACAACGTGTATTGACAGATACGTTTCATCACTCAACTAAGTGACCTCTTCAGTCTAAAGTGACTGCAGGTATCCCCACTCCTTATAAGCAATACAGTACATTAGACTGCAGAATCTTGGCCTGACGCGTTAGCTCGCCAGCGTACGCATGGCCTTTGAAATTCTCGTTAAAAGTCGCACCGATATGTGCATATTGTAACGTGCATGGATAAGAAGACACGCTGGCCGCTGGCTGGCGAGTCTGACCTTTTAGTCGAGCGGTTAGCGATGTCTCATGCGGTGCGGGCGATACGGGTTCGCTTCCCGGCCGCGGCAGTTCCTGTGGTTGCGTCGTCCCCCCCCCCCCCGAATTCGCTACAATATGAAACTGGTTGTTGGTTTCGGTCGTTAGGCAACCGTATTGTATTGTTTATAAGGGTGGGGATACCTGCAGTTAGTTCAGACTGAAATAAATGTCGTGTCCAGATGAACTGATTCTTCTGCGCAGTCTACACTCATCAGAAGGCCAGTGGCCACTTTTCCACTGATAAGGATGTGCACATGAAGATGGAGCTTGTGCCACTGTGTAAATGTTTACTCCTTGCGCTGACAAGAACATCAGTACAACCTCTTCGTGGTGTGACTAATATTTCTTTTCCGATATCGTTTGCTGGAGGCAAACGCCACCTTACTTATGGACCGTAACGAAGAGAGAGAAAAACGCAATAAAAGGCACCAAAGTCGGGAAACCCCCCCGCCGCCGCCGCCGCCGCCGCCGGGTCGCACTGCTTTTCTGTTGACGTAACTTACAGTAACAAAACCGGAAATACAGACGCTGCCCTTTTTTGTCTGACATATACGTCCGCCAACAGTTCTTTTCTTTATGAATCGAAAGTTCGATTTAGACTTTTCTACAGTGCAACTGCATTACGGCATGAGAGATATGTGCCAGTCGAGTATTAGATCGCCCCGTCGTTACGATTATGGAACAATTCCGACGCTCCGTAGTAGATGCCCTTCCCCGGCTTTGTGGCGAAACTACGGCACTTGGCGGATGAATACGTCAAAGACAATGGCGTGAGCTCAGCACTTCCTGTTGCCATATAAACCGGGTCTCGTTTTTCCGACACCGGCATTTTAGTTGAAGTTGCCGGTCGAGCCCAGATCGGCCTTCCAGAGACGAGCGGTGCAAATTTGTCGTCTTATTTATATCTTCTTTTTTTTTATCTATCCACAAGATGCCAGGATTTTCCGACCGCGGCAGAGACAGGGAACGAGATAGAGGGTGAGCGTAACCTTTTTTCTTCAGCGTTATTCGGTTTTTTTTTGGGACAAAAGTCGGCCCTCGTGTGGTCGCGGAAGAAACGGCCGGCCTGGCCGTGCCGGCTTGCCGCATTAGCCGTTTCGCTCTCGGGAAGCCGGCTTCTTAATATGTCGACGAGTCGGCGGTTTACACGCCGCGTTCGCTGCGCGGTTTAAGCCTCGTTGAAACGAAGCGAGAGTGGACGGCGAGACCGCCGGCTCGGGGCCTTCTCTGGCCTTTTGCCCGGGCAGAGCGGCGCTGAATCGGTCCGTCGGTGGAATGCTAATCCCGCGAGAGGCTACTCGTGGCTAATATCGGCGCGCTAGCGTATGTGTTGGGCGCTAGTTCTGCACATTTATTTGCTTTTGTGTTGTTCCGTCGCTGTTTTTTTTAATCGTTTTTATGTTGGCACCGCGTAGCGTCTTGAGTGACCGTTGAGCTAGCTGGATCGTCGGCATTAGCCGCTCGCCATGTGGCGGCGTGTTGCGTGTACAAAATGCCGGCAGGGTTTTTTTCCATTGTTCCTCTGCTGGCTGGAAAGTATATAGCAGCTCTCAAATCAAAGCATGTGACGCAGTTCATACCCTCTAGTCTTCACGCCGCCGGTTTTTTTTTTCAGACTGTGCAAACCGGACCTCAACGTGCTCTTTTTGTTGAGTTTATCCGATTGCGCTGTTAAATTAGCTGGGGCAGAACACCCTGCTGCCCCGGACGAGACGGTGTTCCCATCTGCTCGTAACACGGTTTTATTCTCCCATAGTTATGGCGGTGGTCCTCCACGCTTCGGCGGAGGCCGCGGCGGCGGCGGCGGTGGCGGCAAGTATGGAAATCCCGGCGATCGACTACGGAAGAAACACTGGAACCTGGACGAGCTCCCGAAGTTTGAGAAAAACTTCTACCAACAGCATCCCGACGTTACTCGCAGACCACCGGTATGCACTCACATGGTCATTCGGGGGAGTGTTACGTAATCCAGCACGAACGTGTTTGGAGCTACACGTGTTCCATTGTTGCTCAATCAGCTATGTCTGCGGCTGTGCTACCGAACACGTGGCTCCGACCATTTGACAGATGTTAATTCGGTTTGTTCTCTTTCTCCTGCAGCAAGAGGTTGAGCAGTACAGGAGGGCCAAAGCCGTGACTGTGAAGGGGAGAGAATGTCCAAACCCAATGATGAAGTTCCATGAGGCCAGTTTCCCCTGTAAGCACAAAAATAACCCGCGAATAACTTGGAATAAGTTTTCTCATAATCACGTCTGTATTTCCACTGTATTTATTATTGGTTTCTTTTTTATATCGGTGTATTTGATTTCCCACACATGCACAACAGTTCCATTGCAGTAGTTCTGTTACTTTTAGGTATAACCTTTTGCTTTAAGCTATAACCTATTACTTGTTTGTTCCTACTAAGATAGCTCTAGACACAGAAAGCTGCCCATCAGCCTATAAACTTAACGTGCTTGTAAATCATGTACAATTGTGTACACTTCAGTAGTGTCTTTATGCATACTCAATAATCCAGGTATCACAGAAAGTTGAATCACTTCACCTGGACACACGCAACACAATGTGGTACGCTTCAATGGTTTTGTCAGGGCCACCATCCCAGAACCGTCCCAAAGTCAGTGTAAACGGTTCCAAGTTCCGAACGTTTTCCCCTTTGTCATTGTCGTGGCGATTATTTAATTCCACTCTGACATTAAATGAGGAACGAGACAAAAATCTCTTAAGAGTATTGGCTCACGATTTTAATGTATGTTCAATGAACAGACGCACTCAAACCCAGGTGCTTGAATGCGCCCCGAGTTGTCTGTTCTTCCCCACCTTTTCTCGTGTCTTCCAGCTCCCATCCTCCCAGGCCACTTCTGAAATTAGTGTGTACAAACTTGCTACACTCAATAGGGCTTTATTTGTGCACCTGGAGAAGACACTTCATAAGACTGCCTTTGTTCTATTACACATGGCCTTTAAGCGTCTATCTAAGCAATGTAAGGTCATACATGGTGAAAGATTAAAAGTAAGCAAACATCAAATATGAACTGCCCTCACAATCTTCTAGTTATTTGCATAAAAACATATTGATTGTATTTATTTAAATAATTCCTTTGATTAAAAAAAGTTCTTGAAGTTAATACTTCCAAGTGTTTTGAAATTAGTTTTATAGTCAGCTTCCTTGTTCCTGTTAAGTAGAAAATTAATTGGGTTTTGTCAAAAGGCTCCCAGGTGGAAAGATTTAACAAGAATCATTGTGGCTTATTATTACTAGCCCTGTAGGGGAGGGGTCACACCAAAGAACTACATACATGTGTTTCAGTCACTGTGTCCAGCATACCACCTGCTCTAGAGGACGGGAGAGAAATCTTAGCTCTCTGAACACTAGACCCCTGTTAACGTCTGAGATGGTTACTTGGTGTGGGTGGGTGGTTGGGACACCCATCAGCTTGACTGCAGCTCTGCTCTCTGCCATGCTTGCATTTTAGAGAATGTAATTTATATTTTCCTCATTAATGATGCATTATTTCACCTCCTGTGACCCATCCACTATTAATCAGCCTGGCTGACGTTAGCTAGCTAGTAGCAAGCAGCTGGTTAGACTGTTTTAGTCCAACGACTAATAAAAAAAAATACATCCATTTAAATTTGTCCTTAAACTTGACTTGGGGGTTTGTAGGCCTACTCGGGTTCCAAGAAGGAAATGCGATGTTCTCGATCTCGATGGTGCTTGATCTGTGCTTTGTTTAATCAGTGCAACATAATTTGTGAGGTCCTACCAGCAAGCTGTTTTGTGGCTGAGGGGATAGATGGACCAGTACCGCAGGTGCATTTCAGGTCTCACATTTAGTAGTCAGCCAGTGATAGTAATGGCATGAGAAGAAGAATGCCGTTGTAGTCACTGCTCTGTGCAGATTGTAATTTGCTAAGCGATAGTTTAAAAGGAATGAATTTTTATATATATATATATATATATATATATATATATATATAAAATCCCTTTCGTCCCAGAGAAGATCTATTTGTTCCTAAGACATGTTTTATTGTCTCTGGGACACCATTAGTCTCGAGCCCTGAGTTGTATGTACCTTGATATATTGGTAATGTACATTTATTTTTCCACATTAAAATGTTTGTTTATGCAGCAGTGTCTTGATGTTGAGCAATTCACAAGGACAGCTCCCAGTATTTTTAAATGTAACCTTAACCTGACCATAAATATTTTCCTTGTTTATCTCAGCCTATGTGATGGATGTAATCAACAAACAGAACTGGTCTGAACCCACACCCATCCAGGCCCAGGGCTGGCCTCTGGCTCTGAGTGGAAAGGATATGGTCGGCATTGCGCAGACTGGCTCCGGAAAAACGCTTTCTGTAAGAATTACATGTTCATTCTAACGCATGTCCAAATTGATTGTTGTATCAGTAGTCCTTTCACTAGCCTGATCCTAAAAGCATCAGTCAGTGCAACTCCTTTCTTGTATATGATCAACGCCATGCTTATTTGGCATCCAAAAGTGATTTGTATAATCTCTCTGCAGTATCTCTTGCCTGCAATTGTGCACATCAACCACCAGCCTTTCCTAGAGCGAGGAGATGGACCTATTGTAAGTAGTTCTTAAAAACCTGTTCTGGTGAATAGTCATTGGTGGGAATTTTATACTAAACATGTGTTCTACTATACTGTAACCCTTTAATGATCTTTAATGCACACTAGTTTTGCATGTTGGTGGTGTAAGGGGACAGATTGTACCGGACATGGCTCGACTTGAAAAATTTCCCTTTCCCTCTAGTGTTTGGTGTTGGCACCCACCCGTGAGCTGGCACAGCAGGTCCAGCAGGTGGCTGCAGAGTATGGCAGAGCTTCTCGTCTAAAGTCCACCTGCATCTATGGAGGCGCACCCAAGGGACCCCAGATCCGTGACTTAGAAAGAGGTATGAGGCAACAAATTCTACATCCAGCCCTTGACCAATGTAATGTAAACCGGAGTGGTTCATTAATAAGAACTAGCATGCATTAGCTGTGATGGTAATCGCACCCCCCGGTCTGTCAATGATCATTTTACTGTCCCTAATTGAAGTTATTGGTCTTCCTCGTTTAAGGTGTTGAGATCTGCATTGCCACTCCTGGCAGGCTCATAGATTTCCTGGAAGCAGGAAAGACTAACCTTCGTCGATGCACTTACCTGGTACTGGATGAGGCCGACAGAATGCTTGACATGGGCTTTGAGCCACAAATTCGTAAAATTGTGGACCAAATCAGAGTGAGTTTCTTTTTCTTTGCATGTGTTTACAAATTGGGTTGTAGTAAGGTCACAACTACTGTAGGAGTTAACAAAATTGTTCTTAATTGTAACCCTGTAAATGTCTGCAGCCTGATCGTCAGACCCTGATGTGGAGTGCCACTTGGCCTAAAGAGGTTCGTCAGCTGGCTGAAGACTTCCTGAAGGACTATGTTCAGATCAACGTTGGAGCCCTGCAGCTCAGTGCCAATCACAACATCCTGCAGATAGTTGATGTCTGCAATGATGGAGAGAAGGAAGACAAGTGAGTGGGGTGCTTTATATGTAGCCATGTTGCTACAGCTGAGCCATTGCAGAAATGGCTGTAGGATTGCCGAGTAAATCATGTTAAATCTTAGAAATGTACTTTTATTCCAGTATAGATGGTTTCCTGTAGATTTGTTATTGAGGCTCTTGTGGTGTTTTGGTAGACTCATTCGCCTGCTTGAGGAAATAATGAGTGAAAAGGAGAATAAAACCATTATCTTCGTGGAGACAAAAAGACGTTGTGATGACCTTACGAGGAGGATGAGAAGAGATGGGTGTGTAACTCTTTATTTTTATCTGTCCCCTGCTATATTTCCTGATTCCTCTTATTGAAATCACACTTGGCCAGTTTAAAAATATATATTTATACATGACTAAAACTGAGACCTTTCCTTCTTCAGATGGCCAGCCATGGGCATCCACGGTGATAAGAGTCAACAGGAAAGAGACTGGGTTCTTAATGGTAAGCCATCCATTTTGCAACTTCGACTGAGCTGTAGTTTATGAAGGACATGTTTTGAGCATTTCTGCTTTTTGTTTCAGAGTTCAAGTATGGGAAGGCTCCAATCCTAATTGCGACTGACGTTGCCTCCAGGGGTCTAGGTTAGTGTTCCTAATTTTTTTTATCTTTCTTCTATATTTCAAAAAGAAAGTGCATTTGCTTTCTTTAACTCCTCTGCTTCTTTCTGAGTTTCTCCCCTTATGAAGGAGCAGTCTGTATGGCAGGGCCTTGGCATGACAAGCCCAGGTTCTCCAGAGGGGGAAGGAGGATTCTTGGAGGTGTCCTGACTGGTGAGGCACGGGTCCCCCAGTCATACAGAGGTGACAGGGCCAGAGTGCAGCATATCACTCTGGCCTGCCTTTAAAAAAAGGGGGGCGAGATGGGGGCTGGCCACAGTCCTCTCCTCCCACATACGTTCATCTGTTCTCTGGCAATGGTTTGGACTGCTTCACACCCAAGCTCTTATTTGGCCCAGCTCAAAGCCCAGCTACACTGTCCCCCCCACTGTCTTGCATGTTTGTCTGGGCATTGCACTATGAATCATTTTGAGTTGTGGAAGGTGCTTTTTTTTTCTTTCCTTTTTTTTGTGTAGAGTCTGTGTAAAGCATGGGTGATGTAAATGTTGCAGTTTCCTAAACTTCTGTCGGAAGAGCAGTTTGTCAGACTGATCGTGCCTTCACCTCTGTAGTGACATGGCTACTGGCGCTTTTGGTGACAGTGGGACATGCTAGTTGACCATGGACAAAATCCAAGCTCACACTCCTCCCTCGCCTGCGTTTCAAAGTCATGTCGAGACCTGCCAACGAGAGACAATTTGAAGTGAAAACTGGTTCTGGAAGTATCTTGCCATGACGAGCAAGAGACACTGCAGTGTGGCCTTGATAGCAAGCTTCTCATGGGTGTGCGTGATAAGGGATCTTGGTCAACCCATTAAAGTCCTAGTTTAGGCAAACAAGGAGGCAATAGTGTGCATAGCGGCCCTGCTGTGTAGAAGCACCTGAGGGTCACATGACAGTATGTGGGGCATGTGCTGCAATGGGAATGGACTAGTGAATGCATACTCCTAAATGGTAAGACTTCTGATCCTTTTTTTTTTTTTGTGAGGGGGGTTGACTTTGCAATAAGAAAGGTGGGTTTTTTTTTTTTGTTTACCTCTGGATTGGAAGCAAATGGAGTGTGCATCGTTTCTCTTTTCCCACCGTAGTATCCCTGTGGAATAAGTGTTGCTCTGGAGTTCTGTCAATAATGTAATTTCTTTGCAGCCTTTTGGATTAACCCGCCACAATTAGTCCATGGCTGTTCTAACTTTGCCTTTTGTTTTTGATCTGGCTGTTGTGGTGGCTCTGGTGTGCGTCTCTGTGCGCTCTCCTTTTTTGTGCCACGCTGCAACTAATCTACAGATGTTGAGGACGTGAAATTTGTCATCAACTTTGACTACCCCAACAACTCTGAGGACTATATCCACCGCATTGGCAGAACAGCTCGTAGCCAAAAGACAGGCACGGCCTACACCTTCTTCACCCCAAACAACATGAGGCAAGCTGGCGACCTCGTCTCTGTGCTCCGAGAAGCCAACCAGGCCATCAACCCCAAGCTCCTCCAGATGGCTGAGGACAGAGGAGGTAAATCTCATTGGTGAGATACAGGAACTGTGGTGTAAGCTGCAGCCATTTGTGTTCTTTTCTTTTTTCTTTTTTCTTTTTTAAAGAAAAGGATTGGTTCACCACAGGCAAGTTTTGGCTCTCAGACCAATCTTGTGTTTCATATTATTGTAACTGTAGTATGTGTAGTTATGCTTATCCTTTGTTTCATGTTCACGCTGTCATACATTTGTTTTTAACATCTCTGGTTTCTTCTCCAGGTCGTTCAAGGGGGGGAGGCAGAGGTGGCGGGTATAGAGATGACCACCGGGATAGGTATTCCAACAACAGGCGTGACTTTGGCGGTTTTAGGGACCGGGATAACAGTAGAGGTTATGACAATGGACCAAAGAAAGCCTTTGGCACAAATTCCCAGAATGGGGGCTATGGAGGCGGCGGCAACGGCAGTAATGGCTTCAACAGTACCGGCTACAATGGAAATGGACAATCTAATTTTGGCAACAACCAAGCGGGATCATACGGAACCCCGAACAACTTCCAGGCCCAACAGTTTGGTCCTGGCCAGGGTGGTGCACAGAACGGTGTAAGCCGTCCACCGTTTCCCTTCCCACAGGCACAGGCTCCACCACCCCTTGTTCCCTACAACATGCCCCAACAGTTCTCTCAGTTAAACCAACACAAGAAATAAGTAATTTATTGCCTTTTTTTTGTTTGTTTTTTTAAGTTCGTTTACTTGATCCGGAATTTTACCGCTTTTTCTTTTTTTCCTATTTACACGACAGGGTTAAACCAGTTTAAGCCTCTATAAGATAATGAGTATGGACGGTCTGCAGTGAATCAATAGTATTGGTGCAATTGTTTAATTTGTTACATTCCTCCGTAAAGTATAGTCGTATTTTGTACTAGGAAATTGAAAATGTATTTGTTTTTTTTTTTTCCACGTGTATCATTGAAAGTGATGACATCCTAACAGAGGCGCTGCATGACCTTTCAACATTAAAAACTGAAAACAAGACTTGTAATCCCAGACTTCGTTCATTGTCTCAGACCCCCTCACCTCAGCCATTGCATTGAATCACTTGTAGACAAACGTCACCAGCGTGAGTAAACGGAAAGCTGTTGTACGCAAACTCCACATTGACACAGCATTCACTCATAAGGTCGAGCAGTAGAAATGGATTTATCTCGTCAGAGGCTGTTGTGTGACTTGAGTACTAATATAGACACAAGTGGACTGTATCAACTCCTATATTTTCGTAATGTGTGTGTTAGTGTAGATAGCGGAACCGAAAACTAAAGCATTTATGGTCCTAATTCTTTTTGGAGGTGGTAGGTATTTTCTCAGAGTAAGGGAAAAATCCCAGACAATTAAAGTTATGCATAATTGTGCATAAATATGCATTTTTCTAAAAATGGCTAAAAACCACTTTTCTCGGCATTTCAGAGGATTCTGAGCATCCTTGATTTTTTTTCACCTATTACCTACTTGGAGTTGTTTTGGCATTATGCAAAATATATGCATTTTTGCAAAAATGCACTTATGATCCTCATTTTTTTTGGAGGTGGTAGGTATTGTTCCAGAGAGGACCAGAAAAATGAAAATATAATTATGCAAAATACGCATTTTCTAAAAATGGCTAAAAACCATTTTTCTCGACATTTCAGGTGATTCTGAGCATTTGGGGGGAGGGAGTTGGAGTGGGGGGGGGCCGTTAGCTGGCAGGATGAAGAGGAGGGAGAGTTAGACGGGTGGATAACCAAACCGCTACATTGTAGCGGGGTTCTTCTAGTCCTCTTCATATACCCAGCGGCATCACTAAGACCCGGTAGCGTTGTGAGTGACGCTCCTGTCGACGTGTCAAGTAAATAGGTTCGTTTTGTTGCCGCGCGGTTCATGAATTATAAATCGGGAAGCGATGACGAAACCGTGTGGCTGTCGGCTCCGTTGCTCAGCAACGCCGTCCCCTAACAAATATAACCCGAATACACGTCATCGTTCACATATATGGCTCGTGCCGTCTGCTGGTAGCGGGCGGGGTGACGTCAATGACCACCTGTTTAAAGTGTCATCCAGATCGCATATCCAGTTTTACTGTTATTCTGTAGATAACAAGACAACTGTAGAAAACACGTATTTAGGGATCGGGATAAGAGCAGTCTTAATATCTAATAATACTCCCTGTATTATTAGATATGATGAATGTAGAAAAAGCAGATGAAGCCCTTCTCACAATAAAAAATAAAAACCAGACGTCAACGGGGCCTTCAACGGCTGTATACAAAACAACCTCCAGATTAACGGCCCCCATCATAAACACGCTGAAAGGGGAGAATCACGCCATGGCTTTGTGGAAGTTTCCAGACGTGTGTGAGGAATACCAACTCGTATCGGTATCGAGAGGGGAAATGTCTCCACCTGCTGTTAGAGGGTAGACATGGCATGAACGCAATTTCGATAATGCTACTACTATCGCCTGCTCCCGCTAGGGGTCGCCACTGCGGATCAACCGTTTCCATTTCTTCCAGTCTTGTGCATCTTCCTCTGTCACACCAGCCACCTGCGTGTCTTCCCTCACCACATCCATAAACCTCCTCTTTGGCCTTCCTCTTTTCCTCTTCCCTGGCAGCTCCATATTCAGCCTCTACTACTACCACTACTACTTTCGGCTGCTCCCGCTAGGGGTCGCCACAGCGGATCATCCGGTTCAATTTCTTCCAGTCTTGTGCATCTTCCTCTGTCACACCAGCCACCTGCGTGTCTTCCCTCACCACATCCATAAACCTCCTCTTTGGCCTTCCTCTTTTCCTCTTCCCTGGCAGCTCCATATTCAGCATCTACTACTACCACTATTTTCGCCTGCTCCCGCTAGGGGTCGCCACTGCGGATCAACCGTTTCCATTTCTTCCAGTCTTGTGCATCTTCCTCTGTCACACCAGCCACCTGCGTGTCCTCCCTCGAAACATCCATAAACCTCCTCTTCTCCTCTTCTCTGGCAGCTCCATATTCAGCATCCTTCTCCCAATATCCCCAGCATCTCTCCTCCACACATGTCCAAGCCATCTCAATCTTGCCTCTCTTGCTTTGTCTCCAAATGTCCAACTTGGGCGGTCCCTCTAATATACTCGTTCTGATATAATCGTTCCTAAGTCTGTCCCTAGCTGTGAACGTGTCGGCCCTGTGATGGACTTGGCGGCCTGTCTAGGCTGTCTCCCTGCCTGTCGCCCAATGACTGCTGGGATAGGCTCCAGCGTCGGCTCTGTGCATAACTAGTCCACTGACTTCCGGTTTCTACTGCAGCGGTCACATCAGATTCCTGTTTGTTGGCGTGTGCTACGGCATATTACTCCGCGACGCCTGCAAGATTTACTATGGATAAACTTTCCCCCGCACCTCCCAGCAAACGGGTGAAAAGTTTCAAGTTGTACATATCAAGCTACGTCCACCATTATGAGGGCGGACCCTCATAATTGATTGACCGCTGCAGTGGAAACCGGAAGTCAGTGGACTACAGTTATGCACGGGGTCGATTGGGATAAGCGGCTTGGATAATGGGCAGATCCTCTAGATTTTTTTCCCCCCAAAACCGACACAACTTGACAGCTGCCACCTGTTTTTATGTCTCATCTTCTGGAGTATGGAGGCCGGGCCCTTTTAAGGGAGTCCTGTGGGGGTTGACTGGCTTAAAGTGTGGGACAAACCGACTGGAATGGGTTCCCTCTGAGCTTTACTCTCATTCTAGCTCCGTTACAAGTCAGCGGGTCCAAGGTTTCAGAGGTGCGATCATGCGTTCGGCAGCACGGGCCGTCTGACGGTACCAGACCCCCCTCGGAGTCTTCTTTTGTGATCGAGACGCTTGATACGGTCTTGGCCCGATTCACGTAATGCATAAAAAGAGGAAATCTCAGGCACAGCTCAACACGCTGCTGTTTGGTGAAGAGGCCGCTGTGTCTCAAAAAAAAAAGCAGCGGGCGAGGCTAATTAAAGAACGCTTCTCACACCTTTCCAGAACCCTGATGCTACGCATACCTCAGTGTCATGGAGCACCTGCTGCGTAAATACAAAACAGAGTTCCTCTTTTGTGTGTCTTAAGTGTTTGTCTCGTTTTCGTCCTGATCCGCTCGCTGCAGCCTCACCCTGCTCTCGGCAGCGTCCTCTAATGGTGTCGGCCTCAGAGACGTCCTCTATAGGCAGGCCAACAGATTCCATTGTAAAAAAAAAACAAAACCCATTATCAATTACAAGAAATCGCTGTATGGATGAATGGCCGTTTACGTCATCCGCGTAGAACTGTACACAGCGGTGACACAAGCCAAGCCTATCTGAGCGGAGATGAATTGCGCAGTTGTGCAATGGTGGAATTTGATCAGGTGGGTTTGTGTTCGCCGGGGCAGGGCCGAGGTAAATGCATAGCTTGTGAGTGGACCAGCCTGTTTACAGTGAGCAGGTATGCAACCTCTACCCTCCAGCCCTTTTGTTCTTTGAGCGATTTCAAAAATACGCGTCTTGAAGTCAAACGCCCCCCCCCCCAGGTGCCTCTCTCTCTGTGTATATAGTAAGAACTGGCTCATTCACATTGTATGGTGTGGTCACATGTACAGAACACAGGAAATAAAAGACGGGGACGTGGAGAGCGGGGGATGCTGGTCACGCGGCTCAGGTCCCGGGCTGCTCCGGCGGCGTCCAGACACCGCTCGGCATCCTCCTCGTCATATTCTTCATCTATCTTATGATTCCATTATAATCCTGATATCCTCTCTCCGTGTTGTATTCTGGACATTGTGTTAACACAACATCCATTGCACGGCTGTCCGGCTTGGCAGAGAGAGAGATCCCTCCTCCGCTGCTCTTCCCTATTTTTTCTCCCTGTTAAAGGTTGTTTTTTTTTTCAGGGAGCTGTTCCTTATCCGATGCGAGGGTTTCAGGGCGGGATGTTGTGTTGCTGTGAAAGCCCCCTGAGGCAAATTTGTAATTTGTGATATTGGGCTACACAACTTAAAACTGACTCGACTTGACGTTTTCATTCAGGCCATTCTTTCCCGTCACCCTCTGGTGCTCTGTCACTCAGGCCTGTATGATTTTGGTTCCTGTCACCTTGCCCCCCCCACCACCCCCCCCACACACACACAGGTATGAGGGTGTAGTCATATGAGTAAAAGCCCTGGGTGTGAGCCAGACACACCCACGGCAAGCATGAGACGGAGCAGCATGCTGCACTAATTTGCCTTCAGTGAAGCGCAGAGTCACATTGTCGGATGGCACTACCAGGAGATAAGCCTTCGGCCTCCCTCCTCCCTGTTTCTGATCTGAAGGGCGTGCTTTGGTTGTTACCCCACATAGCACACACGCAGGCATGCCAGATACTATGTGCACTATACTTCTTTTTTTTTCTTTTTTTTACACTCTTTGTTATCAGCAAAGAACCTAACCCTGAAGTCTGCATTCCTCACCCTAGACCTTGACTCCTAGTGTGCCACAGTGGGAATGTCACAGGGTGTGTGAGCGATAACCAATTATTGTCACTTACAAAACATCTCTCAGGGGAACCGCACAAGTGGCTAAGCGATCGAGGAACGCAACAAGAGGGAGAGAGAAAGCCTTAAACCTCAAAATTATAAAGTAAAAAACCCAAAACCAAAAAGTGTTCTCGAAGAAATTATCATACGGCATCGCGAGTCTTTAAGTTTGTAGGGTTTTCGTATTGGTTTTTTGTCATTTCGATAGTCTTGCCGAGCCAATGCGTCTCTTTGTTTTGCACCCTCGACGCGTTCACTTCTTAACGCTGCCCTTCCCCAGACGGCAAAGACTCTTCGGCCCAAATGTGGCCCACGTCCGCAGGGATCTTAGGGCCCCACGTTTGGCCTCGAACGACGGCGTTGACTCGGGGTGAGTGTGGCTGCCTCAACTCAGCCACACTTGGGGGCCACATTTGGGCCACACCTGGGCCCACATAGGATGTGCTGTAACCCAAGTCAAGCCCCGGTTCACTGCATTTGGGCCACTTCTGGCCCACATAGGATGTGCTGTAACCCAAGTCAAGCCCGGTTCACTGCATTGGACCACGTCTGGCCCACACAACTCTTGCCAGTGCCGTAACTGAGCCGTAAGTACCAGAAGTGCCCCAGATTAGGCCCAGATGTGTCTGCTGTCTGGGTTGGAAGTTTTTCCATTATAAATCTTGGACGCCAACGCGGCGTTGTGTGTGTGTGTGTGTGTGTGTGTGTGTGTGTGTGTGTGTGTGTGTGTGTGTGTGTGTGTGTGTGTGTGTGTGTGTGTTGTAGTAGCTGGCGTTGGCCATAGCTCATTATATTTGATGTGGAAAAGTCAACTTTAGAAATCTGCCCGTTGTGTTTGAATGCAAAAACAGCTATCAAGTGACAGGCTCTGCTGCATTCCACCACCCCCACGATCACGGGGTCTGTCTGTCTGTCTGTCTGTCTGTCTGTCTGTCTGTCTGTCTATCTGACTCTCTCTCTCTCTCTCTCTCTCATAAGAGACTGTTTCATACACCTCAGCTGATAACAGAACTTCGTCCGGATCACAGTCAGGGGCCCCTTCTCTGGTCGGGAACATACGTGCACATGTTCAAATCAAACAGCTTAACTTTGACTGCAAGTTTTTAGTTGTAGCCAGCTGTTCAGAGCAGCTATTAATAATAATCATAATAATAACAATAATAAACAGAAGTAACCGGGCACATCCCCAGGGGGAGAAAGTAGATCTGTAAAAATGCTGCAGTTCATGTCCAGGAGTGAGCGTGTCTGTCAGGCAGCGGTGTGTGGAACAGGTCTGCCCGGTCCGCTCCTCCTCCTCCTCCTCCTCCTCCTCCCTCAGTGACGACACACCTGCTCGCCAGGGAGGAGCAGGTGGACGCCGTTTAACTGAGGGGAGGTGCTGCTGATACAGGGAGAGAGAGAGAAGAGGAGAGACAGGAGAAAGTGAGGAGTTTGAGCAAATCTCACCGGGGCTTAGATTGCACGAGTTCCCAGCCTACCAGGATGCACAAGAAGAAGGAGTATAGTCCCATGAAGCTCAGCAAGTGAGTACGGCCGACTCTGTGTGTGTGTGTGTGTGTGTGTGTGTGTGTGTGTGTGTGTGTGTGTGTGTGTGTGTGTGTGTGTGTGTGTGTGTGTGTGTGTGTGTGTGTGTGTGTGTGTGTGTCTTTTGTTACATGCTGGCTGCAGGAGAGGCGTGCTAGAAAATGGCAGGGCTTCATTCTTTACTCTTTACCAAGTTACAGGTGGCGCTACACACTGGTGGTGGTTGAAGTGCGTCACCCCCCCCCCTTACAAAAAAAGTACACTTGAAGTTATCTTTATTAAGTAAACTTCAGTAAAGTTCAAGTATATTTCAAGTATATTATATTTATCCAAAGGAATTGAATCAAGTGCAGCTGGACTTGGCACTTGATTCAGTTCCTTTGGATGACCATGACCTGGATGAATGAGAACATTCACAGACATATATTATATTTTATATCAATGTACTAGTAGCGTACTTATAAGTATACTTGAGTATAATTTTGTTTGGTATATCTCTGTTAAGTGCTTAAAAAGTAAACTGGAAGCGTACTCGCTGATTTTTAGTTTTAGATATAAGTATAGTAATAGCACACTTGAAGAATGTGGAGTGCTTTGGGTGTCTAGAAAAGTGCTATATAAATGTAATGACGATGATGATGATGATGATGATGCTATCTGTGCACGGGCGTTTCAGTGATACCTGTCACGGGGCGGCTTGTTTTGTTGCTCTGACCCTGCAGCCGAACCGCGTTTCTCCAAAATAATAAACGACTGAAGGCGAAGTCGCGCCCTTTACTGACAGCCAAACAAAAAGAAAAAGACAAAAGAAGCTTGGGGCAGATTCGTGGAGTCGTAAAGGGACACGTATTTAAACACCACATCCGTTGCATCGAACAAAACATTTGTGCTCCTTTCCTCGTCAGAGGGAGAATGCGCGGTGAACGAGTGGCGCGTGATTCCCAGGCCGGCCTAATCTTATCTGGCACGTGGTTTCTGTTAGGGTTAGGATTAGGGTTAGGGTTAGGGTCATGGTTAGGGTTAGGATTAGGGTCAGGGTTAGGATTAGGGTCAGGGTTAGGGTTAGGGTTGGATTAGGGTCAGGGTTAGGATTAGGGTCAGGGTTAGGATTAGGGTCAGGGTTAGGATTAGGGTTAGAGTTGGGTTGGGGTTTGGGTTAGGATTAGGGTTAGGGTTGGGATTAGGGTCAGGGTTAGGATTAGGGTTAGGTGTTAGGGTTAGGATTAGGGTCCGGGTTACGGTTAGGATTAGGGTTAGGGTTAGGGTCAGGGTTAGGATCAGGGTTAGGGTTGGGATTAGGGTCAGGGTTAGGATTAGGGTTAGGGTTGGGTTGGGGTTAGGGTTAGGGTTAGGGTCTGGGTTACGGTTAGGATTAGGGTTAGGGTCAGGGATAGGGTTAGGGTCAGGGTCAGGGTTAGGATCAGGGTTAGGATTAGGGTTAGGGTCGGGGTTAGGATTTGGATTAGGGTTAGGGTTAGGATTAGGGTCCGGGTTACGGTTAGGATTAGGGTTGGGTTAGGGTCAGGGTCGGGGTTAGGATCAGGGTTAGGGTTAGGGTTGGGTTAGGGTTAGGATCAGGGTCAGGGTTAGGGTTTGGATCAGTGTCAGGGTTAGGATTAGAGTTAGGGTCAGGGTTAGGATTAGGGTCAGGGTTAGGGTTTGGATCAGGGTCAGGGTTAGGATTAGAGTTAGGGTCAGGGTTAGGATTAGGGTCAGGGTTAGGGTTTGGATTAGGGTTAGGGTTAGGGTAAAGCCGTGTTGATAACGCCGCATTAACAACTTCACCACCGCAGCTTGCTTCATCCTGCTGCACTAATGAATTCTCACCTCTGAACCGTATCTTTACCAAAGGGGTGTGACCTGCACTGATCCGGTGGGACCATTTCTTGCATAATTCAACAGGAAATTCTCTGATTGATAAAAGCGATCAGGCAACAATATGCCCGGATGATGGAAAAGCAAAGGGGAGTTAGTTCATCAGGGAGGTGCAAAACTCTGCAAGACAGAATAATAGCATTAGAACGGTGTAAGACAACTGTTTGGGTGGAGGAGTGGGTCGACTTAATCACCCATAGGAAGATGTTGCTTTCCACCATCGACCCCTTTCCTCTTGAGTCAACTGAGCAGTAACACAACTCAGCTCCTGTGTGTCAGTATTGTTTGGTGCACACGGAAGGACACACACAGACACACATCAGTGTCCCTGCAGGGTAAGCTGGGACGGGCCGGCAACGGCTTAGGCAGGGAGGACAGTAAGGAGTGGCAGGACAGGATCCCCTGCAGCTCTGGTTGTTTGTATAATCTACACACAGCGACACCTTCCCTTTCACGTTTGTCAGCTCCCAACCTGCAAAAAAACGTATTCATTCTTTGTTGTGCATGTAAACTGCTCGTAAGATGTTTGTGAGTGAATAGGTCACTTTTGATGAGTGTGGCAGGAAACCGCCGACCAGCTGCTGCAGCAATATCACGGTTGTGTGTCTGCAGTGCGGTCTGGCTACCTCCCAGTAGTAAGTGACGCCTCTTTCCTTTGGATTTTGTTGAAGGGTTTTGGTCTCGGGCGGCACAGTGGCACAGTGGTTAGATCCCGGGTTCGAGCCCCGGGGTAGTCCAACCTTGGGGGTCGTCCCGGGTTGTCCTCAGTGTGGAGTTTGCATGTTCTCCCGTGTCTGCGTGGGTTTCCTCCGAGTGCTCCGGTTTCCTCCCACAGTCCAAAGACATGTAGGTCGGGTGAATCGGCCGTACTAAATTGTTCCGAGGTGTGAATCTGTGCCTGTCCAGGGTGTCTCCCCACCTGCCGCCCAATTACTGCTGGGATAGGCTCCAGCATCCCCGTAACCCTGTGAGCAGGATAAGCGGTTTGGATAATGGTGGTGGTTTTTTGTCTCTTGGATGAAGGCCAGCAACACAGATAAGAGTGTGTATCTTACTACAGTCATGTTTTACAACTGAGGCAAACAATACAAATACCACCCACGATGCCCAGCCCTCTTCCTACTGTGACCCGTGGCAGTGGTGGAATGTAACTAAGTACATTTACTCAAGTACTATACAGTACAATTTTGAGGTAATTGTACTTTACTTTGAGTATTTCCGTTTTATGCTACTTTATACTTTTACTCCACTACATTTCAGAGGGGAATATACTTTTTTACTCCACTACATTTGACAGCTTTAGTTGCTAGTTACTTTGCAGATTTAGATTATTAATACAAATTATGAACCAACTAATAATGATGTGTTTTTATAGGCTAAGCTACCCAGCAGTATATAAAGTAGTTGTAATTAGCGCCACATTTACCAGCTGCAACATTAATGTGATGGACACATTATTGCACCAATGGTTATAGTCCAGTAATATGATGTATGATTCAGAAATGGGCCATTCTGCATAATGAGTACTTTTACTTTGGCTACTTTAAGTATATTTTGATGCTAATACTTTTTGTACTTTTACTCAAGTACGATTTTGAATGCAGGGCTTTTACTTGTAACAAAGTATTTTTACACTGTGGTATTGCTACTTAAGTAAATGTTCTGAATACTTCTTCCACCACTGACCCGTTGGTGACTGACAACGACTTTTATGGCCTTGTTAGAAAGAAATTGCGAGCTGTGAGTCAGGGTGAGTGGTGAATTATGGCACCAGCTCCGCAGACCTGTCTGTCTGTCACCCGGGCAACATTCCTGAGCGGCTTTGGGGACGTCAGGGCACTCCCCAAGTCTATCACTAAGCCTCCGGACTGGGGTGTGTCCGGGCAAATTACTGGCTCCTATATCACCGCGGAGAAGGAATGACGGAACAAAGGCCAAGGGAGCGCACGCTGAACTGTAAAAGCAGCCGTCGCAGCCTGGATGTGAGCGACACACCAACGCACAACCGAGACGAAAATCCAAACCCGTCCCTTTTTCCGTTCGTCTGTTAAACGGGTCTCGTGTTCTGGTGTGCAGCCCTTATCATGTTTCCGGTGGTTTGACAAACAGGCCTCCCTGCACGCCCTCACTTCCACACCACTGCTTATGGGCTGCAAATGTCCCCCGCCGAATGAGGCCTGTGTATGCTACTGTGGTAGCCGTGCTAACTTTGTGCGGCCATGACCTTCACTACTGTGTGTGTCGCTGCGAGCAGGTCTCAGGCCGCTGACCTGGCCCACGTCATCACTCGCATGCAGAACAATGCCGACCAGGTAGAGAAGAACATCCTGCGGACAGAGGAGCTGCTGACCGCGGTAAGCAGTCCGCACTGAAGTACACACACACACACACAAACACACACGTGTGTTAGGTAAAACTCTACTTTAGGTATGTAAAAGCTTATAATAATGTTTTAAAACACACCAAATGTTTTTTTTTATCCCCCCCTTTTCTCCCCAACTGAATTTGGCCAATTACCCCACTCTTCCGAGCTGTCCCGGTCACTACTCCACCCCCCTCTGCCGATCCAGGGAGGGCTGCAGACTACCACATGCCTCCTCCGATACATGGTGGAGTCGCCAGCTGCTTCTTTTCACCTGACAGTGTGGAGTTTCGCCAGGGGGACGTAGTGCGAGGGAGGGTCACGCTATTCCCCCCCAGTCCCCCCCTCCCCCGAAAAGGCATCCGGAGGAGGCGCTAGTGCAGTGACCAGGACACACACCCACATCCGGCTTCCCACCCGCAGACACGGCCAATTGTGCCTGTAGGGATGCCCGACCAAGCCGGAGGTTAACACGGGGATTCGAACCGGCGATCCCCGTGTCGGTCGGCAACAGAATAGACCACCACGCCACGCCCCCCCCGGACGATTACACACCAAATATTCTAAGTGCACAACAGGTGCATTAGTCTAACATTTACCCCCACCTATGTGTTGCCAGGATGCAGTGAATGAGAAGAGGGGCCAGCCCCTGATCCACCAGAAGGGGAACGCAGACAACCTGGGAGAGGCTGAGGGTCTGATCAAAGACCTCTTCCTGGATGTGGACAAGGCCAAGAGGTTCCAGCATCCCCAGGCCTCCGAGATAGAGAAAGAGTGAGTTCATTTCAGGGGAGGCACAAGGCACCCACACACCCACACCCACACCCACACACACACACAAACACACCCACACACATACACGTACATGCACATGCACACACACCGAACAAAGACTTAACATACCTCAAGCTAGCCACAAAACATTCATGAAATACTCTCCAGCCCTCTCATACCTCTCTCCACCCTGCACACATCTACCGCCGCTTTGCATAGCTCAAACCCTGGCTCCTACTTCCTGTTTCTCTCGTTTGTCAGCGTGAACAACCTCCATGACCGCTGGGTAAAGGACTGCGCCACCTACAGGGACCTGTACGATCCGGTCCAAGAAGTGGACCTCGCTCCCAGAATTGACTGGGCCGCGCTGCTGGATGACAAACAGGTGCGGTTTGGTGCAGCCTCCACCGCGTAGCGTGGTTTGGCCGAGCTGAGGTTACGGTCACATCCGCCGTCCCCCCTAACCGTCTCGCTGCTCGATTCTCGCTGTACTCCGTTTTCGCCAAACTCGCAGTCATTTCGGTGTCTTCGTGCTATTCGTGTCACAGAGGCAGATGAAGGTGGAGGAATACGGCCCCGGTCTGCCCCATGTGGAGAAGCAGATCGCTGCCCACAACATCCTGCATCAGGAGATCGAGGCCTACGCTGACCAGCTGGATCCCAGAAAAGCCCCCTTGCAGGTAACGGCACCGCGCTGCACACATGCACAGGTTGCCCACGGGCCTGCAGAAGAGCGTTTGTGAGGCAGATGGAGGACCAATCGTTCGTTTCTCGAGGGGACAGTTTCACGCGTCTTCCTTTTCTTTCAGGAGCAGTACGCTGCCGTCAAAGAGAAATACACAAAACTTTTGGTGAGTTTTTTTTTTTTGTCCGGGTGAAGTGTCAGGAAGCATGAGAGTCCAGGTTAAGTGTCACGTTGTGTTTGTGTTAACACCGCTGCCCTCTCCACCCTTATCCCCATGCATGACAACTCGGTGACCTCTGTGTGTATGTGTGTATCCGCACTTATTCATGCATGCGTGCACCCGGTATGCCCATACTGACTGGTGTGTGTGTGTGTGTCTCCGGTGCAACATGTGCACATGCCCTCACGCACGCCCGTCTGTTCTGCAGGAGAGCTCCCAGGTGAGGCGCAGCAGCCTGGCCTCTCTGTACGAGTACATGCAGAGCTGCAGCAAGGAGCTGGCCTACCTGTCCATGGAGCAGGAGAAGATCCTCGAGAGAGACTGGAGCGACCACATGCTCGACCACTCCGGCGTTCGCACGGCATATGAGGTGAGCGCCAGTTGTCGGCTGGGAAAACGCCTCCTGTAGGAATACTACAGCATGGCTTGTTAGCTTGTTAGCTTGCCTCGGGGACAGCTGCAGAAGCTTTGCTCCGGACCGGTGTAACCACAATGCATCGCTCCCCTAGGGCGTCGGTGAAGTTTGTCTCTGCGCTGTCTGGAGGGTGTTTGTCGTGCTGAGTACGGATTGCTTCTGTGTCAGCCTTTTCACGTGGTGCTGTCGTGTCGTTTCCGTGCAGAAATTCAAAAAGGCCGGACTCCTAGCGCACGAGAGCGAGGCGCACAAGCTGCAGGAGGAGGGAGATGAACTCATGGAAAGGAAACACCCCGGCGGCCCGGCGATACAGGTACGTCTGTCGACCCGGCTCCCCAGTTCGCACCAGCCATTAGAGGCACGTGAAGCTCGGCCTCCTCCCCCCTTGTGTCGGTGACTGTTGACTCTACGGGATGTTGGGGTGTGTTGTCAGGCTCACAGAGAGGCTGTGCAGGGCGAGTGGCAGAGCTTCCTCAACTTGTGTATCGCACAGGAGACCCACCTGGACAACATCGAGGACTACAAGAAGGTGGGAGATCCCTTTTGTCTTATTCCGTTGCCTACCAACACGGGGATCGCCGGTTCGAATCCCCTACAGACACAATTGGCCGTGTCTGCGGGTGGGAAGCTGGATGTGGTTGTGTGTCCTGGTCGCTGCACTAGCGCCTCCTCTAGTTGGTTGGGAGCGCCTGTTCAGGGGGGTAGCGTGATCCTCCCACGTGCTGCATCCCCCTGGCGAAACTCCTCACTGTCAGGTGAAGGGAAGCGGCTGGTGACTGCACATGTATGGGAGGAGGCATGTGGTAGTCTGCAGCCCTCCCCGGATCGGCTGAGGGGGTGGAGCAGAGCAGCGACCAGGACTCGACCAGGACGGCTCAGAGAATAGAGTGACTGACCAAGTACAGTTGGGGGAAAAAAGGGGGGCTACACAAGTACACCTCACACCTTGGGCCATGTGCACCCCATTTATCTGTCTGTTTTAACTAATTCAACATCATATTTCACAACTAGACTCCTGAACATCATGAATATGTACTCGCTCATTCATTTCCTGACGTAGCCATTATAAAAAACACACATTTCCTGCAACAGTGCCAAACCCTACGACCCCGAGGGAAATGTTTTGGGAGTATTTTCAGGTGCCAGAGGCAAAACAGAACGACTTCAGATTTGTGTGTCTGCCGTATTTATTCGGTTCCATTGGCTGGTGTGGTGTGATGTGATGCAGGCGAGATACAAAACATGCAACTTTTCTGATCACAATAACCACATTTCTGATTGTCAGCCTGAGTCGTCTGGCTCAGTTAGGCGTCTTATTGAAGTGTACTTGTCCAACACAGTTCCAGCTTGAAGCAGAGACCTTGTCTGACTCGCTGAAGAGACTCGAATCTGCCGTGGACCCCAAGTTTCTGGCCAACAAAAGCAACCCTGAAGTCCTGATGGCACTGGAGGTAAGATCACGCTATTCCCCCCAGTTCCCCCTCCCCCCTGAACAGGCGCCTCGACCGGCCAGAGGAGGCGCTAGTGCAGCGACCAGGACACATACCCACATCCGGCTTCCCTGCTCTCAGGGTCAGATGGGGATGCTGGAGCCTATCCCAGCAGTCAAGTGAGGAGACACCCTGGACAGGCCACCAGGCCATCCCATCACAGGGCCGACATACATACATACATATATATATTTTTAATAATATATATATATATATATATATATATATATATATATATATATATATATATATATATATATATATATATATATATATATATGGGCAGAATGGTGGCGCAGTGGTTAGCGCGGTCGCCTCACAGCAAGAAGGTCCTGGGTTCGAACCCCGGGGTTGTCCAACCTTGGGGCTCATCCCGGGCTGTCCTCTGTGTGGAGTTTGCATGTTCTCCCTGTGTCTGCGTGGGTTTCCTCCGGAGGCGCCGATTTCCTCCCACAGTCCAAAAACATGTAGGTCAGGTGAATCGGCCATACTAAATTGTCCCTAGGTGTGAATGAATGTGTGTGTGCGTGTGTGTGTGTGTGTGTGTGTGTGGGCCCTGTGATGGCCTGGCTGCCTGTCCAGGGTGTCTCCTCGCCTGCTGCCCAATGACTGCTGGGATAGGCTCCAGCATCCTGCAACCCTGAGAGCAGGATAAGCGGTTTGGATAATGGATGGATGGATGGATGTCTGGGAGTTGGAGTGCTCAATCAACACAGCGACTACTAGTTATCACCATAGATGTCAGTATGTTAAACAAAACTCAGTGATCTTTTAGGGTTGTTGCTTTAAAACTTGTTCTGTAAATGTCCTCATTTGGTTTTAAAAGTGTGTGTAAATGCTGCCTGATTATAACATGGCTTCAGGGAGACGAGCCAGCAGTGGAGAGAAATGAACAGCGCCTGGCTGCCCTGAAGGAGCTAAGCCACACCATCGCCCCTCTGAAGCTGCGCCGAATCAGACCCACCAAACCCACCGATGTGGTGTCCCTGTGTGACTGGGCAGACCAAGAGGTATGATGGGAGTAGCCTGTCAATCACTCACTCGCTCACTCACTCACTCACTCACTCACTCGCTTGCTCGCTTATTCACTCGCTCCCTCACTCATTCATACATTCACTCACTCATCCACACTCTCACTCATTTATTCACCCACTCACTCACTCATTCACTCACTCACCCACTTTCTCACTCAATCACCCAATCATTCACTTCAACTGCATTGAATTGAAGTATTCGTTCACTCACTCACTTATTACTTTGCTTGATCACTCATTCATTCGCTCGCTCGCTAACTTACTCACTCACTCACTCACTCACTCACAAACTAACTAACTCACTTATTCATTCATTCATCTATTCACTCACCCACTCTCTCACTCACTCACTCAATCATTCACTCATTCAAGTACTTACTCACTCACTCATTCACGTATAATTTGCTTGCTCATTCATTCATTCACTTGCTCACTCACTTGTTCACTCACTCACTCACTCACTCACTGTGGTGGAAACAGTTGGAGAAAGCTTTCACGACAGCCAGTGAACCCCATCACTTGCTTGGAAATAACTGGGAAGTTTTCCCATCGCGAGCAGATGGGATGCACCACTCACTCACCACTTCACCACTAACTCTCTCGCTCTCTCACTCGTTCACTCATCATGGGCTTATTCAACATAATTATGCATTAAAAAAAAAAGATAAATGCCTGTAATTTGTTATAAACCTTAAAGGGACGGTTCACCCCAAAATCAAAAACACATGTATTCTTACCTGCAGTGCTATTCATCCATCTAGATCTTTCTGGCGTGAGTTGCCGAGTTTTGGAGATATCGGTCGTAGAGAGACCTTGTTGTGAGCAGGTTCATGTAGGAGCTGCTTTCTTAGACCAAACTACGCCTACGTGAAACTGCTCACGAGGTCTGTGGATAATCCTGAGGAACCGGGCCATTATTCCTGGAGAGAGACATTGCTGTCGAGCTTTTCAAATGTAATTTCCTCGACGCTTTGAGCAACACAAGCCAAGTGCCACCCGGGTTCCTCTGTGTTCGGGAGAAGGCAGACACCCCTACGGCCAGTATCTCCAAAACTCGGCAACCCACACCCAAACGATCTCGATGGATAAACAGCGCTACAGGCAAGAGGAAGAACACGTCTGTTTGATTCTGGGGTGAACTTACCCTTTGAATCTTTCACTCATGTAAGGACTCGGTGAGGCGCGGAGAGAGGCTCACTCTTAAATCCAACTCCGATGACAAGAACTGGGAGGTCCAGACCAGCAGCGGGAAGCTCAAGACCCTACCTGGAGCCTGTTTCATAATCCCACCGCCTGATGAGGAGGCCTTGGAGAAAGTAGACAGGTGCGGAGCGACGAATGAAAGGACCGGTTTTTGTTGCAAGTTGCTGAATTGTCGAGATGAGGACTAGATAGACACGTAAACCCTGCGGACAAACGACTGACCTCTGGTGAATTCTGATGCCACAGTGTGTTTGTGTGTGTTTAGTCTGGACAGAGAGCTGGCGGACCTGAAGAGACGTCGGTCGGCTTTGATGGCCTCCCTGAGGAGTCCCAGTGTGGAAGTGGTTCGCCCACAGAAAGCAGGTAGGAAGACTATTGGCACGGCCAAAGCACACCTTTCCACTTCCTACCGACCGTTAGGCCACAAGAGACTCCATCTCGTTTTGGTCTGTTGCCTCCCCGAGGTCTTTTAATAAGGGGCCCTTCTCCCGGTAGGCGAAAAAAGGGGTGGTTTGTCGCCAGGTCCGAGCACCGGAGAAGGGGAGATACGCCTGGTGTAGGTCTACACTCTACTGAGTGTACTCTTGTAGTTGTTTGTGTGCCATGTGGTGTGTGTGCAATAAAGAAAGATGTGATGGTGATGTTGCAGTAGCTGCTATAGTGCACAGTGTGTGCGTGTGTGTTGTGGTTTTTGAAGACCAGCTGTTGTGTTGTGTTAGTGTTGATCCAGTAGTGCATATAGTGCGTGATAGTGTATTTTGTAAGTGGTTGTGTTGGCTGTATCAGCACCTGTATGAGCAATTTGTGTGTGTGTGGTAACCGAAGGCCCTGACTGAAACCCCACGGTACACTCTGTCCTCTTTCCCTAAACTTACCTAAACTTAACCTAACCCTAACCCTAACCCTAACCCTAACCTACCTTAACCCCCTCCTCTACCTCACCCTAACCTTAACCTAACCTTAACCGATAGCTACCCCACGGGGCCGAGGGAACACAGGGCCGACCCCCCTTCACAGTCAGCGTCAAGGCTCAACTTAGAAGCGACGTTAGACGACTTCGACTCAAACGGCTTGTTGGAGTTTTTACCAAGTTTTTATTGCAGGAGAGGGATCACAGCTGTCAGTTACTCCCACAGAAGTCATTTAACGTCACCTACAACGAGTACTGGTCAAAGTTTTGCAGAAAGGTAGCGGAGCCGAAGCGGGTGCGTCCCCTCAGCCAGCTGCCATTGCTGACACCCCCGAGTCAGACTTGAGAGAGGTTCAATCTCTGTTCGCTGGATGAGTACATCGTTTACATCGTGACGTTTCGTATCCAGATGTCCAGATGTGTGCCGGGTTGAACTCGGAGTGAAAACGCATCTGCTTTTCATGATGTTGAACGGCGACCGGCATTGATGGGTTTCCGCGCATAAATCTTGTCATAGTTGACCTCCTACACGGGACGGATGCAGATGTGCGAGCCGTAATAGTCCCTCGTGATGTGAAAGATGTGCAATTGGTCTCCCTTTGTCCTCAGTCGCTGTAGCCAGCGCTCCGGATGACCCCAACGCCGCAGTACTGGCTGGCCAGCTGGACAAAATCAGAAAAAACCTGGACCAGAGCGAACGAGAAATCCTGGGCAGGTTGAGGGACCCTCTGGATCGCCGTAACCCTACACAAGACCTGGACAACAGGCTGAAACAGCATGAGGTGAACTCATAGAAATGTCTTCATTAGAAAAATAACGTAATCCCTCAGGGTGACCGTGTTTTATCGCTTCGCTTGTGTTCTGCATTACTATTAGTTTGCTTTACACCAGATGGTCTCGAGCGAGAGCCATTTGCATGGACCTGTTCTTACGAAGCAGGCAGGAAAGAGTTAAGTAATCATGTGACATCAGACTTACTTTGCATTTGTCCCTTGGTGACACCAAAGTGTAAGAGCACCATAGATGTGTCATATGCAAAAAAGCAACAGTAGGGTGTCCGGGTAGTGTAGCGGTCTATTCCGTTGCCTACCAACTCAGAGATCGCCGGTTCGAATCCCTGGTCGCCGCACTAGCGCCTCCTCTGTTTGGGTGGGAGCGCCTGTTCGGGGGGGGGGGTAGCGTGGTGATCCTCCCACGTGCTGCATCCCCCTGGCGAAACTCCTCACTGTCAGGTGAAAAGAAGCAGCTGGCGACTCCACATGTATGGGAGGAGGCATGTGGTAGTCTGCAGCCCTCCCTGGATCGGCAGAGGGGGTGGAGCAGCGACCGGGACGGCTCGGAAGAGTGGGGTAATTGGCCGGATGTAAAGCAACGATAGCCCCATTGCTCAGCTGTGTCTCTGGAAGAGTGATTTTAAATGTGTATAGATATATTAGGAAAACTGCAATTCTGAAAAAAAAAATTCAAATTTACTGATATGTTATTGGCATTCCTGTAAAATCCTTTCCGTTTTATTAGCTGGGACAGAAGCGCTTCGATTTCTGGCCTGTAAATTTCCTTTTCTTTTTATGTCCCTTTCTCGGTGACGTGTCGTCGCGGAGAGGGAACAGCACCCCTCACGAGAACAAACTTCAGACATCTTCTCTTGACACTGAACCGAAGCGTGTTGAGCAGTCTGGGTGGATTAAATTCAGATTATGATCCATGTTTGACCCTTTAGGTCGCCGTGCTGACTGTAAGGAACCTGGAGGCTGAAAAGTCGTCAGTCCAGAGGGAAATGGAGCCCATCCTGGCCAAGAAGCCTTTGGGGCCCACTGCCTCCTCCCTTCCCCTCAAACTCAGCACCGCCAACATCAAGTTTGAAGACGTCAACACCCTCGCTGACCTTTATAACAAGAAGTAAGCAGCTGAATATCATTTTATACCGAGTTGGTGTTTGTTAATTTCTTAGTTTGTTGTTGTTTTTTTAGACCCCCCCCTTTTTTCTCCCCATTTGTACTTGGCCAATTACACACACACCCCCGGGCCGTCCCGGTCACTGCTCCACCCCCTCTGCTAATCCGGGGAGGGCTGCAGACTACCACATGCCTCCTCCCATACATGTGGCGTCATCAGCCACTTCTTTTCACCTGACAGTGCGGAGTTTCGCCAGTGGGCGCGTGGGAGGATCACGCTATTCCCCCCCCCGGTTCCCCCCGAATAAGTTCCCCGACCGACCAGAGGAGGCGCTAGTACAGCGACCAGGACACATACCCACATCCAGCTTCCCACCAGCAGACACGGCCAGTTGGGTCTATAGGGACGCCCGACCAAGCCGGAGGCAACACGGGGATTCGAACCCGGGGATTCGAACCCGGATCCCCGTGTTGGTGGGCAACGGAATAGACCGTCACGCTACCCGGACGCCCCGGGTGTGTTTGTTAATAGGATAATTCAAATGTGGAAACTCTGAAATGTGTTGTCCGACTGTCCGAAATTTGTCCGAAACACGATCCTGTGAAAGAAGGGCTGAAAGATGAAAGCTGAAGGAGAGTCAGACAAATACATTAAAAAAAAAAAGACAGAGAAAAGAAAAGACTCTGAAAATGTTATTACTGTAACCGGTTATTTTCTTGCCCGGTGCGGGATTCGATACGGGGTGTACTGCACCACAAGGCGACATCACTAACCGCTCGGCTAAAAGGTCAGACCCGTTAGCTAGGGGGCTAACGTGTCTTATTAGTAGCTTACACTACCATGCGCACCCCATGGAACGGGAAACATACAGCAGACTATTCGTTTAAAGATAAGTCCCTTTCCTGTGCTTGCCTAGCTTCTCTAGCCTTTTATCCACATACGGTCGGGTCAGAGTTCCTGAAGCTCCTGAGGCTGCTGGCAGAGAACACATTGTGACCTGTTTGGTTCTCCGTGCAGAATTATTTATCCGTCTGCAAACTGGTCGTGAATATGATTCTTCATCTTTTCCACCTGTTTTACAAGGGCTACAGCCGCCATGTTCCTTGAGAGGCAGACCCAGAAGGTGGAAGGCATTGTCTCCGGCTTCGAGAAGCGGCTGGCGAGGGATGGCGCCATCCTCAACACCCCCACCGCTCTGCAGACGCGCAGCCAACAGCTACAGGTGCCGCACTGATTTAACCAACCCCAAACTTTCTTTTTTTTTAATTGAAATTATTGGCTCCTTTGAAAAAAAAAATGATGACAGCAACTAATCTCCTGCAAGGGAGTGAAACATGGTCACATATTTCGGTTACAGCGAGATCCAAAGCAAGCAGGGTCCATCGTACGTCTTCGCTGCGGTTGATTACCTCTCTGTCTTCTTCATCCATCAAACAGACAATGGGAAAGGAGGTTGCCTCAGAGCAGGATGAGATCTACAAACTGGGAAGGGACTTGGAGCTGACGGAGCAAGCGTGCAGCTCCTTGCAGAAAGGCTTCCAAGAGTACTGCCCTGACATCAGCCACCAGAGGACCGAGGTGAAGAACCTGAAGAACCGTTATGGGAATGTCAGCAACCGACTGCAGGAAAGGTGAGGACAGTTTTGCTTTCATTGTTAAACAAATCTTTGCCTTCAAAAGGTGAGATGCATAAATGGTGTAATGACGGGCGTTGATCTCCTGCTCCAGGTCGACTCTAATCCAGGAGGCAGCCAATAAAAATCAAGGATTCCAGAGTGCCGTTCAGTCCCTAAATGTCTTCCTGGTTAATGTGCCAAATAATAAGATTAAACCCACCGATGCTGTGGCTCAGATAACCACCAAGCAGAACTCCCAGAAGGTTGGTGGAATTGTTTCTTAACAGAGGCGAACCAAGAGGTTCAGGGATGACGTCTCGTCTCCATCTCCATTGGAAAAACAAATGGGGATTTAGTCAAACATCTAAAATAAGGGACATCCGGGTAGCGTAGCGGTCTATTCCGTTTCCTACCAACACGGGGATTGCCGGTTCGAATCCCCGTGTTATCTCCGGCTTGGCCGGGCGTCCCTGCAGACACAATTGGCCGTGTCTGCTGGTGGGAAGCTGGATGTGGGTATGTGTCCTGGTCGCTGTACTAGCGCCTCCTCTGGTCGGTCGGGGCACCTATTCGGGGGGGACTGGGGGGGATAGCGTGATCCTCCCACGTGCTACATCCCCCTAGTGAAACTCCTCACTGTCAGGTGGAAAGAAGCGGCTGGTGACTCCACATGTATCGGAGGAGGCATGTGGTAGTCTGCAGCCCTCCCCGGATTGGCAGAGGGGGTGGAGCAGCGACCGAGACGGCTTGGAAGAGTGGGATAATTGGCCAAATACAACTGGGGGGAAAAGGGTCAGGGGAAAGAAATGTGGATGCTTTGTTCTATGAGAGAGGTTTGAAGCACAGGTATAGCATGAACACATGTAAACGAGCATTAAAGTAAGGATATCTGTGAATGGTGCTTCTACTATTTGACAGTTGGCTATTTGTTCGCAGCTCTCTTATTTATACTCCAGAAAATGATTCAAAGCTGACAAAAGGAAGATTTCATGATCGATTTTATTTCACATGGCAAAATGTAAGAAGTCTCATACGCTTGTGTCAGCTACAGACTTTAATGAAAAGCGTATTTCCCATTGAGAGGGAGCCGAGGGAAGAAGTATCCATTATACATATGAATAGTTAATAAATTAGGCTTTTAAACAATGGTAATGCTTCGCTAATCCTAATTTGATAAATCATGTCTCTTGTTTAGAGAGTGGTGGAGGACATCAAGAGGAAATCTGATGATTTAGACCGAGTCAAGGATCTCTCCCTTGATCTGCAGAAAGTCCTAAATGTAAGCTCAGAAAACGCACTAAAGTACACTAATGTCCTCTCTCACAATAATTAAAATAGATTTTTCTTTACCTAGATATTCACTAGATGTTTAACATTTTAATTGTGTTTCCTCTCAGGAATATGAAATCCAATCAAACAAGTATCGGGGTACATTGAAAGATGATGATTATGATGATGATGATGACAACAACGATGAACCTGTGAAATATACCTCCAAAATGGCTTATGCTGTACAAAAAAAGGTATGTTAAAAGAAAGGCACCTACATAACATAGTCTGTGATAATGAGAAAAGATGGGAATTAACACATCAAAATTTATACTGTTACAAATAAAAAGTACTGGTTTATTAAATGCATTACGGTACATTACTAAAAGTGGAGTTAAGAAATGTGTTCAATATGATATCTATAACTCTTTGAATCAAAACAAAAAAGGTGCTTCGGCCACAGCTTTGTTTCTAAATGTTCCTTGAAAAAGACTTTCTCTCACTTTAAAAAGTGCACGTTTTCTCTCACTTTATGTGACAGCCATGACAGTGCTGCAATTTCATTTTAGAGTCATGATATGATTTAATTTTGGCAAATCGGTGTAGGCAGGTGTTGCTTATCAATCTGTAATTGTGCAAGATAGGCAGATAGCAAGTCACATTCAAATGGCAAAATCCTCAGAAATAACTAAATGCATATTTCAATTACATTAGATTAAGATAATACTGACCGCTTATCACAAGTGTAATGTTTTAGTTATGGAAACATTTTGAGACATGAGTCTTAATCTAGTTTTTTGTACTTGAGATAAATTCTTCTTCTATTGCAGGAGAGAGATATCCAGAACCTTTACTCTGAGGTGGCTGCAGAGAATGACCAACTACTCAGCCAGATGGGAATGG
This sequence comes from Lampris incognitus, assembly GCF_029633865.1. Lineage (NCBI taxonomy): Eukaryota > Metazoa > Chordata > Actinopteri > Lampriformes > Lampridae > Lampris > Lampris incognitus. The sequence continues at coordinate 9,610,836 of NC_079220.1, read as the reverse complement.
CTAAGAACATCATGGCAAACGTATGGTATTATACAATACAAGTGATATCAGTTATCGCAATTCATTCCTGCTGTAAAATTAATGTATGATAATGTGTATTTAGATTTTCACAAATGCACAAATTTATTAGCCAAGGCTCACCGGGGTAAGTTATCCTCTAAAGGCTCTTTGTGTCCTCTGATTTTTATGCAGAATGAAGCGAGGGCTAGCCAGGTAGTGGTCAAACAGCAGCTGCAGCTACAGAGCCAGCAGAAGAGCATGGAGGAGACTGATGGACTGAAGACAGAACTAAGTGAGGAGGTTTCCAGGCGCTTACATGCTGAGAATGACCTGGACACATACAGGAAGAGATTCATGTCTCTGAAGAGCAGACGAGGTGTGGAGAGGGTGGAGGAGAAGGAAGTGGTGCAATACTACCGTGATCCTAAACTGGAGGTTGAATTAGAGTCTTTGAAGAATAAGATCCAAAATGAGTCGGCGAAGAGGTCTAGCAAGCATTCTGAGCTAGAGCTCATCAATGAGAAGATTGTCAAACTGGAAATGGAGCTGAGCAGAATTGAGCCTAAACTGGTGACCAAGGTCCTGACTGAGTATGAGAGAGATCCCCAGCTGGATAAGGAAGCTGGGAGGATCAGAGAGGAAATGCAAAGACTAAGGCGGGAGCTCCAAACACGAGATACAGAGACAGTCCACATGAAAACTGAGATAAATGTTTTGGCACAGAAGAAGCCAAGAATTACAGAAAAGGTGGTAAAAAAGGAAGTGGTAAGGCTTGAGAAGAATCCAGAGATGCTTAAAGCTGTTCTCACATTCCAGAATGAAATATTGGACGAGGAGTCTCGATGCAAGTCCCTCAATGATGACATTTTCAGCACAAGGAGCCAAATAAACACATTAGAGAGAGTTATTCCCACCATCCAGCCCAAGATAGTCACCAAAGTGTTGAAAAAAGTAGAGCAAGACCCAGACCTGCTTGAAGAGTCAAAGAAACTTCAGTTCAGTTTGGAGGAAGAGAAGGATGAAAATGTTATCTTAATGAAAGACCTGACCACCCTTCAGCTACGTTATGGTGAAGTTGAGAAGTTCAAGCCAAAAGTGCAGGTCAATGAGATTGTCAATGAGATTTATAGAGTTGATCCTGAGACAGAGGTAGAGTTGGTACGGCTTAGGAAAGAGCTGCAGGACTGCAGCCGAAACCATGCGGACATCAAGAAAGAACTCAATGTGGTGATAACGAATCTGGACACTCTTCGTTCCCAGAAACCCAAGGTGGAGTATAAGGAGGTGACTCAGGAGGTAGTAAGAGAGGAGAAAAGCCCAGAGGTTATCAGGGAATTGCAGAGACTGAACCACCAGGTCTCTCGCCTTCAGGTTAACCTTGACTCCACATTAGAACTGCTGAGACGCCTGCATAAAGAGAGGGATGAGTTGAAAGTTGAAAAATCCAAGGTGGAAACAAAACTGGTAACCAAAGAGGTGGTCAAGTATGAGAATGATCCACTGCTGGAGAAGGAAGCTGACAGACTTAGAAGAGATGTGAGAGAGGAGATTCATCAGCGGCGCAGTGTGGAGGAGGCACTCTTTGACCTTCAGAACAAATATATTGTCCTTGAGAGGCAGAAACCAGAAGAGAAGATTGTAAAGCGGGAAGTGGTGCGTATTGAGAAGGACCCCAAGCAGATGCTAGAGCATGACAGGTTGAACAAGACCCTCGATGAAGAACTAAAAAGCCGCAGAAAGCTGGAATTAGAGGTTAGACAACTCAGAGCTCTGGTTGAAGAAAAGGAGAGTACCCTGGCTCAGATGGATGATCGTCAGAAAAAGTTTCAAGTAGAGACAGAGCTTAGGCAGATCAAATCTCGCGTTCTTGAATTTGAAAGTGCTCCACCACCAGTTGAGGAGAACATCATCATCGAGGAGGTACTCAAAGTGGAGAGAGATCCCAAGCTGGAGAAACTAACTAATGATTTACGTGTGAACATGGAGACAGAGAGCAACAATATCAGCCACCTACAGAGAGAAATCATCAATCTTAAGATGAAGTTGGAAATTTTGCAAAGAGAGAAGACCATGGAAAGGGTTGTTTACAAAGAGATTGTCCGTGTGGAGAAAGACCCTGTGGTTGAGGCTGAGAGGGGTCACCTTAGAGAACTTGTAACGCAGGAAAGAAATTTCAGGAGGAATCAGGAAGATGATATTCAGAACCTCAAAACTAAAAGTTCTCGACTGCAGATGACTCTGTCCACCACCTCTCAGGAGGAGACCGCTCTCACTCTCAATTGCAATGCTCTCCAGAAAGAGAAGGAGAATCTCCTCAGAGAGCTCAAGACCCTAGAGTCTGAGAGAGAGAAAATCAGTATTACCTTCCAGCAGCAGTCTAAGCTTATGAGCGAGCGAAATCAGTTGAGTCGGCAAAGGAGTCTCAAGCTGGAGTCTGATGTGCATCGTTTGGAGAGAGACATCCAGAATGAAAAAGACACAATACAAAAAAAGGAGACTCTCATTGCAGAGCTGCAGAATAATCTGAAGAAAGAGGAACACTCTGAGACTCACACCAGAGAGACAAACGTCTCCACAAAGATCACCATCCTCGATCCAGAGACAGGTAAAGATATGTCTCCCTATGATGCCTATCTGCAGGGCCTGATTGACCGCAATCAGTACATTCACCTCCAGGAGCTGGAGTGTAACTGGGAAGAGATTACTTCAATGGGTCCAGATGGGGAGACTTCAGTCCTGCAGGATCGCAAGAGTGGGAAGCAGTTCTCTGTCAAGGATGCTCTGGGGGATGGTCGCTTGACCCAGTATGACTTGCAGCTCTACAAGAGTGGAAAAATGCCTATCTCTGAATTTGCTCTACTAGTGGCTGGGGAAACCAAAAAGCCCTACATTCCTTTAACTAAAACCCCAAGGTCACCCACCAAAGCCAACCCAACCTCTCCTTTGAACTCCATGCCATCGTCATTAAGAGCCTCCTACCCTAGTCTCAGTACTTACAATAATAGCAATTTAACCAAAACTTACAATAGTGGGAGTTTGACCAACCTGACTACTTCAGTGGGTGATGAGTTGTACCCCATCTGTGGTGTTTTTGATATCACAACTGAAAGCCGCATGTCTGTGAGAAGTGCACTTACTCGCAAACTCATTGATGCAGACACAGCTTTAAAGCTCCTGGAAGCCCAGGCAGCCTCAGGTGGCATTGCTGACCTCAGCAAAAAAGACAAATTGTCGGTTCACAAGGCAGCTCAGCACAGTCTCATTGATAAGAGCCATATGCATAAGCTCCTTAACGCTCAGAAGGCCTTCACTGGAGTAGAGGATCCTGTGACTAAGGAACGTCTCTCAGTGGGGAAAGCAGCAGAGAAAGGCTGGATTCCCCATGATAATGCCATGAGATACATGGAAGTTCAGTGCCTGACTGGAGGGCTGGTGAATCCCAGCAAAGTAGGCCGCATAAGTATCGCCGAAGCTCTAAACAGCAAGATGATCGACAGCGCGACTGCTAAAGACCTGCAAGATGTGTCTTCCTATGCAAAAGAGCTGGTTGACCCCATTACTAAAGAGAAAATTTCATACAAGCAGGCAATGGATCGCTGTAGGCGAGACATCATCACGGGGCTCTTACTGCTTCCTGTAGCCTCCACCGATGCCTCAAATGCTCCATCGTACTCAAACTATCGGTTCAGCGCCCCCCACAGCCAAGTCTAGACCTGTGCTGTTGAAGAAATACCACAAATAATTTGCCACAGTGTCCGGTGCTAAAAGTTATCTGAAATAAAATGAAATGATAAATTCGTGTCAAGAAAAAAAAATGGAAATGTAATATTTTCATATGTTTACATTAACTTTTAAAACATCATTACGCTGTTTTTTTTGGGTTACATTGTAAATGCTTATCTTTTCTTTTACAGTGATTTGTAGGAACTGCTATGAAAATGACATGAGATGTTTAAATATGAATGGATTTACATGTTGGTTTTCCAGTATTCTTGATCTAATTCCAATATGCATACTAACCGATAAGACTCATTAAACAACTGAAGCCGTGCATTCTTGTTTTTTTATGTCATCAGTTATTAGAATTGTTCAGTTTTTTTTAACAATGACAATATTGCATCTATTAGTATGAAAAAGGATTGTAGGCACAATTTACATTGCTGTGTTTGGAAAAACAAGATGGATGTTTTATCATATACATCACCAAAGAATGTAAACATTTCAGATTTGTATCACAGTAGATGACAGGAATTCCCAACATGATATTTTAATAGTCTGGCCTCTGAATATGTTTCATTATTCAGAGTGTTTTTGTTTTAAATTTTTATTTTCCCCCGTTTTTCTCCCCAATTGTACTTGGCCAATTACCCCGCTCTTCCGAGCCGCCCCGGTCGCTGCTCCACCCCCCTCTGCGCATCCGGGGACGGCTGCAGACTACCACATGCCTCCTGCAATACACGTGGAGTCGCCAGTCGCGTCTTTTCACCTGGCAGCGAGGAATTTCGCCAGGGGGACGTTCCCCCCCCCCCCTGAACAGACGCCCGGACCCTACCAGAGGAGGCGCTAGTGCAGCGAGCAGGACAAATATCCACATCCGGATCCGGCCAATTAGGGACGCCCGACCCAGCTGGAGGCAACGCGAGGATTCGAACCGGCGATCCCCGCCTTGGTAGACCGCCACCCGGACGCCCACCACCATTCAGCGTGTTAACGTGGCTCTACACCGGATTGCGATGCTGAGGTTAGTGTCACCGGAACGTTCTCGTCGGCGTGTGATTGGAAACTGATCAAAAGGTGTAAACTGGCAGCGGTCCCCTGCTCACGAGGCCGTATCTTATGGGCTCGTGCTGCTGTTTGAATCACGCTGAGTTAAACGGGGGGTTTTCCGTAACGCTCGCGGGTCCCACAGCAAAACGGCGGACCTCAAATTTACAGCGCGCATAAACCCCGGCGACTCGTGACTGGAGGTGATGGATTAAGGCAGGGGTCCCCAATAGGCGGCCCGCGGGCCACGTCCGGCCCGTGACGGGTTGATTTATGGTCCGCGAGAATTTTTGGAGAAATGCCAGAAGGAAGAATTTTTTTTAATTTCCCTACCCCAAAATTTTTTTTAAATTAATTTCTTAGTAAAAGTAAGACTAGTAATATATCGAAAAATAGATGAAAAATCTCTGTTTAAATGATAATACCTGCAACGTATCGACACCGAAACAAACTAACGAACAACATGCTGCTGGAGGTTGATTGACTCGTGGTTTTAAAAGTGGCCCGCTATGAAAAGTAATTGGGGACCCCTGGATTAAGGATACAGATTAGATATGACTCACGCGCGCACATGCCGCGTGTCATACGCATTGGTCCGGGGGAGGGGGGCACGTGGGGGGGGCGAGGCACGTGTGGCAAAACCCCCCCTTCCTAATGGTGGGACTGTAGAAGACGGTAAGGACGTTGGGTTTAAACCTGTTGACGAGTAAAAACCCACCAGATCTCCTCCACAGCCCTCTCACCAGGCGCATTAACAAGTTAATTACGTCATTAAAACAGTAAACAGGTTGGTTTAAATTTAGATGATCTGATTAATAAGTTACCTAAGAGCCCCCCCCCCCATGAACTTCCTGGTCTTTTTTTAGGACTCTGTGGTCTCTGCACAGTATTTCAATGTGGGGGGGGGTTGCTTTGCCTCCTTTGGGTACAGAGTCTTGCTGGGTCTCTTGTCAGACGTCATCAGGGCTCAGCCAATCTCCTTTCCCTGATAGGAGGTGAAAGCTGTTTGGGGAAAGCTTCTTCTCAACATTTGCACCCACGCTGGATGTCATGGTGAATGGGGCTGATGGGGGAACACGCCGCCCGCCACTCAGCACGGGCGTCTGCCTGGCAGATTAGCTGGTTACTGGAGGAGCTTTGCGGGATTACAGGACATGAGCCTGTCTGGTATCTGAAGTGCCCCCCCACCCCCCACCCCCACCCCACCTTGGTCCTCCAGAGGGAACATAGGAGATGCTAGCGGATGGTTGACTCATCTAGGTGAAAGAAGTTAGCTCACAGGATGCTTTTCCAGTTACACCAGTGTACCCTGTACCTTATCAAGATCACCACGACGCCTGTTTTATATATCAGGGAAATGACCGGGCGAGACGGGGTCTTGTCACCGAGCTTTACAAAACCTCCACCCGGATTCAGAGAGACAGCAAGTAGGGTTTGACGACAGAGGCGTGTGAAAACGCCTCGCTGGTTTTATGTGGGGATGTAAAATTCTGGGCAAACGGTGCAATGGGGATACGTAGTGCAATTGACGGCTGCTCTCGCTCCGCCATTGTGACTGCTTTCCCAGTACACAAACAACAATAGGTGAAAACAACAATTAGAAAAAGGGGCTTGACTCTGATGTACAGCACACAGAAGCAGACGGACACATGGCATGAATGGACGATGGGGACAGAAAGGGGCTCGCAGCGAATGGGCCATTTGCATGGCTGATGTCCAAGGTAATTGCAGCTGCGTGTCTCCTTTCTTTGTTTCGCTGTGTTATTATTTCTACAATGCCAGACCACGTGACCGTACTGCTTTTTAAAACCCCAGCAATTAGCATCTGCACCTCTGTCCACTGCTACCTTCGATACTTCTGCCTCTCTCTCTCCCTCCCTCCGTAGTACATCTGTACATCTGCCCCGTGTTCATTTGGGTACCGGATATAAAACATCCGGGGGGGGGTTGCTTTCTCATTGCAGGCCTTACCTACAACATCATCACATACCTGCACCATGTTCAGCGGCAAGGCTCAGTGACCGGCTAAAGTCTCACTGGTGGAAGAGGTAGGCCTGCAGCTAGCATTTGATCACACGCCCTTGGCTATAGCCACGATGAAGAGGTAGGCCTGCAGTTAGCATTTTATCACACGCCCTTGGCTATAGCCACGATGAAGAGGTAGGCCTGCAGCTTGCATTTGATCACACGCCCTTGGCTATAGCCATGATGAAGAGGTAGGCCTGCAGCTAGCATTTTATCACACGCCCTTGGCTATAGCCACGATGAAGAGGTAGACCTGCAGCTAGCATTTGATCGCACGCCCTTGGCTATAGCCACGATGAAGAGGTAGACCTGCAGCTAGCATTTGATCGCACGCCCTTGGCTATAGCCACGATGAAGAGGTAGGCCTGCAGCTAGCATTTTATCACACGCCCTTGGCTATAGCCACGATGAAGAGGTAGGCCTGCAGCTAGCATTTTATCACACGCCCTTGGCTATAGCCACGATGAAGAGGTAGGCCTGCAGCTAGCATTTTATCACACGCCCTTGGCTATAGCCACGATGAACAGGTAGGCCTGCAGCTAGCATTTGATCACACGCCCTTGGCTATAGCCGCGATAAAGAGGTAGGCCTGCCGCTAGCATTTGATCACACGCCCTTGGCTATAGCCACGATGAAGAGGTAGGGCTGCTGCTTGCATTTGATCACACGCCCTTGGCTATAGCCACGATGAAGAGGTAGGCCTGCAGCTTGCATTTTATCACACGCCCTTGGCTATAGCCACGATGAAGAGGTAGGCCTGCAGCTTGCATTTTATCACACGCCCTTGGCTATAGCCACGATGAAGAGGTAGACCTGCAGCTAGCATTTGATCGCACGCCCTTGGCTATAGCCACGATGAAGAGGTAGACCTGCAGCTTGCATTTTATCACACGCCCTTGACTATAGCCACGATGAAGAGGTAGGCCTGCAGCTAGCATTTTATCACACGCCCTTGGCTATAGCCACGATGAAGAGGTAGGGCTGCAGCTTGCATTTGATCACACGCCCTTGGCTGTAGCCACGATGAAGAGGGAGGGCTGCAGCTTGCATTTGATCACACGCCCTTGGCTATAGCCACGATGAACAGGTAGGCCTGCAGCTAGCATTTGATCACACGCCCTTGGCTATAGCCACGATGAAGAGGTAGGCCTGCAGCTAGCATTTTATCACACGCCCTTAGCTATAGCCACGATGAAGAGGTAGGCCTGCAGCTAGCATTTTATCACACGCCCTTGGCTATAGCCACGATGAAGAGGTAGGCCTGCAGCTAGCATTTCATCACACGCCCTTGGCTATAGCCACGATGAAGAGGTAGGGCTGCCGCTAGCATCTTATCACACGCCCTTGGCTATAGCCACGATGAAGAGGTAGGCCTGCAGCTAGCATTTTATCACACGCCCTTGGCTATAGCCGCGATAAAGAGGTAGGTCTGCCGCTAGCATTTGATCACACGCCCTTGGCTATAGCCACGATGAAGAGGTAGGCCTGCAGCTTGCATTTTATCACACGCCCTTGGCTATAGCCACGATGAAGAGGTAGGCCTGCAGCTTGCATTTTATCACACGCCCTTGGCTATAGCCACGATGAAGAGGTAGGCCTGCAGCTAGCATTTTATCACACGCCCTTGGCTATAGCCACGATGAAGAGGTAGGCCTGCAGCTTGCATTTTATCACACGCCCTTGGCTATAGCCGTGATGAAGAGGTAGGCCTGCAGCTAGCATTTGATCACACGCCCTTGGCTATAGCCACGATGAAGAGGTAGGCCTGCAGCTAGCATTCGATCACACGCCCTTGGCTATAGCCACGATGAAGAGGTAGGCCTGCAGCTTGCATTTTATCACACGCCCTTGGCTATATCCAAAGGAGTTGAATCAAGTGCAACTGGACTTGGTGTATATCCGTGAAGACGTTTCGCCTCTCATCCAAGAGGCTTCCTCAGTTCGTGCCTTTCTGACTAGACCAAGCTAGTCTGACTGGCTGGTGATGAGACTCAGAATTTATCCTCTAGGAGTCATTGTCAGAGCTATGGATATGCGTATAGCCATGATGAAGAGGTAGGTCTGCAGCTAGCATTTTATCACACGCCCTTGGCTATAGCCATGATGACCCGTGAGCGATAGTGAAAGGCTCAGGTGGGGTTCCCGCTGTGTTGTGCCAATCCTAATTGGTCTTTACATTGTCATGCCACTTGTGAGGCGAGCGCTCCGAGTTCGCCCTTCAGTGGGGTGGGAGTCTCTCACCCTGGCGTGTTAAGGGATTACAACCTGAGACAGTGACTGCATCCTGGATTAAGGTTTCCCTTCAAGGGGGGAACTCTTCCCGCTTGCCGGCCTGTCTCCGGTGATTAGGCGGTGATCAATAGGTGTGTATTTGCAGTGAAGAGAGACTGCGCGCCTCGGAGCTGCAGAGCCCATGATAGATACCGGTGCAAATGAATAGGCCGTTTATTTGTGTCATTTAGTCTCTGCGGGTATCTGATGAGATGTAAATACGTCAGTTTGAATTCAGTTGGCTAACCACCATCTTTATGTATGAAGCGAAAGGAAGTGGCTCGGCGCAGTTTTATCAAATCGACAACTTTATTATTTTTCATCTAATTATGAAAAAGTATATAAAAGACTTTTTTAAAATTTTTTATTGAAGATGTGACTCTATTATTGACAAAAGAACCCCCAAAGAGGAACAAACTGACACCGACTAGCAATGGGCCCCTAATGGGCTTAAAAGCGCGCACCTGCACACAGACGCTGTCCGAAGTCCAGATTTAATCTGGACGGTGACTTTGTGTAGGTTATTAAACGTACACCAAGGAGCTGGTGTAATAGTGAGGTCGCAGGATCCTTTGTTAAATCCTCCGATGTTGACAATAGCTAATGCCTCCTAAGGGGCCGTGGTTGAGCTGCTAAAGCCTTGTTATCACTGACGTCAGTTCATAGTTACTGGAAGCCCATGCAGGGAGGCGCTGAGCGCTTTCTACCCAGACGTCCAACACAAATGCAATATACCATCATTTTGAGTTAGACAGATGAACAAAAATACTCTTCTGCATCCACATGAAAGGGAAAGAGGGCAGTATGCCTATAGATTTTAACTCATTTTGACTATATATGACTATATATATATATATATGATGGGTTACACTAGTATATCGTGCAAGCTCTTGCAGTCATTTGCACAGCAAGTGAATGTCACATTGATAGACACACCAATGGGAGGAAGTGGTGTCTGTCTTGCATTCATTTTTCACAAATTCCTGAAAACATAAGAAAAAAAAATCCCTCCAATAAACCAAACAGCATTGTGAGATCTGGCAGATACTCAAAGCAGGCATTGGAAAAAAGTAGCTCACAATAAATTTCACAGTGTAAAACATTAACTATTCATCCAACGGTGAACCGACTACTCCAATAAAATACAATTTTTATTACGTATTTATTTTTGCTTTCAGATTCATAATGAGCTGTGCCGTACAGAAACGCAACATCTCGTTCAGTGGAAAACAGGGACACATAGTGTCATAGATGCGAAACACAACCGTTGTGCGACTTTGTTGTGAACGAAACAGCACGGGATCACAGTTTAGATCTAGTATTGACTGCATGTTTTCAACTGAGTAGCTAACATTAGATCCCATTTTCACATTATCCTGACTGGCTGCGTAACATTAACACTGTAGAATTGATTCTTTTGCACTGATTCAAAAAAAAAGCTAAAGTTAGCCCGTCTGAATCCTGTTTTTAACCAACCAACAAATGCGGAAAAGCGAGCTGACACATCAGAAACACTTAAAAACTCAATCGCAAGGTTGATTTGTTTGAGCACGTCAAAGGAGGTCGAGCATGTCTTACTCGCATCTCTGTTGATGGAGTTTCTGTGAAATCCTACCTCGAACGAAACCGGATGGCCCATACCAAGAGATGGATTATATAAGGGGGAGGCTAATAGACAATATTGTTGGGGGTGCAGGAAAAATATTTTGCCATGTTTCTTACCAATAATGGTTATAATGTAAAGTATTCATCCTCTTACAACTGCACATTTTAGATGTGCTCACTCACAAACATTTTTGAAGGGGTTGCATGCCTATCTGTGTACATATTACAGCTAAATGTGAGATGAAGCAGTCTTCACATTGTTCATACGACATATTAGTAGCATAAAAAATGCAATATCCATGATGCTAACATGGAAATTTAGTATGTGAAATGTATGTGTATGCATTCTACACAGACAAAAATATCAAGTATGGAGCTTATGACCAGTAAACTCTCAAAACCATCCCGTAATTCCTCGCTCCTTCGTTGTTTCCATGAAAGCGAACAGCCAGGGGGAACTTTTCCAAAGCAATATGGCCATCAGTAAAACAGGAGGAGCTGCAGCGGACATTGGCAAATTCAAATATACTTTTTAACAATTTCATGATAAAATGTTTTCAGCATGAATAAAGACCTAAGGCTATATCAGAATGGACCAAGAAAAAAAAAAGCATCAAAGTTCTTCTTCCAGTGTTACGAATGGTCACCAGGCTTGGATGTGAGCCTGCCAAGCGTAATATATGTAGCATGTGGTGCATGCTGTATTATGTATACTGAATATTATGCTTACACAGTATGCAGCATACACCACATACTTGAAATATGCATCATTTCCTAACAATTCAGACACCACTTGAATGGCGGTTTGCGAGAGGGTGGGTTGAGTTAAGAGTCCAGCTTCACGAGGTGCTTCGCATCCAAGAAGAAAATATCACGTGTCAACATGTTCGTCAGTCTTAGGTGTCTCCAAAGTGAGCGGATGCTGAGGGAAGCGTATCGCCTCACTGTTGCGGCGCATGTAAGCGTGGCCGCTGATGGGGTACCACATCTCGGTGAAGGTCAGGCTGGCCACAGTGATGGCGCAGCGTCCCAGGACCTTGAAGCCCGACTTGCGGTAGAAGGGGACGAGGGAGTCCTCGCACATGAGGACGGCCCGCCGCACGTTCGGCAGGCAGCGCAGGTACTGCAGGTAACGCCACATCAGGATGGGGCCTTTCCCCTGCTGTCTGAAAGTGCGGTGGACAGCCAAGACGTGGATGTGGACCGTGGAGCCACGGGGCTTGTGAAGAGTCAGTGCATCCTATGTGGGGGGCAGAGATAGAGCTTGTGTCAGACGCCGCATGTTTTGTTTGAATAAAAGCAAAACGCTGGCAGATTTTGACCTAAACCCATTTCCCTACCATTCAGAGTCAAGCCAAGTGACGGGTAGCAGAGTCTTTTAAATTGATTCAGTATTGAGCAAGTATTTAGTTACCCTCCCCCCCTTTTTCTCCCCCAGTTGTATTCGGCCAATTACCCCACTCTTCCGAGCCGTCCCGGTCGCTGCTCCACCCCCCTCTGCCGATCCGGGGAGGGCTGCAGACTACCACGTGCCTCCTCCCATACGTGTGGAGTCGCCAGCCGCTTCTTTTCACCTGACAGTGAGGAGTTTCGCCAGGGGGATGTGGCGCGTGGGAGGATCACGCTGTTCCCCCCCAGTTCCCTCTCCCCCCCAAACAGGCACCCCAACTGACCAGAGGAGGCGCTACTGCAGCGACCAGGACACACCCACATCCGGCTTCCCACCCGCAGACACGGCCAACTGTGTCTGCAGGGACGCCCGACCAAGCCGGAGGTAACACGGGGATTCGAACCGGCGATCCCCGTGTTGGTAGGCAACGGAATAGACCACCACGCTGCCGGGACGCCCGGGAAACCATTTAAATGCAGAAATATAATGTGTGATTGCTCAAATAGCACATACATACAACACGTATTGGGTTCATGGCCTATATGCACTCATGCACACATGTTCTATATGTGCTGTTTGAGATTTATTTTACTTTTGGGAACTTTTTTCAACTTTTCTTTCACTGTTTAACTGTACGTATCGTCTTTTTTTTTTTCCTAGAATAAAGCATTAATTGCGAAGCTTTGCTGGAGATGTCTTACTGTGGTGAGCCGGTCCTGGTCCCACAGAGAACCAATGATAAAAGCCACAAGTCGGCCCTCCTCAAACCAGCCCATGGAGAACTCCGGACACAAGGTGAGGAAATGACGCACCTCATCCAGATGGAGTGGACACTCTCCTGACACCGAGATAAAGGCTAGAGAGAGAGAGAGGGAGAGAGAGAGAGAGAGAGAGAGAGAGGGAGAGAGAGAGAGAGAGGGAGAGAGAGAGGGAGAGGGGGAGAGAGAGGGAGGGGGAGAGAGGGGGGTGGGTGTTATACCTTAGTGAAGTTATGCCATGGCACGTTGTTTGTACAAAGGCAGTTTTCATATGAGACTCAGATCAATGAAAACGATGTGAACATGCATCAAGAAAACTATAAGCTGTATGAACTGACAGGTAGACCAGCCTTTGATACAGTACTGGTCTACTCCAGGAAGCAAGCAAGCAAGAAACAAACAGACAAACAAACAAACAAACAAAAAGAGAAAGGAAGGAACAAAGAAAGAAAGAAAGAAAGAAACAAAACGAGAAAGGAAGAAAAGAAGGAACAAAGAAAGACAAACAAACAAAGAGAGAAAGGGAGAAAGGAAGGAACAAAGAAAGAAAGAAACAAACAAAACGAGAAAGGAAGAAAGGAAGAAAGAAAGAAACAAACAAACAAAGAAACAAAAAGAGAAAGGAAAGAAGAAAGAAAGAAACAAAATGAGAAAGGAAGGAACAAAGAAAGAAACAAAACGAGAAAGGAAGAAACAAAGAAAGAAAGAAAGAAAGAAAGAAAGAAACAAAACGAGAAAGGAAGAAACAAACAAACAAAACGAGAAAGGAAGAAAGGAAGGAACAAAGAAAGAAAGAAACAAATAAACAAAACGAGAAAGGAAGAAAGGAAGGAACAAAGAAAGAAAGAAAGAAAGAAAGAAAGAAAGAAACAAAACGAGAAAGGAAGAAAGGAAGGAACAAACAAACAAAAAGAGAAAGGAAGAAAGGAAGGAACAAAGAAAGAAAGAAACAAACAAACAAAGAAACAAAAAGAGAAAGAAGAAAGGAAGGAACAAAGAAAGAAAGAAAGAAACAAACAAACAAAGAAACAAAAAGAGAAAGGAAGGAACAAAGAAAGAAAGAAACAAAATGAGAAAGGAAGGAACAAAGAAAGAAACAAAACGAGAAAGGAAGAAAGGAAGAAACAAAGAAAGAAACAAACAAACAAACAAAACGAGAAAGGAAGAAAGGAAGGAACAAAGAAAGAAACAAACAAACAAAACGAGAAAGGAAGAAAGGAAGGAACAAAGAAAGAAAGAAACAAACAAAACGAGAAAGGAAGAAAGGAAGGAACAAAAAGAGAAAGAAAGACAGGAACAAAGAAACAGAAAGAAAGAAGGAAGAAACAAAGATAAAGAAGGGAGAAAAAAGATGAAGGAGACAAAGACAAAAAGAAAGTAAGAAATAAAGACTTGCTGTTGTCTGCAGTGAGAGAGAGAGAGAGGTGGTCTTGTCCCTGCGGGGGGGGGAGTTGGGTGGGTGGGGGGTGGGTGGGGAAGGGTGGTGGGGGTGGGGAACGTACCCTCCCTCTCGATCTCGAAGACGCTGACGGCGTCGTGCGTGTTGAGGGGTCGCACCTCGCTGGCCGGCAGCGTGTGTCTCCTCTGCGGGCCGGGCGACACGGAAGACGCGCTCTGCATTGGCTTGATGAAGGGCAGGGCGCCCGCCACAGGCATGGCACGCAGCCGCAGAGCTCGCGTCCCCCTCAGAAACCCGCTCCTCCTCCGCTCCTCCGGGCGCGGGCTCTCTCGCGGGTCGTCCTGCGAGGCAGACAGGCGGTCAGGACCGCGCCTGGCGTTTATGAGACACCTGCCGCGGACGTCATCCGCGCGCGATTTGCATGTGAATAGTTGGCGTCAGGAATGTTGAATGGCGCAAAACAAACCGAGGGCGACAGATTATAGAGCAGCGCACCAAACCGTATAATCAAACGCTCCCATTACGGCCATTTGGCTTTACAGCCTGGCGGGTTTGGGATTTCAGTGAAAGCTATAGATGATGGCGGGAACAGACGGAACAGACACCCAGCAACTTGCAGCCTATATTTAGCACGCGACACCACGGGGAAGGGAGTGACACCTCTCCATCAGCATATTGGTCTTGGGCCATTATGGAGACACATGTCATATTTTCATCCCCTGTAAAGCTGCGCACGCACACTCTGTTGTTATGGGACACTTACCGGCACAGATGAGAAATTGTCTGTGTTCCGTCAAGTTTTGTTGGCTTTTTTTCTTTCTTTCTCTTCTTTTCTTTTCTTTTTCTTTTTTGTTTGTTTGTTTTTGCTGTGTCCGCCCTTACATAAAATAGTATACTTGAAGTCTATTTTATTAAGTAAACTTCAAGTGTACTCAAGTATAATTTTGTTTAGTATATCTCTGATAAGTACTTAAAAAGTAAACTGAAAGTATACTCACTAATATTTAGTTTAAAATAAGTATACTAATAGCACACTTGAATAAACTACTTTTTTGTAAGGGGTCTCTGCGCCTCGTCTTTCAGTGCTCCTCGGAAGACGTCTCTCCTCGTTAGGCAGTGATTATTACTTTGTGTCACGTGACGACGGATTATAGAAGTTTCCACAACTCGGCGCGCTGTGCGCGTGCGCGGAGCGCGTGATACACGCGAGCGCGTAAGAAGCGGGTGCGTTGTAGAAAATGCTGCGGAGAGTTGGTTGTTGCGCGCGTCGCAGAAAGCGGGTGCGTTGTAGAAAATGCGGCGGAATGGTTGTTGAGCGCGTCGCAGAAAGCGGATGCGTTGTAGGAAATGCGGCGGAGTTTGTGGTTCGTAGCGTCGCAGAAAGCGGGTGCGTCGCAGAAAGCGTTGCGGAGCGTCGTCTGTCCCTCGCGTCGCAGAAAGCGGGTGCGTTGTATAAAATGCTGCGGAGAGTTGGCTGTTGCGTGCGTCGCAGAAAGCGCGTGTATCTGGCTCCGAGGCACGAGTTTCCCTTGGACGAGAAAGAAAAACGGAACATGGCCCCGATAGCAGACTCGCACCCAGATAGCAAAACTGCTGCGGCCCGGACCCGTCCCACACCGACACTTTCATCCGGCCCACATATGGAATGATGGCACTTGGGCAGTCCGCTCCTGTTTGCCAGATCTGGGCCAGAACCAAGCCATAGCAATGCCGCATGTGCCACATATTTGCCAAAGGTGGCCCATATTTGTTTTGTGATATTTGGGCCATATTCACCATTTACCACACGGGGCCACTTCCGGGTCACATCCAGAACACATGTTACTGAGAGCACCGCATCTTTGCAAAAAAAAAAAAGGCCCACATTTGATTTCGCATATTTGGGCCATATTTGGTATTATACATGTGGGCCACTTCAGGCTCACGTCCATTTTGTCAGGGCCAGAAGGCCATCAGTGCCGCATCATTGCCTGAAGTGGCCCACATCCGGATGCTATGTGGGCGGGCTCCCCAGCAACACGTGGTATCAAATTACCGCGGGCAGACGTTTCTTTATTCCCGTATAGCAGGCTCCTCTTGAGACGGATCAGACATTCAGTGCATCCGCAGGAACCATAATCTAGGCATTGCACCGGTCACCACTTATGCACATCAGCGTTGATGCAACAGCTTCCTGAACATGGACTCCAAACCCACCCCCCAATTAATCCGGACAGGAGGAAGAATTCAATCATTTTATTTAATTTCTCTTACCATTTAGGCAGTCACGATTACAGCAGAGTTTGGCTATTAGAAAATGTTAATCTGGAAAAATAGAGCTAAATAGCTACCTCTAACACACGTTAATCAATCATTTACAAAAAAACCAAACAAAACTGTGTAGACAGTAATGACACAGAGAAATACCGTCAGTCCTACATCACAAAACAAAACAACAATGGAAACAACTGGTCTCGCCTAAAGTCACTGGTGGAATATGATAACAGTACGGTACCAGTAGTTTAACACCTGCAGAACCGAGATGTTTGCATTGATTATTTTAAGTTTGTAGTCGTATTTTTCTTTTTTGCACATGTATCAAGTATGTATTAAATGTCATCTACCCGTCGTTGAGACAGATGGGGATAGATGTTTGCTTCCACCAATACAGATTTGTGCGTAAAATGCATCATCACGTTCAGATAGTAGCTACTGCAGCTGCTGAATCAGTATTGTAAGACTGATTCTTGTAGTAAATGATGTTTGCGGTGATTATGCAAGAAAAAAAAAACCCAAGTTAGACCCAGGAGATCTAAAAGTTTGTAATTGCAACATTAAGGATCAAAACAGGCAAAACCTTCATCTCCTTAGGGAGGAAAAAAAAACGGCTTAAAGGAGAATGTCCACCAGAGGGCGCCCTCACTCCAAATTTCCGCAGCCGGAGCAGGCAAGGCATCTACAGTATGTGCTGGCCACAACTCATTTGCATAGCTTATCTCAACCACTTGCTTTCACATTATGCAATCACGTGTTGTGGTGATAAACACTGTACAGACATATGCAAAAAAAAAAAATATATATAACCTTACGGACCCCTTCCCGCAGCAAACGATAACGCGGCTAAAAAGCACCCGGGGAAACTTAGACGGGGAACGCGGCGTTTAGCGGGGGGGTAAGCTCTGGGTCGATGACGTTATCGCCTGTTCTCACACCGCCACGTATGCAAAAGTCAAGTTATACGCAGGGGTCGACTGACACGGCAATGAAAAGACGGAATCCTAAAAAATGTCAGCAAAGACCGCCTGCGAGGGTCCACTTCAAGTACTCTACACCTCACGTAAGTCATCATCCTTCACTGAGCGCCTTATACCCGAATTACAACGACCCGTGCTCCCGGTGCCTCCCGGTGGGAGCCAGTCGCTCAAGAGCCCGGGGAAACAGCCGGCCGCCAATCAATGTGTGCCGCCAGCGCCTGCGACCGATGGCCTCTTCCGTCCAGTAGGTGTGTGGCGTGCTCGTCCGTGGAGGCTGGTAGGTCAGCATTCTGTTGATCGACACGAGCCTGTTCACATTCACTTAAAGCGTATCACGTGATCCGGAGAAGGTTTCCTTTTTTCTGAAGAGGAAGATACATCGGCATTCTCAATTACCCAGTTTACATTCGATTTAAAAAAATTTTTTTTTTACTCGTTATCATATCCAATGCTATTATTTCCGAGGTTGGGCTAGACGGGTCACTCTCTCGTAGCGCTGTAAGAATGAGCTCCTGCGCACCTGTGGGCGAAACAGGATACGATGCGTACATGACCTGAGCTGAACTCGCAGAAAGAAAGATACGGGGAATGTGTGCATGTGTTAATGTGTGTGTGCATGTCGCGTGTGCAAGAGAGAGGGGGGGGGGAGGGGGGGAGGGATGGAGAACGGGAGGGAGGGGAGGGAGGGAGGTTCTGATGATCATGCTAACATTTGCACTCTTCTCTGCTCCAGTGCACTAATGTTCATCACCGCAGCACCGACAGCCAAGTAGTGAAAAGGCCACGCAGCGGAGCGCAGCGCTTGACTCCCCCCCCCCCCACACCCCCCCCTCCCAGCTCGCGCTTATTGGACGACTTTCAATACGGAGGAACAATCTAACCTCCCCGTGCTCCCGAGTCGTCGCGTGCCTCAAACGAACGATTAAATGTTAATGTCTGTCAAGGAACGGCGCGCCGCGCTGAGCGTCGGAACCCGTCGTTTCCAAAATGCTCACCGGGTCGTCGCTGTTTTTTTGTTACACCTTTACACATTGTGTTAATCGCTGACATGATAAAGACACACGAGGCGCTGCCGGCTCAGAAACCTTAGGAGGGAGCGTGTACGACTGCAGGACCGCCAGAGGAGAGGAATCGTATGCACAGCAGCGGACCATCCCCCTCCCCCTCGCTAAGTGCTGCAGAAATGCAAGGGAATGTGTGAGTGAGCATGTGTGTATGACTGGGAGCAAGGAGTTGTGTATGCGGGGAGGGGGGTGGGGTGAAAAAAGGCAGAGAGACGCTGTGTGTGTGTGTGGTTGCGTTTGAGTTTGTGTGAGTAAAAGCGTATCCTCCAATGCGATGATAGCTGCAGATGATGAAGCAGGGCAAGGAGAAAGGACAGTGCGGGAAATGGATCCGGGGTGGAACCTCAGCTGGCCGGGTCTCTGCACCGGCACTCATCCCTCCTCGGCCCCGAGACACACACACACACACACACACCAGCCCCAATTCGCCAAGCGGCGGTATGCACAGAGGCGGAAAACTCCGGCTTCAGAAAGTAGAGGTACTAACCATGTATTTGCTCCACCCGTGGACTAAACCAGCTGATTTCACTAATTAGCTCTCCTACCTGGCTGAAGTGTTGTTAATTAGAATCCGCTGGTTTAGTGCATGGCTAGTACTTCTACTTTCTGAAGCAGTGTTTTCCACCTCTGGGTGTGAAGCAAGTTCGCACACACAGAGGGGGAGGCGGAGCAGCCGGGGTGTCCCGGTTGCTGATGTGCCACCCACTGTGAAGTCCTCGATAGTTTCATACGAGCTGTAAGTCAGGTTCAATCTAGATTCATGCGTCCGACTGTCGATAGAAAAATCCACAAGAGGTTATCTCCACAACTTGGGGGGGGGGGTGTGTGTGTGTGCTGAAAGCGAGCGGTAGGCGATGCTGTCAGGGGCAAGCAGAGTGAGGGGAGGGGGTGGGGGAGAGAGACCGCCGTCCCGGTGAAGAGTGGGACGAGGAGGGGCACGGCTTCTCTTTACGTATGTCAAGCTTAGTAGGTCCGACAGCAGAGCACGTGACGCGCTCCTCAGCCACGGCACAAGCCCCCCCCTGCCACACTGCAGCTTCTTGATGCAAAGTCACACATGCATTCACACATACACACACACTAAGCTGGGATCAGCCAGCAACAACACCAACCACCCATGGCTTTGACCCTGAATCAAGCATTGCGAGAAAGGGGGGGGGGCGGGCTCTATCAAAAATAGTACAAGTCATTTCTGTAGAAAAATAAAAAGAGAAATTTCCAAAGGCTGATATAATGTCTTTGGCACTTCTGAAAACACAGTGTAGATAAGAAATCCAGACAAGGTAGAAAAAAAACAAAAGCCAGTACCATTCACAACTAGTCAGAATTAGGTTCGACTGATAAGGAAGGCCAATTTGAGTTCATCCACATATGAGTCTGGCCAGTCCCGGGTGGATCTGGGCCTGAACGGGCCCGTACTCCACCATCTCTCCATCGACAGTGATCATGCCTTGAGGAGAGAGCGGCTCCAGCCTCAGCGCCCTCACCTTCTCGTACACCAAATGGGGGCAACCGCAAGCCAAGTGGGCCCCCTTCTCCATGGCTAAGAAGAGACGCAGGAGGGCTGGCCTGGAGATGCCTGCGGTCACATAGAACAGATGTATGAGCCCGTCGTCTGTTGCCGCGCCTGGGACGGTCCACAGGTCCTCGGCCAAGTGGGACTGGTACATAGCCAGCACCAGGACAAAGTCCTCCACCCCAACCACTGTCCAGCTCTTTGGGAGTGGCTGGTCTAAGGCCGGTAGCAGGGAGTCGAGAGGCGCTCTGGTTTGGCTGTCGACCTGGGTCTCTGGTCTCTTGGTGGTAATGGCGTTATTGGAGGAGTTGGTGATGGTATTGTGGTTGGAGTTTGTGCTGTCGTGGACAAGCCGGGAGTTGTGATTGGGAGAGGTGCTGGGGATGAGCTGGCAGGGGAGGGCAGAGCAGAGCGAGGGGTGCTGAGGCGTGGAGGATGGAGCATTAGCCTCAGTGCTGCACTCTTTACCAGGGGTCGGCACCTCCTTGACGGGCAGGTAAGCTAGCCTGCCCTGATAGACTCTGAGGGAGGCCAGGCGCACCAGGGTGCCCATCAGGAAGCGAATTGCGCCGACGTGGCGGTACTTCTCGCTCTCGATGTCGACGTCAGCCACGAAGCCCCAGGCCAGGGAGAGGAAGGAGAAGAGGCGTTGTTTAGAGGCAAGGTGGACAGAGACCAGGTCCAGGGAACCAACCAGACCTTTACACAGTATGAAGCCACAGCTCAACAGCAGCTCCTCATTCCATGCTGGGGGGGACCTGAGAGACAGCAAGCAATGCAACGAGCACAGTAGTTAAAGGAGCAACATGGAACGGCACGACAAGACATTGTATGACCTGACGTCACATGACATGATCCGATATGACATGTCGTGACACGACATGAAAAGACAACAAAATGAATAATCGATGTAAATAATGCAGGGAGATGGGAACACAAGGACCATTAAGTGATGAGCTCCAAGCCAAATGCATATGAATCCCATCTGATTTTTCTTATTTTCTTTCACAGTTTTGCCTTAAGAGAAGAAAAGGTGCACATGTGCTGAGCAGAACGCCCCGCATTACAAAGACATTTTAAGTGCAATTTGATTTAAAATGCTGCTGTTTGATAAGACACCAGCAGAGGGAGGTGATATCCAACAGTCGTCCGAACGGGTCAGCTGGTTCTGCAGAACATAATCACTCATAACGTGCCGAGTTTCTTGCTAAACCCCTTACGTCATTCTTTTTGAGAGTTATCAGCAGCTTGAAATGACCTCTTTCTGCACGGCGAGGCAGCCAGACTCTTCGCCACTATCTCTCTGCCCTCCTGAGGAATAGGTCTACTCTCTGCCCAGTCAGCCGTTGGCATAATTACAGCCACGGAGAGACAAGGATAAATCACCTTTTTAGGCTGAGGGAAGTTTCTCCCTGCAATACTATTGTGCTGTAGTCCATGCATTTAAAATGGCTCATTAAAGAAGTGGCTTACTGTGTGTAATGGTGGATGGAGGCAGCCAGGGCGTTGCCGGAGCCACCTGGTAGGATGCCCAGCGGGGTCTGGATGGCCTTTTCCCAGTCCTCGCGCTCCATTAGACCATTTATCACCTGGATGAACAGGGACACATGTAAACATGAATGTGAATCTGACTGTGGTTCTTAGATCTACTACTACTACTACTACTACTACAACTACTACAACTACTACGGATGATCCGCCACAGCGGATCATCCGTTTCCATCTCTTCCTGTCCTCTGCCATCTTCCTCTGTCACACCAGCCACCCGCAAGTCCTCCCTCACCACATCCCTAAACCTCCTTTTTGGCCTTCCTCTCCCCTGGCAGCTCCATATTCAGCATCCTTCTCCCAATATACCCAGCATCTCTCTTCCACACATGTCCAAACCATCTCAGTCTCGCCTCTCTTGCCTTGCTTTGCTCTGACTGTGGTTCTTAGATATGGCGTATCAATGTAGACACACACAGCGAGATGGACAGACAGATAAAGTTACTGTGAACTGTAATGGAAAGCATGTGCCACATAGCACTATGTAATCTGGGTTTATCCTCTAATGTGTTCATTTGAAATACTGCAAAACCAGAGGCAGAATCTAGTGGGTTTTCACAGGGCAAGGACAAAAATACAGGTCATGGATCAGGGATTATCGACACTCGGGGCTCTCTGACCGCTTAAAATCCAATTTTGCTTTGAATCTAAATCTGGCGGGCGAAGACAATTAAACTTGCGCAGACCTGCTTTGAAACGTCCAGTTAATACAAACCACAGGCTTAGCAGGCAGGTATTGCACCCCTCCCCCTGACTGACTGACTTTCAACACCTCGCTTCTTTTCCACACACGTCAACCTGACACTCGCTGTCCTTCTAGCGTCACGGCGTTAAGAGGACGGACGGAGTCAGAGCACCTCAAAGAGCAGCCCGTCTCCAGACATGATGACCAGGGCATCCCACTGGGACAGGTCCGCCTTCCTCACCAGCTCCCGTGCATGATTCTCGTGCTCTGCAGGAGAAGGAGAGAGAAGGACACGTGATGGAGGACAGGAGGAAAAAGATGGAAAAGAGGTGGGGTCGTGACGGAAATAAAACGACAACGGGGGAACTGAAAAGGAGAAACTGGGCAGAAACAGAAACTGTGGCGACCGAGTGAAGGACAGAAAAACAAAAGAGGAGGGCGCTGAAAGAGAGGCTTGCTCCCTTCGTCGCCGGCCTCCCGGGGAGGATCGAAGAGATTAGGGAGAAAAGAGACTCAATTTCCCGTTATGGGACCAGACATATCATATTAGCCCATCCACTGGCCACTCAACGGCTCCAAGGCGGTTCAGCTGAACTGCAAACATCTGTGACTGACTGCATGCATGTGTGTGTGTGTGTGTGCACTTATACATTGAAGAGGATGAGTGTTGGTGTGCACGTGTGCGTGCATGTGTTGGTTTATGTGTCGGCTAGAGGACTGCGCTATTTGTTCAGCCCAGTTTTATTGGCAGCTTCCTTGAGTGGGTCCCACTGCAGGGGGACTTGGTGGGATCATCCCTCCAGCAATAGTCTTCTATCCTGCCAGCTGAGACTGTCCCGGATGATGAGGCTTTTGTGCGTTGAAGCATGTGTGTGTGTGTGTCTGTTTGTGTTATGGGTTGGCACGGGCTTGTGTGTTTACGCAAGAAAACGAGCAAACGGAACTTGGCGAGCGCCGGCGGCTCGTCTTCTTGTGGGCCGAGGTGGGAAAAACCCGGTCCAGAAAGTAAAAACCCCTAACCGTGTCTTTACTCCATCCGTGTATTAAACCAGCTGATTCGGGAAACTAGTCAGTGCAATCTGATGGTTTAGTACATGGGTGGAGTAAAGACACGGTTAGGGTTTTTACTTTCTGGACCGGGTTTTTCCCATCTCTGCTCGCGGGCAGCACTTTTCTGCTCCACCTAAGGTATTGGTCGAGATAGACAAGAGCCCCCCCCCCCCCTAAAAAAAAACAAAAGCAATTAAAGCCGCAAGCGGCGTTGGGAGGGGTCCAAGCATTGGCACTGTTGCGCCCCCTATGGAGCAATTTGAATGGTTTTGTCCTCATGATCATATACCTTCACCCAACGTAAATAATTAACACTATGATACGTAGGGGTCTTTTATACACCTGGCCTGTAATAGACTACCGTTTCAGCATGAAACTAAACCGCTGTTGGTAATGTAATAAAGAAGGAAGAATCTTGCTTCAGAAACAGTAGCCTACCCGAGTTTCCAACTAGATATGACAATGTCGGATTACTTGGGTCGCCTGTGTCCCTAGACGATTACCGTAATTTTTTAAAATGTCGTAACACTTCCATTGCCTCAGAAACATGTGCCAGAGTTTCCAAAACTGGACCAGACGGTGTCTGATTTCTTGCGTCCTAGCCGGCTGCCGTAAAAAGAAAAAGTATGTCGTTAAACCCAGGTGTCCTGGCGTGTGGTATGTAGAGCTGCAGCGCTTCCACACCAAATAAGTCAAAATAGCGGGCAAACTATATGACTGACATAGGTGGTCCCAATAGTAAAGTTGTTGAGCACATTGAGATGCATGGGTCGATTAAGTTTTGTGTTGATCTGACTTATGCTGTGGGAGTTATGGCCTTTTAAGCATGACCCTTTGTTATAGCGCCACCATCTGGCTGACATGGGTGATTTGTAGTGCCAGAGTAGTGGGGGGCCGTATGAATGCACCTACCAAATTTGGTTGGTCTAGGACTTATGGTTGCTCCACCAGCTTCGCTGCTTGGACCCCTAAAAAGGTAAAAACTCCAGGTGCCTTTCTCCCCCACCTCACAGAGCTTGATGTGTCCTTGTCCCCGGGTTCTCGTAAGCCTGACCAGCGGTGGAATGTAACTAAGTACATTTAATCAAGTACTGTACTGAAGTACAATTTTGAGGTAATTGTACTTTACTTGAGTATTTCCATTTTATGCGACTTTATACTTTTACTCCACTACATTTCAGAGGGGAATATGGTACTTTTTACTCCACTACATTTGACAGCTTTAGTTACTAGTTACTTTGCAAATTTAGATTATTAATACAAATTATGAACCAACTAATAATGATGTATTTTTATAGGCTAAGCCACCCAGCAGTATATAAAGTAATTGTAATTAGCGCCACATTTACCAGCTGCAACACTGTGATGGACACATTAGTGCATCAATAATAGTCCAATAATATGATATATGATTCTGAAATGGGCCATTCTGCATGAGTACTTTTACCTTTGCTACTTTAAGTATATGTTGATGCTAATACTTTTTTTACTTTTACTTAAGTATGATTTTCAATGCAGGACTTTTACTTGTAACAAAGTATTTTTACGCTGTGGTATTGCTACTTTTACTTAAGTAAATGGTCTGAATACTTCTTCCACCACTGCTCCTGACAGCGCTGCCCCACGTCGGGGCTAATCGGTATGTATGGGGAGGCTGAGTGATGCAGTCCTGTGCTGTCAGGCAGAGGGAGGCTGCTCGGTGCAGCTGACTCAGCACTTTGAGCCTGCTGGGGCTACAGGCTGATGCTGCACTGCCATTTCCTTATTCGCAGAGTCACTGCCAAACGCAAATACATGCGGCACGTGGACGCCGGCTGAAAGAAAACCCGTGCTTCCTGGGAGTCGAGACAAGGACGGATGAAGGTTTCCTGTGTCACCTTCACCGTCGTGTCCGCCGTGACGACGCCTCCCCTCTGAGCTGTACGAGATGCTGGGAGACTGTCGCACACCATTAAGGCAATGCGTAAACACAAACCGAGGGATCTCGGGGGGTGAATTAAACGGCACTAAAAATAAGCCGGTTTCTGGCTTTTGATGTACCCCGCAACGAAAAACACGACGCGGAACTCGCGCTCGAATTGGTCAACGCTTTCCGTCGGCTGCGCACGCTGCAAGACGAACCTCGGCACATCCAAGTTTCAGCACACGCTGCTACGCCGGTTTGCTTGTCTCTCCTCGGGCACAGGCTCTCGGGACATATTCACCGTGCAGGAGCGTGTTGGGTAAAATGTGACAAGAGGCTGAGCTGGCTAATTTAGCCAGACAGGCAGACTCGTTGCCGGGCCACCGTAATCGACCGCTAAGCCCCTCGGTGACCCAAATTCCCCCTGCTCCGTGCCGTTCTGCTCCGTTTCGCTCCCAGACAGCTACGGCACGAGTTGGAAATTATGCCGGTTTTTTTTTCCCCCCTTCAAATTTATTTATTTATTTATTCATCACTGTCCAGCTGCTAACCTTCCTCGAGTCCCGGAGGGACTGTGAGGAAAGGCCTGCACATCGCCCGCCTGTCTCTCTGCAACAGTAAACAGATGCACGACCTCCATAATATTTACACCGCTCGCCGCGAAAAAGGAGAGCCCAAAACATCATTAAGGACCCCAGCCACCCCGCTCGTGTTCTGTCCTCACCCCTTCCATCTGAAAACACATTAGCGGAGCGTCAAATCACACACCGCCCGTCTCAGTAATAGCTTCTTTCCACGGGCGGTCAGGTTGCTGAGCAGCTGACGCACACATATGCACCTTACATTGTTGTGTTATCGTGTACTGTATATTGTGTAAATTATGTATGAATTCACTGTGTACACAGCCTATGTTTTTTTTTTTTTTTTGTGATGGTGTGTCCATGTGTTCTCCGTCCTTGTGTCCCCCCAGAGACAGCCAGAGCACAAGAATTTCACTGTATTCTGAATACATACGAAGATAAAATTGAACTTGAGATGCGTGATCGTGCTCACACATATACATACTCCCCCCGCCCTTTTTTCTCCCCAAATGCATCCGGCCAATTACCCCACTCTTCCGAGCTGTCCCGGTCGCTGCTCCACCCCCCTCTGCCCATCCGGGGAGGGCTGCAGACTACCACATGCCTCCTCCGATACATGTGGAGTCGCCAGCCGCTTCTTTTCCCCTGACAGTGAGGAGTTTCACCAGGGGGACGTAGCGCGTGGGAGGACCACGCTATTCCCCCCCCAGTTCCCCCTCCCCCTTGAACAGGCACCCCGGCCAACCAGAGGAGGCGCTATTGCAGTGACCAGGACATATACCCACACCCGGCTTCCTGCCCGCAGACACGGCCATTTGTGTCTGTCTGGACGTCCGACCAAGCTGGAGGCAACACGGGGATTCGAACCGGGATCCCCCGTGTTGGTAGGCAACGGAATAGACCGCCACGCTACCCAGATGCCCCACATACACATCTTTAAACCCGTTCACTCATGCACACAAGGATGCACGAACATATATTTGCCCTCTTCTCTCCCCTCCCTCTCTTGCTCTATTCCATCTAATCCAGTGGTTCCCAACCTGGGGTCCATGCACCCCTTGGGGCGGGGGGCACCTGAATGCCCAAGGGGTGCGCAAGGCTTTGTCTGCTCTGAGGGGGGGCATCAAAGATCACAGGGGGTTCACGAGGTTTCTCTGCTCTGAGGTTGTCAAAGTGCACAAGTTAAATAAAAGCACACTCGTGAGGTGTGTGGTTGGAATGACAGAAGGGTTCAAGGTTGAGGCAGGATTACATCAAGGATCGGCTCTGAGCCCTTTCTTGTTTGCAATGGTGATGGACAGGTTGACGGACGAGATCAGGCAGGAGTCTCCGTGGGCTATGATGTTTGCGTATGGCATCGTGATCTGTAGCGAGAGTAGGGTACAGGTTGAGGAGAGCCTGGAGAGGTGGAGGTACACACTGGAGAGAAGAGGAATGAAAGTCAGTAGGAGCAAGACGGAATACCTATGCATGAATGAGAGGGAGGACAGTGGAAGGGTGAGGATGCAAGGAGTAGAGGTGACAAAGGCGTATGAGTTTAAATACTTGGGGTCAACTGTCCAAAATAACAGGGAGTGCAGAAGAGAGGTGAAGAAGAGAGTGCAGGCAGGGTGGAGTGGGTGGAGAAGAGTATCAGGAGTGATTTGTGACAGAAGGGTACCAGCAAGAGTTAAAGGGAAGGTTTACAAGATGGTTGTGAGACCAGCTATGTTGTACGGTTTGGAGACAGTGGCACTGATGAAAAGACAGGAGGTGGAGCTGGAGGTGGCAGAGTTGAAGATGCTAAGATTTTCATTGAGAGTGACGAAGAAGGACAGGATTAGGAACGAGTATATTAGAGGGACGGCTCAGGTTGGACGATTTGGAGACAAAGCAAGAGAGGCAAGATTGAGATGGTGTGGACATGTGTGGAGGAGAGATGCTGGGTATATTGGGAGAAGGATGCTGAATATGGAGCTGCCAGGGAAGAGGAGAAGAGGAAGGCCAAAGAGGAGGTTTATGGATGTGGTGAGGGAGGACATGCAGGTGGCTGGTGTGACAGAGGAAGATGCAGAGGACAGGAAGAGATGGAAACGGATGATCCGCTGTGGCGACCCCTAACAGGAGCAGCCAAAAGTAGTAGTAGATAATTGACTTACTGGATCATTTATTTTATACAAAAGTCTGTATGTAAAAATATTTAAAAAGATACATTTTTGCCCCCCCCCTTCTAAAATGTAGTTGGGCTACACCTAGTAACCACACTTCTGTGACCCGCCAATCTGCGCTATCAAACTGTGAGCCGGCGGTGTTGTCAGGTAGCTACTCAGCTAGCCGCTAATGTTAGCTCGTCTTGATTTGTTCCTGCAGTCAGCAGCAGCACTTTATGAATGAAACAACATGGCTGAGAGACGTGAAAGTGTGGCTGACTCGGCGCCAAGAAAGAAAGTAAGGCTTTATTTTAAGAGCCACCTTAACTTTGGTTTTATGGAAGGAGGGGACAAGTCTGGGCCAGAATGTGTCATGTGTGGTGAGAAACTAGCTCACGACAGCATGAAGCCAAGCAAAATGAAACCACACCCAAGAGACAAAACACCAAGAGACTATTGGGGAAAGTCAGGAATTTTTTGAGAGGAAAAAGCAGGTGGCGCTATCAAGAAGCTCCGCCGACATCAGAAAAGCATTTGAACAAGCAGGCAGCGATTTGCATAGAGCCACGGAGGCATCATGTGAGTGTTGGCTATTAATTGCCAAGGCTAAAAAGCCACACACTGTTGGAGAGCAGCTTATCAAACCCGCCTGTTTGAACACTGTAGAGCGGCTGTGTGGCCCACACGCGGTTGATAAAGTGAAAACCGCCCCACTGTCTGCCGACACCGTCAAAGACAGAATTGATAAATGGATCAGAACCAGCTGCACGAGAAGCTTAGGAACGGTCCCTTTGCCATTCAGCTGGATGAGACGACAGCAGTGTCAGACGAGTCCGTGCTCATCATTTATGTCCAATACCTTGACGTTGATGACTTGAAACAAGACATTCTTATGTCTACCGATCGAACCGCAAAAACAACAGGCCAGGATATTTTTATGGCTGTGGACTCCTGTCTCTCATCCAACAATCTGCCCTACGAGAACCTTGTTGCATGCTGCACGGGTGGGGCTGCAGCTATGATAAGCTTGCTGAAACTTCAAGCAAACTTGGTGCCAAAGAAATATTTCCAGGAGAAGGATACAAAAAGTTTTAGATCATTGAAGGACACGCTGTTGCACCCAGACTGGCCAAACACACAGTTACAAGGGTTATTCTGCCATTCAGCACTACGTATGTATCTGAGACAGCCTCCAGTACCCTTGTAAAAGCCCGCAACAGACTCGATGTACACCAGGGGCCTCATGTATCAATCGTTACTATGGGCAAATTTGTTCGTACACACCCATGGGATTTTTTAGCCCTGAAGTTTGTCTCAGAGACCAGTGTAGAACCTGGGTAACCCCTGAATTTCGATACCGACTGGCTAACACTGATGTCTTTGCAGGCCTGGGTGATTGCTCGTTGCAAGAGGTAGACGATAGATATTGGGAGGAAGGAATTACAAATAACCATCATGCATAGCAACTGACTGTCAAGACAATCTTGAGGGCTAAGAAATTCCATGGGTGTGTATAAGAACAAATTTGCCCATAGTAAAGATTGATACACGAGGCCCCTGGACTTTAGGCTGGCTGTCACAAGCGACGCACCTGACATCCCATCCCTGGTCAAAGGCGTGCAAGCCCAAGGTGGCCATTAGTTTCTGAATGAACAGGATGGCACAGACTCAGTAAAAAAATGTAAGGAAGAAGTTATTGTTTTGTGACTGTGTGAGCCAAATAACACATACTGCCTGTCAAAAAAAAACCAAACAGTGTTATTAGTTTATGAATGAACAGGATGATACAGACTCAGTAAAAATGTTACTGTTAGAGCCAAAATAACACATAGGCCTAATGTCTGTCAAAAAACAGTGTTCACAACTTTACATGATGTGCATGTGGATATGAGATGTCAGATTATAACAGTACTAATATGTTGATGTTTCAATGAGCCTGGGTCAAGATGATAACAGTACAGATATGATGTTTCAGTGAGCCTGGGTCAGAAGGTAAATAGTACTAAGTTGGTGTTTCAATGAGCCTCAGTCAGATGAAAGCTAGTACTATGTTGTTGTTTCAGTGAGCCTGGGTGAGATGAAAACAATACAGATATGATATTTCAGTGAGCCTGGGTCAGATGATAGCTAGTACTTTGTTGGTGTTTCAATGAGCCTGAGTCAGATGATAACAGTATAGATATGATGTTTCAGTGAGCCTGGGTCGGATGAAAATAATACAGGTATGATGTTTCAGTGAGCCTGGGTCAGATGATAAGTATGATGTTTCAGTGAGCCTGGGTCAGATGATAACTGGTACTGTTGATGTTTCAATGAGCCTGAGGCAGATGACAACAGGTCTACTCTGTTGGGTCATTAAAAGAAAAAAAATGTTCAGCTTATACAAGACAAGAGACATTTAAACACAGATGTCCTGAGGACGGAAACGAGACATTTACTGAAGATAAAGGTGGAAAAAAACTATAATTGACGTTAATTTTTGCAAATATTTGGAATGAATCACTTTTCTCTTGGTGTGTGTGTGCGTGTGTGTGTGTGTGGGCCGGGAAGGGGGGGGCTCAGCTTTTCTTAGAAACAAGTAGGGGGGAGGGCTCCAAGTAAAAAAGGTGGGGAACCACTGAGATATTCTCGAAAATCTATTGTTTTTCGAGATGCACCGCGCAGATGCCTTGATGATGCTGACAGGCACAACTGTTTGACTGGCAGTTGTGCCTGTCAATCTAATCTCTCAGTCGAATGGGGACGAGGGGTGGGGTCGGGGGGTGGTAAGGAGGTACACGAAGGCGGAAGGTGTAAATGTGTGTGAATCTACTTCATATTATTTTGGCACCGACATCTTTTCCTATTTGTTGGCTGGCAGGTGGCCACAATTCAGAGAAAAGTCAATCAAAGGTCACAGTCTCTGCCTACAGTGAACTGCAGAGACTGATAAGGTCCCGAAAAGCCACCAGCAACTTGGCAACTTGTGGGGACTGTGCACCAGTCTGAATGTGTTGGTGTGCGCATATAGTGTAGTTGGTGTGTGTGTGTGTGTGTGTCTATGTGCATGCGTGCAATAGTGGCTTGTGCATCCGTATTTACACAAATAATGTATGATGACTGCAGAGGGAGAAAGGTGGGACAGTGTGTACCAGTTTTGTGGGTGCTAGTATGTACATTGCTGTACGCCTAAGCGTGTTTATGGGTGTGTTTATGGGTGTGTGTGTGTGTGTGTGTGTGTGTGGCTACTTATTACTAACCAGTTATGACCAGGTTGTAAGGGACAGCAGCCTCTCTGAGCATGCCCTGCACATGGCCACTGAAGAGCTGCAGTGCTTGGCCACGGCCACTGTGAGGGTTCACCAGCACCATGACCCTGCAGGGGCGACACAACTCCGCATACACCACACCTGAGGAGGAGGGGGGAGAAAATAAGAGAGTCAGAGAGACAGAGAGAGAGAGAGAGACAGAGAGAGCAGTATGGTATGTGACAAAGTTGTGAGAAAAGGCAAGGATAACAAGAAAAGGGGGTTGGCCTCACAACATCTCGGCAGTCTGGTGACAAAACTCGCTTTTCAGCAAAAACAGGAACACAATTAGTCACCAAATTAGTCCCGCTAATACAGCGGTGGCTAACCGTGTGCCATGGAGAGCCACGTGTACGCAGGTTTTCATCCCAACCCGGCTCCACACCAGGTGATTTCACTGATAAATTCTTCCTCTTTGGTTGAAGGGTTGCGAATCAGTGAAATCACCTGGTGTGGGGTCCGGCTGGAATGAAAACCTGCATACACATGGCTCTCCGTGGCACACGGTTAGCCACCCCTGCGCTAATACAATCAGGTTATTTCAAAGAATTTGGGGGGGAAAAAAGGGTTTGCATGCTAGATGCTGCGGCATCGCTCAGCTAGACGGTGCTTGATGGTTCCTATGATGCAGGACTATCTTCACAGACACAGAGAGAAAGACTACAAACCCCTGTCCCATTGTTTGATACTAAGCGGTCCTGTTAATTTCTGCCTTAGGTGACACTGAGCAGGTCAGCCAAGCAGGTCAAACTTGTTCAGCCAACATGAGTGATCCGTCAAGCGAAGCGTTTATAACGTGAACTGTGAGGCAACCCAACCCCGTGAAGGTTGATGTGGCTGACACATTCCCTTCTCTGTCAGTTGATGTGCAACAGCCTCAAAGCAAGAGGCCACATCAAACTTGCCTTTCATTCAGACTAGAGGAACTGAAATGTTTTTGTTTTTTTTATTTCCGGAGTTGCACACTGCTGGTTTGGCTCCTGAACCGCAAACACTGACCTCTGCGGCTCGAGGATGTAAATGCCACAGGAGTTTTACTGTCAGAACGGTAGTCTTGCCCCCTTGCGCATGACTTCACAATTTAACAAGGCTGCGGGTGGATGGGTAAATTATACATTTTGCTTAACACGCTCCTGTCCTGTCCCTGACCACGACATGGACGTCCACCTGGAATCGGTCCCCGGGCCTCACTGCTCCTGGCTGCCCCTGGAGGAAGGACAGCAGGATGGGAAGACGGCAGAAGGAACATTTTTTCAGCCGCTACTCTCTACAAGCATGTGTGTGTAGCTGTAAGATGAATAAAGTCGCTCTCTCTCTCTCTTTTTTCTTCAGATCTACGATTAAAATTTCAAACCTCCGTGAGAGGAGAGCCCCTGATGACAGCCCCATATCCCTCGGCCAAATTTGATCTCCAACAACAAAGATGAGTTACAATCAAGTCAAGAGGGACATTCGCCATAGCTGTCCGCCAAACGCCTGCAGGCTGATCTGTGGGTCCCGTCTTATAACTAAATGACATTCTCGCTATCCGATGTGCGTGCACGTGCAACCGTGCATGTGCGTGTCTCTCTCCTTAACACCATATAACCGCTTCGTTGCTACCGGCGTGACCTGGAATAGCACTGCTGCTGCCACTACCTCGTGTGGCTTGTGATCCGAACTGGCAAAGGTAGCAAAATATATCTCGGGGGGTGGGGGTGTGTGTGTGTGTGGGGTGGGGGGTGGGTGGGGGGGGGGAAGAGACATGAACTCATCGGGAAGAGTCTGGAGACAGTGTAACAACACACAGGCACACGGCAAACTCTGTTTCCCTCTATTCATTCACTCTGGGTCACCATTGTTGTTTGTTTGTATCGGAATACAATATGGCTTACAAACACAAAAGCCTCCGTCTACAATTCCAGAATATCATTCACAATAGTGGAAGCTGGCTTTTGTCAATAAAACGGCTTTAGAGTCTGGTTTTGCACTCAAGGGTGGTAAAGTGTGTTCAATAAAAACGGCCCGGGTGAACCGGGGCTGAATAACACGCCCTCAATAAAACCATTGAAGCCTTTACTGAGGTCAGAGTGAAAACTGAAAGAATCCAAACACGGCCTCCGCAGAGGACGGCTCGTTTTATCCAGTGGCAAATGAGGTATTGATAGATGTGCTGAAGAGCTGCGTTTCCCTCTCTGCACAGGCTCACGACTTCCGACGTGTACTGCAGAACCGGCCGGCGAGACTCTCGGACCAAATCTTACAGTCAAGGTGAGTGAGTGTTGCAACACATTCAAGCATACAATATTTTTAAAAAACATCTGTCATATGATAGTGTGGTAATAATTGTGCACCAAAGGGTACAACTGTACCCTTTGATGCACAGTTAGGCTTCACCATTAATGATCTCGCCCATTTACCCTTCAGGGATCTGGACATTGGTTATGCTAGCTAAATATTCAAAACCTCACATTTCTTTGCAGCTACTGATCTACATTTCTAAGAGATGGGCACGGCCGCTCTTGGGAACACAAGCTGCAGCGTCAAAAACGAATACATCTCGGGCGTCCAGGTAGCGCGGCGGTCTATTCTGGGGAACGCTGGTTCGAATCCCCATGTTACCTCCGACTTGGTCGGGTGCCCCTACAGACACGATCTGTTGTGTCTGCGGGCGGGAAGCCAGATGTGGGTATGTGTCCTGGTCACTGCACTAGTGCCTCCTCTGGTCGGTGGCAGGGCAGTGTGATCGTCCCACGTATTACGCCCCACCCCCGGTGAAACTCCTCACCGTCAGGTGAAAAGAAGCGGCTGGCAACTCCACACATATTGGAGGAGGCATGTGGTAGTCTGCAGCCCTCCCTGGATCAGCAGAGGGGGATGGAGCAGTGACCGGGACGGCTCGGAAGAGGGGGGTAGTTGGCCAAGTACAACTGGGGAGAAAAAAAAGGGGGGGGGGACTAATACATCTCGACTGAATTCAACGTCTTTGTCACGGTTACGTAGTTTCATAAACAGTAAATGCATGATAGCATACATAGCATAATGCACTCCAGGATCTGCAGGATGGATATTTTGGACCCATAATGGAAGGATGGATGGACCCCGATCAAACCAGTACTTTAGAAGCACCAAGAGATATGAGAGACACACCAGTTATCCAGTAGCTTGTTGGTATTGGGTTGTGTGATTGGTTCATCACAGCAAATCAATTTTCTGTGCATCGGTACAGCCAAAAAGAGGAGATTCCTCAAGTCAAGCTTATCAGTTGATAAGACGGGCCCGTCTCATTTGCCCACAGAGCGTTTTCAGAGCGCCAAGGCGGCTTTGCGAAAGTCCATCAGCTACCTGGATGTTTCTCCCAATATCCTGTAGACAAGCTGTGTCATTCCAAGCTCCGTGACGTTAAAAGGTCCACAAAGACGGGCTACTCCTAACAGGGCCAATGACGTCTTTTTAGCTGAGGTGCAACGGATCAAAACGAGAAGACGGCGAAATCTTGTTTTACATTCAATAATTCATGGTTTGATGCCCGTTCCCCGAGTCATTGTTTCACAACACGCCGCCCCCAAGTATCTAAAGGCATGTCTGTGAAAATCACTTCTTCAACTGGACATGCTTCCTGCACCCAGTGGGTTGTGTGTACTTGTGTATCTATGTGTGTGTGTGTGTGTGTGTGTGTGTGTGTGTGTGTGTGTGTGTGTGTGTTACCGACGGTGTAAGTGCACGATAAGTGAGAGAAAAACGAAGAGCGAGAACACCCGAGTCCGTCTGTATTTGCGGATGTAGGTTAAATTAGGCTTGCAGACCAAACACCAAATAGCCGTCCGACCGGGGAACTCTGAACTCCTGTGTGTGCACTTCGCAGCTAGACGAGGGTAAACAGAGGCAGGCGGGGATGAGGAATAGACTCGGCGATGTAGCGGTGCTAACAAAACACTGAGCTATTGTGCAAAAACTCCCGAGATAAAAAAAGAAATGACGTCCTTCACCAACCAATTATCAGCTAGCTTATCTCCGTGCAGGCTCCAACCGCCAAAAGAGTCCGCGGTTTCGCCGGCGTTCGCCCCGTCCCATATCCCCTCACAGGTGAGATGGGTTAAAAACCACGAAGTGCTTTGAAAGAAAACTCCTGAACTAAAAATAAATGCACATGCACGGGGGGGGGGGGGGGATGGCGGCGGCGGGCTCTGTATAAACACCGCAGCCCTCAGAGGCATTAGCAGCCTGGGGCTCTGACAGGCCATCGCTGCCCTGTGTCAGGGAGCGGCAGACGTGGGCTCCAGAGGGACCAAGAGGCTGGCAGGGGTGAAAGGTCCACTGATGATTTGTGTGTGTGTGTGACTCGCGCACACACACACACACAAAAAGACACACTTGGCCACTTGCTCCCGTGTTTGTGGAAACACACAACCGTTTATGTGTGCCTCTCTTATACCATTTCGGTTTTCGCTCTCTCTAATGCACCCCCCCCCCCTTACACACTTCCCACTTTTCTTATCAGGCACAAACCCGTGACATACTATACAGAGTGCACAAGAGAGTCATGCTTGCGCAGAACCGGCAGGATTTCTCTAATGTAAACAGGATTTTGGATGCTGACGGAGAGTAACATCAAATGTGTGAGAATACACAAGAAATCGACAATGCGGATATGAAATGATATCCCAAACAGGAATCAATCCATGCGAATTAATATCTTACACGGTCGATGTGAAAACTGCTGAACATTACTCCCAAATTCAAGAGCCCACCCTCGAGGCAAACCGCTAGGAAGACCAGTCGAGACCAGCGCTGCAACCATCACCCCATATCTTTGCGCGCAATCCTGTTGTCCGGCTTCGGAAATACTAGCAAAACCATGAACCGAGGCCCGGCTGCAGTAACGTTTATGGACGCGCTACACAGAGAGGTACACGATGTTTCTCACTTAAAATGTGACTTCGGATGCGACGTCGCTGTAAACAACTGGAAAAGCCCCAGGCTGGGGCTTCACGGGGGGCGTGGGGTGTTCATTCATCCAGCCGCTGTGATGAAACTGCCCGGTAGCGGAGGCTCTCTCTCTCTCTCTCTCTCTCTCGAAATACAAGGTCCTGCACGGCCACAGCACTTTTAATCCAACCTTTCAGTCTGCAACGGCAGATGAGACGACATGTAATTAACTTGGGGGGGGGGGTAAATACACTATGAGGGATTTAGTGAATCACACTGACTTTCATACACCCTCTACGACAAGGCGTTAAACCGATGCACCCGCACATCCTGCAGCGTCTATTAGCACAAATTTATTCATTTAAAACGCGTAATACATTCGGTTAAATACTGTATTATCGGCTGCCCTGGATTTGGGACGCTTAAAACAACCTTATAAATTAGTGATGCCGTCGCATCGTGACTGGGGCGCTGTTTTACAAAGAGGCAAGGGGGCAAAATAATCTAGCGCGAGGCACCTGCCTACAAAACCGCTCGCTTGCTTGCTAGCGTTGTCTATCGACCGCCGCTTCATTACTATGTGTGACCTGACATTTCCGAAACCTTCCTATCTGGACCCCTCTGATGAATCCTGCAGGGTGGACGTTGAGGGGGCTGCCCGGTAGCCGCTCGGGTTACCATCTGCCCGTCTGGCATCAAGCACCGAAACTCTAATTCCTGCTGGCTTCAGAGCACAGGAAGACTGAATGTCCCCCTACACACAAAGGGCCCTGTCAGAGTCTCTCTCCCTCTTTCGCTCTCCTCCTCCCTCCCTGCATTGTGCACCTGGGGGCTGCTGCCAGGAGGGCAACCTCATCCTTATACTACCACCAACACTTGACTCCATCCCTGGCAACCAAACATACCAAATTAGTCACTGCCCCTTCACATATCCGTTTCCTCTTTGGACCAGCATGGGCTGCCCAGGAGTGTGCGCCTACGGGCAATGGAGCCTTTTGTTGTATATCATAAACAGATAAGCACACGTTAGTGTGACTTGTTTCGGCGTGAGATACGAGTACCACTGTTTAGGGCACAGATAAGTTCCTTCAGAAATCGGGTATTTGTTGACGCATGCATCTCTGTATCCTCGTCAACCGCGTCATCGCCTCCTCCCCGGCGAGAAGCAGGGATGATGTGCTGAATAAACACCACCCAGATTCGTGTTAATTGCCAACGCATTGTGCACTAGGATGGAGGGGGGAGGGGGGGGAGGAACAGAGCAGACGCCGTTTCAAAAACCACACGATGGAGCCTAATCAGAAATAGCTGCGGCGGCACAACGTGGAAAAAAAAACATGGGTTTGTTTTTCATGCGAACCCCCCCCCCCCTCCATCAAAAAATCCACCCATCCATCCGTGGGAATTACACAGGGCGGCAACAATAGGGGACGAGGAAGAGAGATACATACGAGCGCGCGCGCGCGCGCGCGCGAGGGAGGCTAAGGAGGGCCCCGTTTAAATGGGGGGAAAAGTAAACCTGTCATCAGGCCGATGGGTACAAGTCGTCCCCGGAGGGGAGTTTTCACCGAATGGATCAGGTGCGACTCCTGGACTATATGAGGAGACGGCGGCTCGCCTCCTCAAAGGAGGTGGAACGCCTCAATTTAGTCCTCCTCCCGGGTTTGTGCCGAGGGAGGGCGGAGAGACATAAAAACTCCAGGTACGGCTAAGTGAAGGGGAGCCGCACAGCTAAGGTGTGGTTAAGGGGAGTGGGAGAGGTGGGGGTATGGCTAAATGACAGAGGAGACGACATTTGGTATGGCTTGAGTAAAACGATTAAGGGGTGCGTGTGTTTAAGTGCAGAGGGAAGTCCATAATTAAGGTCATGGTGTGATGAAGTTAATGGAGGGGGGGTACTGAACTGAGGTGTGCTTAAATCAAGGTGGTGGGGGGGGGTACTAGGCAGAAGCAAGTTAAACTACTTTCTTGATTTTTGTTTGGATATTTGTAGGGCATCGCGATGGTTACCCATGGCTCAAGAACGACAAAAGTCACCGGAAGACACATGGGGTCCCCCAAATAAAAAGGTCAACCCCCCCCCCCCCGAAGCGGTCGCTATAACATGGCGAATTTCACTTGACCTGTTATGAATTTCGTGTCAGTTCTACCCCCCCACCCACGGCGGACTCTCACCTTCTCGCCGGGGGATCTGCCGCGCGGAGGCGTCCCGGATCGCCCTCGCCCACCGCTCCGCCTCTCGGAGATTGGCCAGCGGGTCCTGGAGCAGCGCGACCCGAAAGCCCCGCTCCGCTCGCTGCCGGGCCACGCCGGGGCTCATCCACCGCCGCCTGAACGGGTAGAAATAGGCTTGGAAGTAAGCGCCGACGTCCGCGCCGCCTTGCCCTCCGTACGCCCGGCAGCCGACGCAGTCGCTCAGGTCGTACACCGCCTTGGTCCGGCCAGGTGAGGCGGAGATCTTCTGCACGGTGAGGGCGCTCTCCGTCAGGCTCACCGAGTACCTCACCCCGCCGCTCAGCGTGTCCGTGAATTCCCCGTACAGCGCGCCCGCCGCCCCGCTTCGCCGACGGGACGGGTCCGGCCCCGGTCCCGGCTCCGGCCCCGGCTCGGCCGCGTCTCTGTCCATTCCGTCAGAAGTGAGACGGGGGGAGGGAGGGAGGGGGAGGGGGTACCGACCGCTGCTCCGCGCGGTTGTGTCGGTGCTGGTGCGCACTCCGCCGCTGCCCGTCCGTCCGCCCGCTGTGGGACCCTGTGAGTAAAACAGCTGTTCTCATAGTTAAGAGTCTCTCCCTAGCGGCCGGAAGTGGAATTGCACGGAGTCGGGCAAGGCCGGTGCGCGTTGCTCCTGGTCGGTCCGCATTCCGGGGTAATTACTTTAGCGGAACGAACCAAATGTTTTTATTTTTTTTATTTTTTTTAACGCCGATCAACAATATTTTGTTTGTTGCGTTGAGCGGGAAGGCTGATTTGACCATCGCTAACCAAGCTTTCGGAGTCTGCTGGCCCTTCTAAACGTCCTCATCTTCTTCTTCTTCTTCCTCTTCTTCTTCTCGGTTAAACGTCTTCATCCGTTTATGGCCCCGTCTATGTACCAGATACGAACATTCGAGACGTATAATTTAAGCACTTCCTCCCAAATGAGACGTCTATCATTAAAATGGAGGAGCACTTTGCTTGAAAAATAAAAAAAATACCCTAACAGGAGTTTATGGGTTACGATTCAACACGTGAATTCCGTCCAGCCGTTAATGTGGTTAAATGTATTTCTAATCGTTTCTGTTGTGTGTTTCTTTCCTCCCCCCGCTGCTCTTTCACCTCAGACAAGGTCACGGACAGACAGGGTTGCCAGATGTTGCGAGAAAAGTAAGCGACCAGGACCGTCAAAACAAAACAAAACAAAACTTTGACTTGCATATAAAGCCAGAAAAAAGATACCACTTTATTTTTCTTAATAAATAGGTTTATCAATCCCTTAAAAATTTCACTTGATTTA
Organism: Lampris incognitus; assembly: GCF_029633865.1. Classification (NCBI taxonomy): domain Eukaryota; kingdom Metazoa; phylum Chordata; class Actinopteri; order Lampriformes; family Lampridae; genus Lampris; species Lampris incognitus. Next base: position 9,571,227 of record NC_079220.1, on the reverse strand, counting down.
TTATTAGCTTTTAACTGGCTCTCAAACTCTCTCGTCATTGACCCCCCCTAACAGATGTGCATTAGACCACTGACTCCCATTTGATAAGATTTTATTGAAAGATTACTGTTGTTAGATATGATTAAGTACCGATTTATACAACCGTGTAATTCTGCTGTAGCTGGGAGAGTGTCACGACCCCTCCTTCATGACACTTGCCTGCCTGGCGTGTGTGTGTTTCTTGTTATTTTTCAGCCTCTTACTATGAGTGATGAGTGCTTGGTGTGTTTTGGTTTTGTCTGACTCTTGTTTCTGCTCCCTTGCCTGACCTTGCCCCCCCCCTCATCCATTCCCTGTCATTCTCTCCCTGAGTATCTGCTCGCCATCAGGATTCAGCACACTTGTCTGCCATCAAGCTATCCCCACTCCCCTACAAGAACCCTGCACCAGCCACCAGTCCCTGCAGGATCGTTGCTTTGTTAGTCATGCTCGTGCCACGCACCCAGCCTCGGCTTTATGCCCGTCTTTGCCGTTTTGCCTATTTGTTTGCTTAAGTCAAACCAAGTCAAGTCCATTTTATTTGTATAGCCCATTATTACGAATTTGCCTCAGTGGGCTTTACAGCAATATAACATCCTGTCCTTAGACCCAAGGAACAACTCCCTAAAAAAAAAAAAAAATTAACAGGGAGAAAAAATAGGAGAAAACCTCAGGGAGAGCAATAGAGCAAGAATCTCTCTCCCAAGACAGACAGCTGTGTAATGGATGTTGTGTGTACACAATTTACAGGATGCAACATTGAAAGAGGATAACATAATTATAAGATATATGCTGAGGAGGATGCCAAGCAGTGTCCAGACGCCACCAGAAAAGCCTAGGACCTTAGCCTGCCTGTCTGACGCCTATTTTTCCTGTTTCCAGCTCTGTCTATTACTGTTATAGCTGCTACAGGTTGCCCATTACTCCACTGGATTGCGTGTCAAGGACAGCCCTAATGTAAAAGGTACATACCACATGGATCCTTAGTGATTCGGCTTGCTGTGGGTTTAGTGATGAAAATGCTGCGCAGGAAGTGCCGTCTGATGCCATAACCGACGATGGCAAAGGCTGCTTTGAAAAATATCCTTACACCCCTGCAACTGATTCTTACAGCGTGTGTAATTCCAACACACAGGAAAGCTGACCAAAGTTGTCTTATTCCAGGTATCCCATGGTGGAAGAGTCTTCAAGAAGATGGACACACACAGACGCAATCAGCTAAGTGCTGCAAACAGAATACTCTTGCATACGAGAAAATACAGACACACCAGGGTATGAGTAAGTGCAAGGACAAAGCCAGTAACATTGAAGGCCAGATATTGATTTAAACTAGACTTAATCTAGGTTTCAGAGGCTTAACCGTTTTCTCCCCATTGTAAAGGTCAAGTTTAGCAATGCAATCTGTGAATTAAAAGGAAAAACGTTTTGAGCAAAGGATTTTAGAGTTGATTTCATCCAGTCTCATCACATGAAGCATCAGCTTACCATGACTCCACACTGGAGTTCAGACAGGGATAACATGTCATCACTGGCTTGGACCGTTCAAATCAACTTGCATTGCTTTTAATGAGCGCGTACTGAGAAACCCATTTAAAATTTCAATTTTGATGGCACATTTAAACTGAACACAAGTAAAAAGTAAAAGGAAGACCAGTTTTTTTTTTGTCAATCTGCATCAAGTCAATTTTATTGGTATAGCCCAATATTGCCTCAAGGGGATTTACAGACCCACAATCGGATAAGGAACAACACCCTAAAAAAAGAAAACCTTTAACACAGAGAAAAAAAATAGGGAGAAACCTCAGGGAGAGCAACGGAGGAGGGATCGCTCACCCAAGACAGACAGACTTGCAGTGGACGTTGTGTGTACAGAATAAAACACAATTTGCAGAACACAACACTGAAAGAGGATAACAGAATTATAATGGAATTACAAGATATATGAAGAATTCGATGAGGAGGATGCCAAGCAGTGTCCAAATGCCGCCAGAACAGCCCAGGACCTGAGCCACGCGGCCACCATCACCATGGAGACCTGGCATCACACTATTCACATACACGGGAGAAGAGACAAGAAAAGACATTAGTCACACACCGGAGAGAGAGGGATACACCACTGAAAGCAGTGTTGGGAGGGTTACTTTTAAAATGTATTCCGCTACAGATTACAGGATACATGTCATGAAATGTAATTTGTAACGTATTCCGTTAGATTACTCAATGTGAGTAGCGTATTCTAAATACTCTGGATTACTTTAATATTTTCTTACATTTTGTGTAACAGTATATGTGGCATTCACACGATACTACTTACTTGGGTAGACTATTCTGTTTCTTCTATTGTATCAACTGGCTGAATGCATTTGAGTCACCTTAAATATAGATTAACAGAGGCTAGACGAGTATGCAAACACAAAAGATCTATGATTATTTTTTTTCATCCTGTAAAAAAAGAAAGAAGAGAACTTTTCCATGTCCTTTTCTTTATTTCCATAGCTCTTAGAATGACAAACCTTAGACTAAAATGAAATTATAGTATGCTGTTTTACTGAATTTACTGTTGAACTAACATTGGGGTATCACTTTCACTGCGTTTTGTGTCGCAATCCTTTTAAAATAAGAACGCCGCCAAAGAACTTTTTTTTTTAAAAGTAATCCATTAATTTCAAGAATGTAACTGTATTCTGAATACCGTAAATTTAAATGGTAACTATGTGAATAGTTAATCATATTTTGTATTCTAAATACGTAACGCCCTTTGCATGTGTTCGGCTACTCCCCAACACTGATTGAAACAGAATAATAGAATTATATGGATTTATAAAATATCTAAGGAATGGGATGAGGAGACTGTCAAGCAATGACCACCGTCCTCATGGAGACCTGGGAGGAGGACAGGCTACACGTGCACACGGGGGAGACTCGCATCACACCATTCACATACAAGGGAGAGGAGAAAGGAGAAGACATCGTCCAGGGGGAGAGAAAAGACGTGAGAGAAGAGAGCAGTTGCAATGGTCAGTAATCTGTACTCTATAATCTCGTCGGCAGAACAGTGGTCGGTAAATTCATTGAGACAGAAACCGACCCGCCATGCAGTACAGGTTGTGAAGCACTCAATTTAAGACAACTAATTGTAGGTTGAGGCAAAAAGATGAGTTTTAAGGTTGGATTTAAAGGACTCAACAGACTCTGATCGTCTGACAGCAGCAGTCAGATTATTCCATAAGAACGGGGCCTGATAGGAAAAGGCCCCGCCACCACTTGATTTCTTAACTTGGGGGGGACACACAGGAGCCCTGTATTGTGAGAGCGGAGAGCTCGAGATGGAACGGACGGTTTAAGGGGATCAGACGGGTAAGATGGGGCGAGCCCATTTAGGATTTTGTTAGTCACCAGAAGCACCTTGCAGTCTGATCTAACATGGACGGGAAGCCAGTGAAGGGAGGCAAGAATTGATGTAACACGGTCAGTTTCTCTGGTTTTAGTACTAGCATGTGGCAGACCTGAAAACAGAAAATTACAGTAATCAAATCTGGACGAAACAAAGGCATGTATTACAGTCTCTCTGCAGCCGCCGCGGACAGGAAAGACCGAATTTTAGCTAGCCGATTCCTCTCAAAACCCCATTTACTGTGATATGAAATATATGTTTCATAACACATATCAAATATTATATTATTGTGTATGTTTTTTCCTATTCACCGTGGTTCATCCTGCTTTTTTGTATCGTATAATAAGTACGGCTTCTATCTGTATGCCTAACAGTACTCTATTTAGCACTAAAAAAACTATCCCAAGAGGTGGAGTTCCCACCACCAATGGCAGGGATGGGATTGGTTATTCTACCTGCCTGTCCATCACTGAGTCACGTATGCTCTGACAGACTGGAAGCATAAAGTGATATACTGCATAGATGTAAGTCTGCGGAAATCTTTTCTATCAGTTTGGAGGAATTGATGCTTCCAGCAGCCAAGATGTAGCCGGGTGGAGCGGTAGTCATCCTGCACTTTCCGGATACTTGCAAAAAAGTGTTGCATCGGCACTGATGAGTGTATGTATTTGTTCACATACCTGTGTGTGTGTGTAGTACTTATGTATGCACCTAAGGGGAAGTACCGCATTCAGAAAACCAAATTACACAGGAGAGAGGCTGTGCGTGAGGATAATTTCTTTACGGCGATCAATAAAAGCGATAAGTAATCCTTATCGCTTTTATTATGATGCATTAGATTTAGGACAATAGTCAGACAATTCACATTAACAACTACCCAAAATAAAGGGGGGGGGCGTCAGGTTGACTCTCAAAGACAGTATTGTGTAATTCTAACATGTGGCGTTTAACTTAGAAAACCCAGCAGTGGCGTGGCGGTCTATTCTGTTGCCTACCAACACGGGGATCCTGGTTCGAATCCCCATGTTGGCTCCGGCTTGGTTGGCCTTGTCTGCGGGTGGGTGGCCGGATGCGGGTATGTGTCCTGGTTGCTGCACTAGCGCCTCCTCTGGTCGGTTGGGGCGCCTGTTCGGGGGGGGGGGGCTGGGGGAAGAGCATGATCCTCCCATGCGCTACGTCCCCCCGGTGAAACTCCTCGCCGTCAGGTGAAAAGAAGCGGCTTGGCGACGCCACGTGTATCGGAGGAGGCATGTGGTAGTCTGCGGCCCTCCCCGGATCGGCAAAGGCTGATCCTATCTGGCAGTGGACAAGCATCGTATTATTACCTCGGTTATGCTTTCTATGTAGCTGCCCGTCCAGTTGGATGAGGCGAGTTGAAATGGATAAAATTGTTAGCTGTTTAAGACACGGGGCATGGCCTCAAAAAAACAATCGCACTCAAAACACAATTTTTCTAAACATTTGAAATTATACATTCTCGGTGTTAGAAAATTGGTTTTGCTACGGCCCTGATGAGCAAAGCAAGACGGGGATTTACCATCAGGACATTACTGGAACTGAACTAGAACATCCATCCATCCGTTATCCGAACCTCTTAGCCTGCTCTCGGGGTCGCGGGGACGCTGGAGCCTATCCCAGCAGTCATTGGGCGGCAGGCAGGGAGAGACCCTGGACAGGCCGCCAGGCCATCACAGGGCCCACACACACACACACACACACACACACACACACACACACACACACACACACACACAAATAGGGACAATTTTAGTACAGCTGAGTAACCTGACCTACATGTATTTGGACTGTGAGAGGAAAGCAGACTACCCGGAGGAAACCCACTCAGACATGGGGAGAACATGCAAACTCCACACAGAGGTCGTCCTCTGTTCAGAGGACGTAGAACAACAATGGAAAAACGACGCTACATCACCTAAAAACTGCATTTCCCATTTCGTGTTTACCTACACCACATAGAGCAAGGCAGTGTGGTGGACATGGAGCTGGATGGAGGCTGCCACTGCAGGGGTTGGTAGTTAGCAGACAGGTCTGCAGCCTCACTAGACCATCCTGAGGCCTCAGAGTCCTGCAGGGGTGGGTGTTGATAGGGCTGGGACTGAGGCTTAGATAGAGGCTGGGGGTGGCTAACGCTAGCATCAGAGACTGGTATGGGACCCGCAGCTTGTAGATGGGGGTGAGGGTCTACCTTAATGGGGAGAGCTGTTGGTGGAGCGGATGCTAGGGCGTGGTGAGGGGAGAGGGCTGGCTGTGAAATGGGTGTGTGCTGGGTGACAAGCGAGGGCGACTGTGTGGGTGACAAGGGATCTCGGGGATTGCAGAGAGGGGAGAGTTGACGATTAAGTAGGCTGTGGGATGTTGATATGTGGCTCTTCCACTATGCTGTTTAAAATTATTTGAGCATGCATGGTCTGATTAATTCAATCCGTGAAAATGGCAGACCCTTTGGACAATCCTGGCTCTTCTTGCTGCTCAGTCTGATCCATGTTATGTTGTTCATACGTGATGTTATTCTGAAGAGGGCTTTTTGAGACAAAACAAGGGATTAAGTATCGAAGTATTAAGTTTAATAACCCAGTGTTGACGAACATTTCTAACGGCTTTAGAATATTCAATTCAATATTACTGGGGCATGACTAATAGCCTTGTCTAGAGTGTAAGGGAAAAACTATGAACTCCTGGGTGAGAACATTACGTGCTCTTGTGTGCAAAGTAGATCAATAGGAAGGACACTCTATACGCTGTTAAGGTGGACATGTTGCTTTGACATCCCAGCAGTGGAGCTGTACAGAGGCATTAGACAGGTACTGGGGGGGCACGCTCAGTGGAGAGGTACAAAGTAACTGGAGAAATGGCCTTGGCGGGTTGCATAACAGGGAGACATGGGATAAGGAGGAGAGGAACAAACAACTGTAAAGAGAGACTATTCTCCTCTATTCGGGGCGCACTTGTAAGGTTGACGTTGTGTGCGCCATGCTCTGAGCATTATTGAGCATTATGTCAGGTATTCTGCTGAAAAAAAAAAAAGTTTAGCATTTTATTATGTGAAACAATCAAAATTAGAAACACTTATACTATAATGACCAGGAAAAAAATGGGCTCATCACAAATCAATTTTGCGGAGCTGTGTAACAACGTGTTACCATTATCACAAATCAGGTCATCCAATAAGTTGTCCTCTACATATGAATCTTTGAAAAACCATGAAGTGACTTAAATTAACTTCAGGAGGTTGAATTCAAATTTTAAAAATTTGAATTAATTGCTTTGTACATTCATTTTTTTTCTCTTTATAGTTCAACTCTTGGGCAAATTATACGCAGTCATGGAATAAAGCTCCATTGCTATGCGGATGATACTCAGCTGTATATATATATGCCTATAAGGGCTGATGATTATACTCAAATGATTAATTTAGAGGCCTGCTTGGCTGCTGTGAAAAATTCCACCATGTTAGGCAAGAGGCACGATCTGAAAGGGATTGACGACTGCAAGGTGGTGACAGGGGAGAAGAACATAGCTAGGCAGCATCGGATGGTGGTCTGTTGGATGACTTTGGAGACCAAGAAGAGGAAGAGAGTGAAGGCAGAGCCAAAGATCAAATGGTGGAAGTTGAAGAAGGAAGACTGTTGTGTAGTGTTCAGGGTGGAGTTAAGACAGACACTGGGTGGTAGTGAAGAGTTGCTGGATGGCTGGGCAACCACTGCAGAAATAGTGCGGGAGACAGCTAGGAAGGTACTTTGTGTGTCATCTGGACAGAGGAAGGAAGACAAGGAGACTTCATGGTGGAATGAGGAAGTACAGCAAAATATACAGAGAAAGAGGGTGGCAAAGAAGTGGGATAGTTGGAGAGATGAAGAAAGTAGACAGGAGTACAAGGTGATGCGGTGTAAAGTGAAGAGAGAGGTGGAAAAGGGCGTATGGTGAGTTGTATGACAGGTTAGACACTAAGGAAGGAGAAAAGGACTTGTACCGATTGGCTAAACAGAGGGACCGAGCTGGGAAGGATGTGCAGCAGGTTAGGGCGATCAAGGATAGAGATGGAAATGTGTTGACAAGCAAGAAGAGTGTGTTGAAGGTGGAAGGAGTAATTTCAGGGGTTGATGAATGAAGAAAGAGGGACAGAAGGTTGGATGATGTGGGGATAGTGAATCAGGGAGTACGGTGGATTAGCAAGGAGGAAGTGAGGGCAGCTATAAAGAGGATGAAGAGTGGAAAGGTGGTTGGTCCTGATGACATACCTGTGGAGGCATGGAGATGTTTAGGAGAGATGGCAGTGGGGTTTTTAACTAGATTGTTTAACACAATCTTGGAAAGTGAGAGGATGCCTGAGGAGTGGAGAAGAAACATACTGGTACCGATTTTCAAGAACAAGGGCGATGTGCAGAACTGTAACAACTACAGAGGTATAAAGTTGATCAGCCACAGCATGAAGATTTGGGAAAGAGTAATAGAAGCTAGGTTAAGAGGAGAGGTGATGATTAGCGAGCAGCTGTATGGTTTCATGCCATGAAAGAGCACCACAGATGTGATGTTTGCTTTTACAATGATGTTGAAGTATAGAGAAGGCCAGAAGGAGTTGCATTGTGTCTTTGTAGATTTAGAGAAAGCTTATGACAGGGTGCCAAGGGAGGAGGTGTGGTATTGTATGAGGAATTTGGGAGTGGCAGAGAAGTATGTAGGAGTGGTGCAGGATATTTATGAGGGCGGTGTAACGGTGATTAGCTGTGCGGTTGGAATGACAGATGGGTTCAAGGTGGAGGTGGGATTACATCAAGGACCGGCTCTGAGCCTTTTCTTGTTTGCAGTGGTGATGGACAGGTTGATGGACGAGATCAGGCAGGAGTCACCATTGACTATGATGTTCGTGGATGACATTGTGATCTGTAGCGAGAGTAGGGTGCAGGTTGAGGAGAGCCTGGAGAGGTGGAGGTATGCACTGGAGAGAAGAGGAATGAACATCAGAAGCAAGATGGAATACATGTGTATGAACGAGAGGGTGGTGAGGATCCAAGGAGTAGAGCTGACGAAGGTGTGTGAGTTTAAATACTGATAGACTGTACAAAGTAGCGGAGAGTGGGGAAGAGAGGTGAAGAGTGCGGGCAGGGTGGAGTGGGTGTAGAAGAGTGTCAGGAGTGATTTGTGACAGAAGGGTACCAGCAAGAGTTAAAGGGAAGGTTTACAAGATGGTAGTGAGACCAGCTATGTTATATGGTCTGGAGACAGTGGCACTGACAAAAAAACAGGAGGCAGAGCTGGAGGTGGCAGAGTTGAAGATGTTATGTTTTATTGGGAGTGATGAAGAAGGACAGGATTAGGAACAAGTATATTAGAGGGACCGCTCAGGTTGGACGGTTTGGAGACAAAGCAAGAGAGGCAAGATTGAGATGGCTCGGACATGTGTGGAGGAGAGATGCTGGGTATATTGGGAGAAGGATGCTGAATATGGAGCTGCCAGGGAAGAGGAGAAGAGGAAGGCCAAAGAGGAGGTTTATGGATGTGGTGAGGGAGGACATGCAGGTGGCATGAGTGAGTGAGTGACAGAGGAAGAGGACAGATGGAAACGGATGATCCACTGTGGCGACCCCTAATGGGAGCAGCCGAACGTAGTAGTAGTAGTAGTAGTGGATATTACATTGTTTGACAATCCTGAAATATGTTTACTGTCTTTGCCTGGGTGGCTTCCCTTTCTTTGGATTATGACTAGTGCTATATCCTCTCTTGTACGAGTGCCTCCTAAAGACTGTTCGATTTGTGCTGTCTCGCCCTTTTCCACCGACAGGGAACAGGTTCAGAGCATTTCGACCAAAAATAAATTGGCTGCGAACCCGAAAAGTTAGTTCCGAACCAGCACCAAAAAATAGCAGGTTTTTCAGCACGAACCGTGATGACGTCAATGGGCGCGTGACATTTCAGTGGTAGAAGAGAGGAGATAGCCTAGCGGTAGATAACAAGGGTGCACAGTGGTCGGCTGAGGAAACTCAAGTTTGTCCAACTTTTTTCCCATGGAATATTCTGATCAAACTGGGACCAGTAAGCTACAACATAGGGAGAAGTGGTAAACTCCCTATGGAAAACAGTATGGACAGCCTTATTGTTTTGATGCAAAGCAAACCCTTCCACACATGGTTTCATTTGGATGTACCAAAGGAATGACGAAAGTATTATGTAGCTGGCTAATAACACTATGGTGTAAACAATTTCACACACGATGCAGGGACCACAACGCACACACGGCTGTTCATTTCCATGCTTTACTAGGAACTCTTCTTCTGTTGGTTACAACCCAGACAACAGCAATATAGAATACAGGTGCCACCTAGTGGTCACTGGTAGAATAGCATCATCCATACATAACAGAAAGGATATTGAGTACCTTGCAATAAAGAAATTGAACCACTGGGGATAGCTGCCATCACTATAGCAAATTCTTTGGGTGTTACAGGAAAAGTAAAATGTACAATTAACTTGTCATATGTCATGAGATAACCTTGAGAGTTCAGCAGCTGTCCTACTAATAAAATATTTCTATCAAACCAGTTACTAAAGAAAATACTTGTATAAAATTTGTGCTTGTATAAAATATTGCAGTTATTCCATATATGGAAACAGTGTGGAGAAAAGTTGTGCTTGTAAGTCAATTTCCATGCCAGTAAGGCTTGCTTGTGATAGGCTGATAGTTTAAGAGGGAGTTTGTCAATTTGATAATTAAACATTAACACGAAGGGAAGACCCCCAACCTTATTGAAGACAGTTCTAGAGATAATGTTCCACATGGATGAGCTGCTAGACAAGAAGTACTTTAACCAGTTAATCTTCAGAGTAATTCATAGAAGAAAAATCCAGAAAATCTAAACTGCAGATTTCCTGATATAGTGGACTCGATTTTTCCATAGAAAATTTTATCAGTGGCATTAGCGGATTTGTCATCCAAATATACAGATGAAGCAATATATATAAGCCTGGATATTCCCTCAGTCTTGGATATGAGAGTATGCGCTTTTTAGTACAAATCTCTTTGTAACCACATATTACATTTATGTTTTAATTTATCAATAATTGGGGCTCCATTTAAGGTAACTCTGTCTCTGGGGTTTTTAGCTACAACAATCCCTAAATAAGTTACTTTTTCTTTTCCAGGAAAGTTGCAAATTGACACCTCATTACAGTTTTTCAGTGCAAATAACTGACACTTATCCAAATTCAGGCATAAACCTGAAGCTCTAGAGACTACTACTCCTACTACTACTTCTACTACTTTCATCTGCTCCCGTTAGGTGTCGCCACAGCGGATCATCCATTATTTCTTCCTGTCCTCTGCATCGTTCTCTGTTACACCAGCCCCCTGCATGTCCTCCCTCACCACATCCATAAACCTCCTCTTTGGCCTTCATCTTTTCCTTTTTGCTGGCAGCTCCATATTCATATTCAATTATTGAGTTTGAGACCTGCTTGAATCTTTTAGCTAAAATAATAGCAAAACACTTTATAATCATTGCGTAAAGTCTCCAATTGTCCAGCAGAAGCAGATCTTTCTTTGGTTTGGGGATTAAACATATGTGTCATATGTGCCTTGTGTCATTGTAGTAGGAAGAGAGGAATTCTGGATACTTTCTGAATAGACCTTAGGGTGTGAAATGGTGTGTGTAAATCAGAGAATAATTTGTAAAATTCAGCAGTGATACCATCATTACCAGGCGATTTATTGTTTTTGAGTGAATGGATGCCCTCCGTAATTTCACCTTCTGAGCTTCACATGATAAACAGTCCTCCTTACTTATAGGATCAAATTCATCGAGATGTTGACTAAACAAAGTAGAGTCGCTTTCATTGAACTTTGATCTGTACAGATTAGAATAGTAATTATAACAAACTTTAGATATATCATCTGCATTATCAGTAAAAGACACATTAATATTCAGCTGTGAATATATATTATATTTGGCTCTTTACTTTTCCAAGAAGAAAAAAAAGCTGACATTTGCTCTCCATGTTCCAGCCATTTTCAACCTGGATCTTACAAAGGCCCCCCTCAGCCCTCTCTATACAACTCATCATTCTGAGGGCAAATTAGTGAGGGAAGTAATTTCAGAAACCATCTTCTCTTCCATGGCGTGTCAGCCTTTGGCATAATCACTTCCATACTGCCTTAAATATTTACCACTTCCATATTTTAGGAGCTCCCAGTTACAACCAAACAATCCCTCAACTTGTGCTTAATTCCAATAAAATCCGTTCCAATTCCATTTCAAAAATAGCATGTTTTAGCAGAGTTATTCATTTTCCAAAAAGAGCGTCCTCTGATAATACCATAATCAGACACAAGTCTGACATTAATGTAGATGGCTTTGTCGTCTGTAAGTGGAGTTGCCATCACCTTGACTGTACGCAAATCCTTAGGTAAGTTTTTAGAAACAAGCCAGTAATCTAAGTGTAAACTCTTGTCAGTTTTAAATTCCTCTCTCCATTTATCTACAATATCAAATCTACCCATGAACAGCTTTAAAGAGGAACTTTGATTACAACTTTGACATGGGGGCCACCTGTCAACAGCGTCATCTAAAACAACATTAAAGTCTCCTCCTATTAGCAAGTAAGCACCTGGATAATTAGATAACCACTGTTTAAGCTTGCATTCTAGGTCCATTCGTGCAGCGTTTCCCAACCCAGTCCTCAAGGACCCCCTATCCTGCAGATTTTCATTGTAACCCTGCATAGGTAGCCCTGCTTGAACTTACTCAACCAATCATCTCACAGCACTTAATTATGCAAGGTGTGCAACGTCTGACATAATTCATTGCTGATTGGTCGAATAACTACAAACGGGTACCTATTCAGGGTTGCAAAGAAAATCTGCAGGATAGGGGGTCCTTGAGGACTGGGTTGGGAAACACTGCATTAGTAGGACATCATTACTAGACTTTGAATTGTACCCATAAACATTTGTTATGATAAGGGTAGTATTAAAGAAGTTTCAGACTTGGCAGATGATCAGCATAGATAAAACCCAATTACTTTCATATAACTATAGCCCACGAAGAAAAATTGAAAGTAGATACCCTTTGACACGGCAAATGGAGCCTTTCAAATATTCAGGCATCAACATGCCAAAAGATTTGGCAAAACTATCGGAATGCAATTATTCACCTATAACGAAAAAAATTAAGGAAGACGTAACCAGGGCTCGAAATTAACGATGTCCCGGGGACCATAAAAAATCCTACTGGGACACAAATATATTTTGTCTGGGACAATTCCGGGACAGTGAAAAAAAATGTCAAAGTAAACTTCAAAATAGGTGTTATTCGCAAAGTCATTAATTATGAGTATCTAGACGTTACTTTGTCGTTTGAATAATTTAATAAAAACGTGTGAACGGCGAAACTACAGAAGGCTTACGTTCTTGCGCCACCTCACCATGGGGCAGTCAATCGCCTGTTCGTGCAAATCATACAATGCATCTACGTCACCCACCCTGCCAGTGGCTGCTGCTTGACTCGCGCCAATGCAGCATTCATAGAGCCAGAGCGATAGACCATCATCAACCACAGTTAAAAGAAGAAGAAGAAAGAAATGCTGAGGTGGTTGAATAAACAGCCCCCTGATGCAAGCCCCAATACTGCCGACTCCCGAAACTCCCGAAACTAATATTCATATGTTTAATAAAAGAATAAGTATTTTAAACTTATATGGTGGACCAGTCCATGGTGTGATGATTAAGTGACAAAAAAGGATCAAATTATATGTATTCTGCATAATTGGGGGGGGGGGGCGACGACAAGAATTAAAATTTGGGACACTGTTGGTTATATCCGGGACAATACAAAGTAGAATTTGGGACAGTTGTGGGACACTGAGGAAAAAAGTTAATTTCGAGCCCTGGACGTAACAAGATGGAACCTAATTCCTTTCCTTCGTCTCGGGTCAAGGATCGAATCCATAAAAATGAATATATTGCCCAGACTATTGTATCTCTTTCAGACCCTACCAATAGAGATTAACCAAAACCAATTCAATGAATGGGACAAAATGGTGTCAAGGTACATATGGCAAGGTAAAAGACCTAGGGTTCATCTCAAAACTTTGCAGTTGGCTAAAGAAAAGGGGGGAAGGGGCTACCTTCTATTAGAGATGATTATTTTCCAGCACAGATGAGAGCTATGATATGCTGGTGTAACCCATCATGTGATGCTCAATGGAAAAACATTGAAGAGAGGACACCTCCCATCCCCATACAGGCAATCTTAGCTGATAACAATCTACAAAGTTATATAAATACTATGGATAACCCCTGGGTGAAATGCACTCTCAAAATATGGAAAACTATTATAAAAGCATATAAACTCGAGGGAGATATTGTAATTCTTAAATGGTGTGCATATGACTCAGATTTTACACCAAATAAGCTAGATTTAAGGACTGGACAGCTAAAGGAATAAAAGCTCTATGCAATATAATGAAAGAAGGAACACTGCTGAGTTTTGAAAGGCTTAAAAAGAAACACTTATCTGAAAAACAAGACTTTTATCGGTATCTGCAGATGCGACATTGCTAATATGAAGATGAAAAATATAACTGAGGCAAATACTTGTCTGATAGAACTGTTTAGAGACGCATACAATTCAGATACTGATAAAAGAATCAGTTCATAAGGGTCTGTTAAATCTTAAAATACATTCGACTTTATACATTAAAACAAAATGGGAGAAGGAAGGAGAGACAATTATATCTGAGGAAGAATGGACAACAATATGGAGGTGTACTAGTTCGCAGAAATGGAGGGAGTTTGGTTGGAAAAACCTGATATGGTATTTTATTACACCCTCTCAGAAATCACATTATGATAGTAACCTCCCTGTTTGCTGGAGAAACTGTGGAAACCAAAATGCAAACCACTGCCATATTTTCTGGGATTGTCCTGTTATCAAAGACAATTGGAGAGCGATACACAAGACATTTTCAAATGCGAAATACTCCTAGATAGTAACACCATATATTTTGGGTATATACCCCAAGAATGGTTGAAATTCTTAATTTGCCTGCAGTATATTCATTAAATAAATATTTAATGAATATACTGCTGGCGGCTAGTAAAAAGACTCTTATGGTTATCACAGGAGAGCCCAACTTGAAACACATGGGTGGAAATTACAATGGACATTTATAAAATGGAGAGGATAACAGCACCTGTCAATCATGAAATGGCACAATTAACCTTATACTGGAAAAAATGGTTTGACTACATATAGCATCCCATAGGCCTGATTTTATTTTCAAAAATCAATGATTATGTTGTAAAGAAAAAAATTACTCCCTACCTGTACATATTTTTCCCTGTTTTGTTCTTTCTTTTATATAAGTGGATAAATTTTTTTTTTTAAAAAGCACCAGCATATAGGGCAAAGACGTTCCCAAAAATGTTTTCCTAGATGAACCTGGTAATGAATATCCACATCTATTTAATCTGTCAGACCAGCCCGATGAAGGTATGTTATGGAATCTCTGGATGCATCGTTGTCCCAAAGCAAAACACCAAAATGTGAAAGTCATCCTGGATTCTTTTAGCTGTTTGTACCAAGATTATTCATTGAGGGACGTCTCTTTGGTTTCTAGGTTTAAGCTGTGGAATGGGTCACTTGCCGACTCCTTCAAGGACTGATGATGTGCTGACGGACTGTACAATTATTAATGTCACAAATAACCCAGAGATGGTGCTGTGCTTTTGTTAATTCATGTTTTAGTTCTTGTTTATGTTTGGTTTTTTTTCTTTTTCTTCTCTCTTTTTACAGAATATCCTTCTCCTAATATACCCAGCATCTCTCCTCCACACATGTCCAAGCCATCTCAATCTTCCCTCTCTTGCTTTGTCTCCAAACCGTCCAACCCGAGCTGTCCCTCTAATATACTCATTCCTAATCCGGTCCTTTTTCGTCACTCCCAATGAAAATCTTAGCATCTTCAACTCTGCCACCTCCAGCTCTGCCTCCTGTCTTTTCATCAGTGCCACTGTCTCCAGACCATATAACATAGCTGGTCTCACAACTATCTTGTAAACCTTCCCTTTAACTCTTGCTGGTACCCTTCTGTCACAAATCACTCCTGACACTCCTCACCCACAGGACAGCCACTGTCAAGGAGCTCCTTCAAGGTGGGATCCGTCTGCTGTGCACTAGCCATGTCCTGTAAGGAAACAGAAAAAGGCAAGTCAGACAGATCTGGCAAGGATAACAATGGCATTGTACAGTCCTCTTTTTTACCACTTAGCTTAAGCTGTGGATCAGCTATAGCGCGGCTCATAGCGCGCATCACAGCGCAGGCTATGAAAATCTCTGGCAAATTTTGCGCACTTTCATCTACCTCCTTCATGAGTGTCGGTGAAGGGCTAACTACTAGAGGTGGCGGCACATTAGCCCAAACACATCCCCCAGCTAGATAGACCATTACCCTGGAATGAGGTGAACCCCCTCAACCGGTAGCGCTGGGCAGACACCAACCACCACTTCCACCAGGTCAGACATGAGCATCATCTGATGAAGTGGGACAGACAACGTGATTAAACCCATGCCCCGTACCTTTGTACACTATCACTGGTGTCAGACTTAGAAAGAGGAAGTACTAATTCTAAAATGAAAGAATCTACAGCTCCAGATTTTCACTGGGACTTTGACATTACTTCCCACAAGTGAGACGTG
Source organism: Lampris incognitus (assembly GCF_029633865.1). Lineage (NCBI taxonomy): Eukaryota > Metazoa > Chordata > Actinopteri > Lampriformes > Lampridae > Lampris > Lampris incognitus. Next base: position 9,555,105 of record NC_079220.1, on the reverse strand, counting down.
ACCCTCTGCAATAAATAGTGAGAAATCAGAATAATCAGGACCGGCAGAGCGCCACGAGGATGCTGGTGGCTGTACCTGCTCTGAAAACTGCGCAAAAGGATTACCAATTTGGATAGAGGTGGCCAACGCTACAGCCTTTCCCTGCCCCCTACTTCCTGATAACTTACTCCTACCTCTAAGAACAGGACACTCTGCCTTCCAATGTCCCTTCCCCCGACAGTAATTACAAACTCTGTTGGGATCAAACTTCTCACCTGACCCATGATCATCCCGTCTTGACCCATCCTACCTCATGGAATATGAACCACCTGCCATACACTACCTGCGAGTGCCCACGTCTCCAAAAGGGTTTTTGTGCGTTAAAACATACAGCAGCCTCCGCAGCAGTCTTAACTTTATGCTCATTAATGTGTGTGGCTATGTAGCCAGGGAGTGAGTCTTTGAACTGTTCTAACACAATAAGATCGGTCAAGCCCTCAAACGTTTCCACTTCCAAAACGGCGCATCACCAGTGAAAATGAGTGGCTAGATCCCTAGCAAACTCACCATGCGTCTGCTTATCTCCCTTTCTCCAGGACCTAAACTGCTGCCGGTAAGCCTCGGGTACCAGTTGATACAGCCTTAACACAGTGGACTTCACTGTATCATAGCTACGACTACCAACTAAACTGAGAGCAGCATATGCCTCTTGCGCCCTACCAGTCATGATGCACTGCAATAACAAGGTACGCTGCACATCAGGCCACTGCCTAGCATCAGCAATGTGCTCAACAGAGAAAAAAGGTGTCTGGATCCCGTTCACTGAACAGTGGGACAGGACACAAATTGCTGGCGTCAAACCGGTCTGGAGAATTACCAGGAGATATGTGAAAATCCATACTTGAATCACCTGTCATTCTGCCTGTCTTAATTAAATCCAGCTTAGCATGTTGCAGCTCCAACTTTACTTGCTCCAGTGGTTGCTTTAGTTCCCGCCCGATCATGAGCAGAGCCGGCGTCACCCCCGTGGTGGAGTGCTTGGATGCCCGGATGGTCAGGAGAGTTTGGCTGAGTGCAGTGCTGAAGGTTTTCCCTTCCTCCAGACAGGCTCGAATTCCATTCTTGAGAGTTTCGTTCAGTCTTTCCACCCCTCTGTTACTCTCCGGGTGGTACACTGCTGTCCTGATGTGCTTGATGGACCACAGTGACAGGAACTCTGAGAACTCCACCAATGCAAATTGGGCAGGCCCCAGCGCCCAAACAGCTTGTCGAGGCGGTTGATGATGGTGTGTGAGGTGATGGAGCCCAGTTCGATGGCCTTTGGCCACTTCGAATGAAGGTCATACACGACCAGCAAGTAGCGGGCATGTGCGGGTGCCCCGTGGAGCTCTCCACAGAGGTTGATCTGGATGTGCTCCCATGGCGTGGACGGCCACGGGGTTGGAGTGAGGGGTGCTGTGGTAGGCTGGCCAGTTGACCCACTCAGAAGGCAGCAGGTGCAGTTACGCACCAGCTCCTCTGCATCAGAGTCTATGTGAGGCCACCACACGGTGTCTCTGCAGCGTTGCTTCATCTTGACCACCCCCAGATACCCATCATGCGCCATTTGCAGCACTCTGGCCCTTAGAGTCTCTGGTACAATGGCGCGGTGGCCACGGGAGAGGCACACCTCCCCCCAGCAGGAGAGCTCGTCGCAGACTTTATGGTTGGGGAGCAGCCTGTCATCCACCTTGGCAGGCCAGCCATCCTGGACACAGGCACGAAGGGTTGTGAGTGTCTCATCCTCAGCCGAGGCATGCTGCAGCTCGGCCAGGGTGACTACTGTGCTGAGGGGCCCATGCAGCATGTGGACACAGTCGTCATCATCGTCGTCATCCTCTGGCGTTGCCCCTCTTACCTCTTTGGTCAGAGAGATGGCTCGGGACAGGAGGTCGGCCACCGTATTGGTACGCCCTGGCATAAACTCGAGTCTGAAGTTGTACTGATTCAGCCTATCCGCCCATCTCAGTAGTCTCATGGGCTTGTGCCCCGAACCTCGGGTCGCCAGCAGAGCCGTCAGCACCTGATGATCTGTGCGGATAGTGAAAGCCCTGCGTACAGGTAGACATGCCAGCGTTCGCATGCCCACAGGCAGGCAAGAGCTTCCCTCTCCCCCACTGAGTACTTCTGCTCTGCCGGAGTGAGTGCCCGCGAGGCAAAAGCCACTGGATGCTCTACTCCCTCATGGACCTGGGAGAGCACTGCACCAAGTGCCACCCCAGACGCGTCACAGGTGACCATGGTGGACACAGTCAGGCTAAAATGGGCCAAAGTGGGCGGGAATGTGAGCTGCTGTTTGATGATGCCTACAGCCTCCTTGCATGCTGGGGTCCAGTCCCATACAGCGTCCTTCCGTAGCAGCTGGCACAGGGGGTCCGTTGACTCGGGAGTAGTGCGGCATGAAATGGAGATAGTAGGCAGCCATCCCCAGAAAAGAGGACAGCTGGGACGGTGACTGTGGGTCCGGCAGGGACAGAATGGCCTCCGTGTGGGACATGATTGGGGTGATACCCCCCTTGGAGAGCTGGAAACCCAGGAACTCGACCTCCTTGGCACTAAACACACACTTCTCAGTGTTCAGTGTGACCCCGTGTTCAGTGTGATTTCCTTAGTTCTGCTGTTAGTCTGGATTGTAAGATAAGTCAGTTGCTAACGTATTCATCATGGCTAATGTGGCACCTCTTCTCCCGAACATTGCAGTCTCTCATGTAGTAGATGATTAGGTGACAGTGAGGGGACGATGTCACAGGTCAATGAGGAAAAACGAGGATGCTCATTACTTTCAGGTTTCTAGTTCTCTAGCATTATGATTAGGGAGTTAAGTTTTCTTTTTGTTGTGTTTTGTTGCGGTTTCAGCCTTTGCAGTATCCCGTGAAGTCCTAGTGTGCTGTAGTTCAGTGTGTTTCTCAGTCTGATGTCAATGAATTTGTGTAGCTAAATTCCAAAAGACAACTTGCATATCTTTAAAAACAGAAGTGGGTTGTTTGAGGACAATAAAGACTGAGAAAGATTCTGTGTGATAAATCAGAATAAAATTGTTCCAAGCTTATACACTTAATGGGATCCTTAAGTTCATATCCCATTACTCTATATAATGAAATATAAAACATGTTGTGTAGCAACAACGCTCATTGTTATGTCTCTGTTAACAGATTACACTTGATTCCGAGATGGTTCCAGTGGCACTGAATCATATAGTAGCACTTTTGTTCCAAACTGCGCACTACTGTACCATGGGCTTCAAGACGGTGCCTCTGCCTCTGTCATGCACTAGCTCACTGCAGACCTGGCACCGGCCTAGCACACAGGTCAGATATTAATATTTGTTACACTTGATGATGCTGGACTAGCAGTTTGTATTGCCTTTTGTCAATTAATTGGTCATCATTATTATATCACAGGGAATTGCACCAGAGGCTACAAATGAAATGGTGGTGCACAAACCTGTGGCAAGGACAAACTATAGTGTCACGACTGGTGTGAAGTGTACACTACAGTGGTGAGTCTGAATGAGCCCCCACCTGTACAAACATTTCAATGCATTTAAATTTAAACTTAAAGGGATACTCCGGTATTTTCTAACCTAGGCCCTATTTTTAGATGTTTTTTCGGTCCAAACTTTCATTAATTTGGTCTTAATTTGGAAAATACCGGAGTATCCCTTTAACAGTCAGTAGTATTTATTAGGCTACTTTTTGTACAGGTTACAAAGAGTTAGAAAGGGTCTCATGTAGAAGCATACACATGTGCAGTAGTAAATATGAACATTGGTTAAAGTTAACACAGTAATACCATTGGTTAGTTAACAGGGAAGATGAGAATCACCACTACACTTGACATATCTTACTTTTATGTGAGGGCCTCTTCTGGATCCTCACATCATGGCCTGCGGGGAGTAACTGAAAAAGATCAGTCCACAATCAGGGATTTGCAAAGTGCTGCACGGGCTTGAGGACCTTAATTTGGCCCTGTTCCATTTGGATCTGTGCTCTCTTACCAGTGCCCTCCTGAAGTAGAGACATCACTAAACATCCTGGTGCCCCTGCGTTTCCTCAGTTGCCTGTTGACGATTACAACTTTAAATGCCCAATAGATTTCGAGCCCAACTACGAGCAGCAATGCCACTTGGAGAGCCTAAAGGTGTCACAGGAGATCTCTGCTACTATTGAAGCCGAAACATGACAGCAGTCAGAATGCCAGCTGTGGACCCAGATACGCAAACCCTGACTGACAGCCAGCAGATTCCGGGAAATATGCCATGTTCATGGGGAGTCTTCTGCCAAAGCCTGGGCAGCCTGCATTCTGAGAGGAACTCCTCACTCCTCAGACAGGCACTATGAGAAGAGGGCTGGATCTGGAACCTGAGATACTGAGGCAATATTCAGATCTATGTGATGTCTCTGTGACAAAATGTGGGACCATTATCCACCCTGACGCACTTCACCTTGGAGCCAGCCCTGATGCTAAAGTCTACAACCCAAGAGAAACACCACCATTTGGACTGGCTGAGGTAAAGGGTTGCGATGTTTAAAATGTTGCACAGGTACAACACCTGATCACAGTTGAAGGCCAGGCCTATCTTAAGAAGAGCCACAAGTACTACTATCAGGTTCAAGGCCAACTGGCCTTAAGCGGACTTCAGTGGTGTGATTTCATCACAGATATCCACGCTGACTTCACATTTGAGAGAATCTTTAGGTATGAGGAGATGATCCACTCAATGTGACAGAAGGTTGATCATTTCTATCGCAACATCTACATGGATGTCTTCTTAAGCTGTAAACCTTGAGGTGGAATTGTATAACACGTAAATATATGTACAGCTTGTTTGAACCAAATCGACCTAACGTGTAAGTAAAAAAAGATGCAAGTTTTAAAAATGTTGTTTTTTTAATGTAAAGATATAGTTTGAGTTCTATTTACAATCCATATACAGTGCCACACAGCTAACTGCATTAAAATATTCTTATTTCTTTAATGTAAAATATAGTTTGATTTCTATTTACAATACATATACAGTGCCACATACAGCTAATTGCAGTAATGAATTAGGCTCATCCAAGAAATGTGACTTGAAGGGTAGGGGAGGCGTCAGACTGGTTTGTCCCCTTTGATATCAAGAGGTCCCTGGTAGTTTGACAATATACAACAGATGAGCCACAGCTGACTGACTGAACCAACCATAGAAAGAGGAACAAGCCCATCCCAAATATGGTACTCCTTCACCCTGCGTATGGCCTTCTCTACTAAAATTCTCAGATGGGCAATAGCCTGGGTCTTCTGGGTGTCCTCCATGCTGAGCTGAGTAGATTTCTTCAGTGGAGGGATGATAAGTGTTGCCCCCACCTCTGACAGCATCTTCTCGATATGGAAACCTTTGTCCGCCATTACTCCATCTCCGGGTTGAAGTAACGATAAGATCTGTGATTTCCGTGTTATTTCTATATCTGAGATGGAGCCTGTGTACAGTTTGGATACAAATGTGATAAGTCCACATGGAGCGATGCCAATAACGCCTTTAAAGGTGGTGTGATTTTTATAGTTGGAAAAAGTTTCTGACTGTAGTGAGAGGGCTGATGCTGTTTCGCAGTGGATCTTGGTGCAGTCTATTATCACTCTCACTGGAGGGCAGTAGAGCTTGAACTTGTCAGGCATTGTGGTCTGCACTTGCTCTCTTGTCATCTACAATGGTAGTGAGCCAAGAACCTGGTAGAGGTAGCTAGTCCATGTTAAGATGGTGTGACTAACTGTAGACAAGCTGACCTCAAAGATGGATGACAAGGTTTTCTCCTGGAGCCCAGCTGCAACGCGGCAGAGAAACATGAAGAATTCATCAATGAGTGGAAGTTTTCTCTGAGGGCTAGGTTCATCTTGTGCTGTTCGCTGTGCCTTGGACCAGTACACAAGCCTTGAAAAAGAGGGGTAAACTGACTCCCAAAACACAGTGAAGACCTCCTTTGAGCTGAACCTCGTGTAATAACGAAAGTCCTCATCTGTGATACAAAACTTGTAAATCAGTGGCTGCTGATTCTTCGCTATCAGCTGCTGGATTTCCATCTCTAGTGATAAAACTTGCAGCTCCAACTCTTGAATTCTCCGAGCAGCACTGTCCAGTTTACCTTAAGGGGTAGAAAGAGCACACATCTTGATAGGCAACACCCATCCATCTATCAAATTTCACTCAGTCCTTATTACTGAATACTGTTTGTTAGTGAGCTTGACAGTAATGATCAACTCTTCTCTTATGAGGTAAGTTTACAGGTCTATGGAGGCTCTCAGTCATCCAGGTCATGTTCATATTTGTAGTAGTGTTCAGAGTAAGGCTTGCTATGAAAATGAGTTTTGATCCTCATCCAAGAAGCATCTTCAGTTCTACTGACTGGTGGAGATGTCCAACATTTTCAACCTCTCCACCAGTCACTAGAGCTGAAGAAGCTTCTTGGGTGAGCAGCAAAAACATATTCAAGTCTTTTCACAGCAAGCCCAGCTGCTCTCAATACTGCTACAGGATAGTTAAAATGCAATTCACTGACAATATACTTTTTCTGCAAAACAGAATAAGCTGTTACTCTTTTTTGTAATACTAACCAGAAGAAGGATGGCAGTGATAGTCATGATCCTGTGCCACTGCACCTGCACGCAAGGCCTCCTCTGTGTCATCCCCTGGGACAGGTATCTCCTGAGAGTCATCCAGGACAGCAGCACTAAGACGCTTTCTTGCTCGCTTGTACACTGACTCCCGAGCTTGGGTACATCCTAGAGGAAATATGTTGATGCACTTGATTGTCATGATACATGTTTGGCAATAGATTTTCAGTCCCCGAAAGTCACAAAATGTAACATAACATCACAAATGCTTGATATGGCAAATGTACTGTATTGTTAAACATACTATTAGCAGCAATATTAACAGGTTTAACACTGTCCTCCTACCTTCACCCCAGTTATTCCACTGGAATCTAGATGGCACTGCTCCTTGTTTAACTCGAATCCGTCCACTGGCTGATGTATATACATCCTCTGGGAGAAAGTGTTGACTACACACGTAGGTGCTCCCACGAAGGATTTTAAAACTCGCCCCCTCATCTCTTCTGATCGCCCTCACCCAATGGGCACGTGTTTCTGCGTCCGCAGGAAAATCGTGGAAACTCAAATAGGGGAAATTTTGTTTGCTATTTGAACAACACGGTACACTGCAATAACATCTTCTTGATGATTGTGCCATTCTTGTTGGATGGGGCCACTGTTGAGAGAGATGGACACGGAAAAAGGAAAGAGCAAATGAATGATTCACATCAACATATGGAAGTTGTTTAGCATTTAGCTCTGATTACAAGTCAGTATCTATCAAGCTATTCTACACAACAGCTATTCTATCAACAGTATTGGAATAGGTTATTATACATTAACTTAAAAAGTAAATGCTTAACATGACGCTTCAGTTAACTTGTTAGCTCACGTTACTAGCTAATGTGTGAGCTAATCAAGTTGCCGCTTGTTAGCTTAGCTAATTTCCCAACCATCTGAAGCAGTTACAGAATTATAAATTGGAAATGGCCAATAACGTTACCAAGACAAAACGATTGTAAATACGTAAACATGATTAGCTAGTCTTAACATTACCTTTTGAAATTACTTCAGGTTGAGCATTTCTGCATTTTCAGAAGTTGTCTCTACATCCTTTGCATATCCATGAGTAGCCTACGGCGCAAACGGAAGTGAAGATAACCTGCTTCACGGAAAGGCGGAAGTTAATTGACGTCATTGTGAAAAGGGCCTATTGCCCAACGTCGGCCACTTACTGGTCAAAATTGAGTCACATGGGTATGACATAAGGCAAACTATTCACCCTTTGCAGACACGTCACAATTATCACGTGACGAGGGAGACTGCGCCATGACGGACGGCAGTAAGTGATAGACCGGACGGACGGCAGGAAGTGACAGACCGCGAAATTCAAAAGCGAACAACAAAAACAAACAAAATATTGCGACGGATGAGTAGCTATTATAGTTTAAATTTAAGTGACGGCTACCAATAGTCAGAGTAATGTTGTGGAGTTGTCCTGTGAAGTGAGTCACCTTGTAGGACGGCACAAAGAGCGATATGTGGAGAAGCTAGCGATAGCAGGATTAGCTACCGACCCGTACCTTTTTCCTACCGATGTGTTCACGGATCTAGCAAAATCGTCTAGTCTGCCCGAGTTCAATCCACACGATCTGTACCACTATGTTACCAACGGAGTATCCCCATACACAGGTGCTGACCTAAAAGCATACAAAAATCTGGATGCTTACCAGTTCACTGACTGTAGCCTCATCTTCAGCTTCAACTAATACTGGCCCATTCTTCTCAGCTGAGAGATTGAGGAGTGCTCTGGCAGCTTTCCTTTTCGATGACTCCTGGCTCTTCCTTTTTTTCATGGCCTCTCTCACTTCATACTTCTCCAGACTTTTCTGGGCTCGCCTCTTCTCAGGGGTCTTCATGTGCGCAAAAACAGACGGCACATAATCAGGTGACAAAGGGTCATCACTCTTCTTTCCTGATAAAAAGAAAAAAGAAATCAGATATCCAATTGTGTTGAGATGAAAGCCTGACATTACCATGTTCACTACTATCTCTAGCCTATAACGATCAATGCATTGACAGAGTCAAGTTAGCCTAATGTTTTAACTCCATGTTCTCCCTCTCCTCCCTTTCTCCCGCCCTCTCCCTCCTTTTCCCCATCTCCTTCTCAACCTCCTGTCACCCTCCCATTATCTGTCTGTCTGTCTGTCTGTCTGTCTCCCTCTCTCTCTCCCTCCCTCCCTCCCTCTCCCCCAACCTCGAAGTGAGGTAACAGTTAACAGTTTAGCCTTTCTCAGGACTGATTTTGCATTAGCTGTCGCTACTCCATAACTTAGGGTGACCATATTTTGCGTTCCAAAAAAGAGGACACTCTGCCAATGATACTCGGTGTTTACTCAAAGATACCTTATAATTTGAATATATTTAAAGTAGGCCTCCTCTGTATGGCTAGAAAATTAATATTTATATTATGTAAGTACACGCTTAATGGTCCTGTGGGTGTAGGTTTGTTTTTAACTTAACTGCTCTCCGTCTCTCTTTTCTCTTCCAGGCACATAAAGAGCCTCACTGCATCATGCCCACTCTACTGAATATGCATTTGCTGACCTGCAAATTAAAATTTTATCATGATTTTTTTCTCTGATTTTTACATTTTATTTTGATAGAATACTTAAATCTGAGACCACACTTAATATTTAAAAATAACATAACTCTGTCACATGAAATGTTATGACATAAATGTATAGAAACCTGTAGGTGATGTGCTGCTCTGTAACAGTTGCTGTGAGCTTTTCTATCCTCACCTGAGATTCTGTCTTTCAGTTTGTGTACTTCATGACACAGAGCCACAGTGATGCTGAAACTATCTCAAAAACTTTATATTATGTTTCATTCAACTCCTGAACTCATGTCTAGATATTTCACTATGACATCAGAGCTCACCTGAGAGGCTGCAGCTCGCCTGTCTGTGTCTCTGCTGCTCAGGCTGCTGCTGACAGGATTTTCAGAATAAAATGATGCCTGACAGCCAAAAAAATCAGTTGGACAAGCTGTGACTAGTTTAGCTTATAAATAATATTCATGTCTTACTACAATACAATTAGCAGCACATTAATATCACTTATACTATAATAACTCTGCTCTTGAGCCACTAATGGAAAAGGAAGGGTTGGCATTAAATAGTAAATAATTCTCACACTAATTTCAAAGAATGTTTGGATTAATTACAGAACATTCTCAGTTAATCATATGTCCGGGGAAAAGTGGGCGTTTGGTTACCCATAACTCAAGTCATAACTCAACGTTAGCCAGTCTTGAGAAGGGCCAGCTAGCCCTTCTCACGACTGGTTATGCATTAGCTAAACAAACTCAAGTAGGGTTTGTTTACTAGTAACGATGCTAGCTAGTAGCTAGCCCTTCTCGCGACTGGTTATGCATTAGCTAAACAAACTCAAGTAGGGTTTGTTTACTAGTAACGATGCTAGCTAGTAGCGAGCCCTTCTCACGACTGGTTATGCATTAGCTAAACAAACTCAAGTAGGGTTTGTTTACTAGTAATGATGCTAGCTAGTAGCTAGCCCTTCTCGCGACTGGTTATGCATTAGCGTTTAGAGTTTGTTTTGACGTGACTCCAACTAACGTAGCTTAGGTTACATAACTTAGAAAACGTTACATATGAAACTTGCCTCGTAAAAAATGCTCACTGCAGATCCGGGAGTATTTGGACGGCTGCCAGTCCTTACGGTTGATAGCAGCTATCCAGCGCCGTCTTCTGTCGGCATCAAAGGGTACCCTGTAAAAGGCTAGATTGGGCTTACAGCCTTGCCTGTTGGCACACTGCACGGCACAGCAGGAAATCACCATCGTGCCATAAAAGTAAAATAAAAACTAGCTTCAAACAACCAAGTGTCGAACTGTAGCTAACGTGCCCGCTTGTCTTAAGTGTGACGTCCCAAGTCTTCTGCCGTCCGTCATGGCGTTCACATTCCCCGCGAGTGGGACGTGACGTCACGCGCAAAGGGCGAATTGCCCGACGCCGTCCGCTTACTGGGCAAAGTCGAGTCACGTGGGTATGACGTAAGGCAAAGTATATATTCCTCACCAGGGGAGCGAGCCGGCCCTCACGGTCGAAAAACGGGGCTCGGGGAGGAGGCTGAGCGTTGCGAGATAATTTTATATCAGCAGCTCCATCGTCGTAAGCCGTCGTGTATTTGTGTGGAAGAATGGACGTCAATAGTGATCATCCGCCTTGAATATTGGTGAGTACAAGGCAGACTACCTCGCCAGAGTGATTTGAGATTATTAGCTAAGGTCTGGCTAGCCGAACACGTGTCTTGAGGTTATTCATATAAGGTGTCGCACGGTTGTATCGTGTTTTGCAACGGGAAGCCGTTGCTAGACAGCGCAGTCCTTTATATTAATGTAGGTATTTACAGGCCTTGATGGTTGTGAATCAATCGTTAATGGTTTTGTGAAACTAACGTAGCCTCGTCTAAGGTCGTCAAGCGACGTTGTTGGTACGCATGCGCATTAGCGTTTAGTAGCACTGCGTCTAGTGTGTCGGTGACCGTGTAATTCACTACACATTTTACCACGTTCCAGGTTCCTTTCCAGTCACTATCATCAGCCCACAATGCTAATTAGTTTTGCTACCCCTGTCTAAAGAAGTGTAGAAGCCAACTTTCTGATAACTTGAATAGCAATGCCAGTAATTGAATTGCCGCAAAGATCTGTCTGTTATATCTGTTACAGGTTGCCCATTCTTCCATCTGAGCTCTTCTGCATTGAGTGTCTCAAGGAGAGCCCAAATGTAAAAGGTATGTTCCACATGGCGTCCTTAGTGATCCAGCTTGCTCTGAGTTTAGTGATGAAAATGCTGCATAGGAAGTGCCGTCTGATGCGATAACTGACGATGGCAAAAGCTGCTCTGAAAAATACTTTTCACCCCTGAAACTGATTCTTAGCATGTGTAATTCCAACACTCGGAAAACCGTAACAAAGTGTCTTCCTTCAGGTACCTCATGGTGTAAGTCTTCAAGAAGATGGATACAGAGATGCAAGCAGGTACTTACTGATGCAAACAGTGCTCTTAAATACAAGGTGATCTGAATGGTCCAAGCCTGTGATGACACATGTTATCCCTGTCTGAACTCTAGTGTGGAGTCATGGTAACCTGAGGCTTTGTGAGATGACTTAAAAAAAAAAAATCTTGAGAATGGGATTGGATGAAATTAACTCAAATACTTTGCTCATGAAATGCTTGTCCTTTTTTAATTTGCAGATTCCATTCACTCAACCTGACCTTTTATGGTGGAGAGAAAATGGTTAAGCTGCAAAGATCTACACTACCGTTCAAAAGTTTGGGGTCACATTGAAATTTCCATATTTTTGAAGGAAAAGCACTGTACTTTTCAATGAAGATAACTTTAAACTAGTCTTAACTTTAAAGAAATACACTCTATACATTGCTAATGTGGTAAATGACTATTCTAGCTGCAAATGTCTGGTTTTTGGTGCAATATCTACATAGGTGTATAGAGGCCCATTTCAAGCAACTATCACTCCAGTGTTCTAATGGTACAATGTGTTTGCTCATTGGCTCAGAAGGCTAATTGATGATTAGAAAACCCTTGTGCAATCATGTTCACACATCTGAAAACAGTTTAGCTCGTTACAGAAGCTACAAAACTGACCTTCCTTTGAGCAGATTGAGTTTCTGGAGCATCACATTTGTGGGGTCAATTAAACGTTCAAAATGGCCAGAAAAAGAGAACTTTCATCTGAAACTCGACAGTCTATTCTTGTTCTTAGAAATGAAGGCTATTCCATGCGAGAAATTGCTAAGAAATTGAAGATTTCCTACACCGGTGTGTACTACTCCCTTCAGAGGACAGCACAAACAGGCTCTAACCAGAGTAGAAAAAGAAGTGGGAGGCCGCGTTGCACAACTGAGCAAGAAGATAAGTACATTAGAGTCTCTAGTTTGAGAAACAGACGCCTCACAGGCCCCCAACTGGCATCTTCATTAAATAGTACCCGCAAAACACCAGTGTCAACATCTACAGTGAAGAGGCGGCTGCGGGATTCTGGGCTTCAGGGCAGAGTGGCAAAGAAAAAGCCATATCTGAGACTGACCGATAAAAGAAAAAGATTAAGATGGGCAAAAGAACACAGACATTGGACAGAGGAAGACTGGAAAAAAGTGTTGTGGACGGATGAATCCAAGTTTGAGGTGTTTGGATCACAAAGAAGAACGTTTGTGAGACGCAGAACAAATGAAAAGATGCTGGAAGAATGCCTGACGCCATCTGTTAAGCATGGTGGAGGTAATGTCATGGTCTGGGGTTGCTTTGGTGCTGGTAAGGTGGGAGATTTGTACAGGGTAAAAGGGATTCTGAATAAGGAAGTCTATCACTCCATTTTGCACCTCCATGCCATACCCAGTGGACAGCACTTGATTGGAGCCAATTTCATCCTACAACAGGACAATGACCCTGAACACACCTCCAAATTGTGCAAGAACTATTTAGAGCAGAAGCAGGCAGCTGGTGTTCTATCGGTAATGGAGTGGCCAGCGCAGTCACCAGATCTGAACCCCATTGAGCTGTTGTGGGAGCAGCTTGACCGTATGGTACGCAAGAAGTGCCCATCCAACCAATCCAACTTGTGGGAGCTGCTTCTGGAAGCGTGGGGTGCAATTTCTCCAGATTACCTCAACAAATTAACAGCTAGAATGCCAAAGGTCTGCAATGCTGTAATTGCTGCAAATGGAGGATTCTTTGACGAAAGCAAAGTTTGATGTAAAAAAAATCTTATTTCAGATACAAATCATTATTTCTAACCTTGTCAATGTCTTGACTCTATTTTCTATTCATTTCACAACATATGGTGGTGAATAAGTGTGACTTTTCATGGAAAACACAAAATTGTTTGGGTGACCCCAAACTTTTGAACGGTAGTGTATATGTTACACGTTGCCCATTCTTCCATCTGAACTTGTCTGCATTGAGTGTCTCAAGGAGAGCCCAAATGTAAAAGGTATGTTCCACATGGCATCCTTACTGATCCAGCTTGCTCTGAGTTTAGTGATGAAAATGCTGCATAGGAAGTGCCGTCTGATGCGATAACTGACGATGGCAAAAGCTGCTCTGAAAAATACTTTACACCCCTGAAACTGATTCTTAGCATGTGTAATTCCAACACTCAGAAAACCGTAACAGTGTCTTCCTTCAGGTACCTCATGGTGTAAGTCTTCAAGAAGATGGATACAGAGATGCAAGCAGGTAACTGATGCAAACGGTGCTCTTAAATAGAAGGTGATCTGAATGCTTAATGGTTCAAGCCTGTGATGACACATGTTATCCCTGTCTGAACTCTAGTGTGGAGTCATGGTAACCTGAGGCTTTGTGAGATGACTAACAAAAAAAATCTTGAGAATGGGATTGGATGAAATGTACTCAAATACTTTGCTCATGACATGCTTGTCCTTTTTTAATTTGCAGATTCCATTGCTCCTTCCATTCACTCAACCTGACCTTTTATGGTGGAGAGAAAATGGTTAAGCTGCAAAGATCTATATGTTACACGTTGCCCATTCTTCCATCTGAACTTGTCTGCACTGAGTGTCTCAAGGAGAGCCCAAATGTAAAAGGTATGTTCCACATGGCATCCTTAGTGATCCAGCTTGCCCTGAGTTTAGTGATGAAAATGCTGCATAGGAAGTGCCGTCTGATGCGATAACTGACGATGGCAAAAGCTGCTCTGAAAAATACTTAACACCCCTGAAACTGATGCTTAGTATGTGTAATTCCAACACTCAGTGAACCTTAACAACGTGTCTTCCTTCAGGTACCTCATGGTGTAAGTCTTCAAGAAGATGGATACAGAGATGCAAGCAGGTAACTGATGCAAACAGTGCTCTTAAATACAAGGTGATCTGAATGGTCTAAGCCTGTGATGACACATGTTATCCCTGTCTGAACTCTAGTGTGGAGATTTGGTAACCTGAGGCTTTGTGAGACGATCCATAAAACAATCTTGAGAATGAGATTGGATGAAATTAACTCTAAAATACTTTGCTCATGGACTGTTTTTTCTTTTTGATTTGCAGATTCCATTGTTGCTTCCACTCACTCAACCTGACCTTTTATGATGGAGAGAAAATGGTTAAGCCACAATTATACCCCGGTGTGTCTGTATAGTTTGTGCAATTATTGTACAAACAAATTTGTTTCAAGTTGTATTCAATAAACGTTTATTGAGAAGCCCATTTAAAAAAATATGGCACATTCAAATTGTGAACACATATAGCAAGTGAAAACGGGAAGACCAGTTATTTTTTATTTTGGTCAATCTGTGTGAGCTGAATTGTTCGACGCTTTCTTTAGAGTATCCAAGAAGAATTGCTCGTCCTGTAAATAGTCCCGGTCCTGACAGAAGACAATATAATGATGTAAAAAGCAACCACATCAATATGAGACGTTATGAGACTGTAATGGTTTCTACTTACCTTCTCTGCAGTGTGCTTTAATAGAGCCAGCCTAGCCTGAAGCTCTACTGACCCGGGGCTTGAGATCAGCGTAGGTGGGGGAGCATTTGGGATATATGCCATTTCAGGATTTGATAATACAAAGTTTTGGGCTAGACAAAAGGGAACACCTAATTTTAGTACGTGGTGGTTATTGTATGGTAATTTCACAAGTTTATTAAATGACAGGATTCAAAAGCTCAAGTTTTTCACCTGGAATAAGTGGCACATGTGGTAGAGGGGTGATGGGAAAACCCTGCCTCAGCCTCTCCGTTTCCTTTTGTATATCTGTTACTCTTATTCGCTCCTATAGCAAGCACAAAGGGTATATATACTAGTAAAATCATGTCTCCTGTTTTTATATTTGATAAATCCAGATTCCAGCTTAGATGCTGTTAAATTGGCAGCACAAGAACTGAAAATACCTAATGTAACTTGTATAACCCTGTATCACAGTTAAAAGATTTAAGGCTTTACAATTACAGCAAGCAACTGGTAGATAAAGAAAATGGACGACACCAACTAGTCCCAGACTTGAATGAGGAAATAAAAGGAACCTCAAAAAGCGTAGAAGAAAGTATCCCTCTTATGGGATGGTGTATGCAAGGTAGACAATGCGGTGACATTTTAATGAAGGCACTTCTATATAAGTTGTATTGAAACTTGACACATACTTGATGAAGGTGATGTTCCTGCTGCCTCAGTCTCTCTATTTGAGAGTGGATAGTTCTCAGCCTGGCCTGGTGTTCGCTCTCAACATGTCTTGCCTCCTGTAAGGCCTGCTCTCCCTCCTCATACTTCTCTGAGGCAAGCTACAAGCACAAAATGAGTAATGTGCTCAAAGTTATAAATTTCTTACCATAAGTCTACATTATAAACTAATAAATCAGCTGATATGGAGATAATTTACCTTGCTGAAGGCCTCGACCTCCTGTGCCCGTGTCTTCAGTTTCAGGGCTGTACTGCTTAGCCTTCCTTTTTCTCTTTCCAGCTCCTCCTTTTCTCTTGCAAGAGTCTCCCTCTCATGTGCCACAGCCTCATCCTTCTGTTTTAGCTCTCCAGCACGAAGCTTCAGGTCTGCCTGTTCCTAAGACAAAAAAAGGCGCATTTGAACCAGGGCAAGCCCATTTGTGTTCTGGGCCACAACGGTATCAGACCTTAACACTAACATACAAAAAAACCCCCAATTTTAAATAGTGCAATAATGTTCACATTTTACATGATACTAAATTTTGAGTAAATATGTCTTTTGAATAAGAGGGTAATAGATCGGTTGGACCTGAATATATTACAAAGTCAGATACTAAAAATCAGCTTTGACAAGCTCCTCACCTCTCATTGAGCCTACCTGTGCCATGCTGATAATTGAGTTCTGTCTGTGGGCATCCCTTTCCATAGCCCGGCTGGCCTCGCGTTCAGCCATCTCCAGTCTCTGCTTTTCCTGGCTGTGGAACTGGGACCACTCAGCTGCTAGCTTCCTTCTCTCCTCTGCACAGTGCTGCATCACTGATTGCTGCTCCTCCAGCAATGCACTCTGACAGAGATACAGACAGACAGACAGACA
Source organism: Lampris incognitus (assembly GCF_029633865.1). Lineage (NCBI taxonomy): Eukaryota > Metazoa > Chordata > Actinopteri > Lampriformes > Lampridae > Lampris > Lampris incognitus. Next base: position 9,538,429 of record NC_079220.1, on the reverse strand, counting down.
GAAGCAGTAAAGAGAGCCATGGATTCAGAGAAAAATGTAACGGGTGATAGCTTTAACCTACTGTCTTTACTAAGATGGATGGCAGCCCCACAGAGAAGCAGAAAACCCTTCCTGGGCCATGACAACCTGTAGAACTTACCTTCGCTCTTTCCAGCTCCTCCCTCTCCATGTTGATGTGCATGGTCAGGGAACGCCTCTCCTCTTCTAGGCTTCTCTGGGCAGACTCTGCCTTTGCCTGCTCTGCTGCCACCTTCCACCGCTCCTGAGACACACAATACAGAAGAAAAATAAGACATCTTAATGCTAAAGGAGAGAAACAAAAATGTGAGGAGGCTACAGCGTGTTGGCTCGTGTCCTGTATCACTAGTTCTTAGTAAAACAAATGTGACTTAAAAAAAAGAAGAAGTGGCATCTTCCCTATCCATCTTTGGAATATGCTATGTCTGCACCTTCTCCAGTTGTCTCTGCTGTTCAGCCAGCTGAGTGTCCATTCTGGTGATGACCTCCTTAAGTCGGGCTCGCTCCTCTGTCATGGCTCTCTGTTGCTGATCCAGACGATTCTGCATTACTGAAACATACGTTCACAATGTGACATTAACACAGAGCTGGTAGTAGACAGACTTACAAAAGGGCAGCAGCATTAATCCTACCTTCTAACTTGTAGAGTGCTGACCTCTTGTGTTCAACAATTTGAATAACAACTAACTACTGGTCAAAATTTCAGTAGACTATCAGATTCTCAGCATGTTTGCCGAAATCTGATATTTTGGATTGGCTACAGTAGATATCAGTTTGCTGTGATGACTATAGTTTGCTGTGGACTGTGAGTGAGTAAATTCTTATTACACATAGTCCCTTTGGACCTATTTGAATATCCTGTTCAACGGTGTGTGTGTGTGTGTGTGCTGGAGGGTGTAGGAGGTACCTCGAAGTTGTTCATCCCGCTGCCGCGCTCCCTGCTCAAGGCCCTGGGCCGTGTGTTCATGAGTGCTCTCCACCCGAGAAGACAGGTCTCCCAGCCGTTGGGAGAACTGTTCCATCTGCTCAATCACAACTGTAAGAGACCTGGAACCAAACAGTGGACCTTTTAGGAGATATTTAAGCAATCTAGACTGCAGTTGCTTTGGTTCGTATGAATTCTGCTGAACTGATGCCATAGTGGCAAAGAAGTGCAACAGCAGGTCAATAGCTTTGCCAACAGTAATAGAGGTTTGCGAGACTGTCTATTTATAGATGCTCACTTGGAATTTATGATTTCTAACCTAGTTTGTGATGTTGCACTTGTGACTGCATCAATCTCGTCATCCTTTAACCTCTTCAATCTCTGGACCTGGTCCTCGTGATCCTTTTTCATTTCCAAGATTGATTTCCTGTGGGAAAGATTGGGGCAAATATGAAAGCCACTTTATTTATTTTTTGTCATTGTACAGGTCACAATGAATTTTGTTCTCTGCATTTAACCCATCCTATTGTTGAGGAGCAGTGGGCAGCTGCAGCGCCCGGGGACCAACTCCAGTTCTTCTTTCCATAAAAAATTAAATATACTTGCCCTAAAAAAATTAGATCTAACTATTATAACTTTTATTTCTGGCAGTTGAAACAAAATGTACTTTTTATAACAGTCTAAAAAATCTGGTTGCCTGACATACACAACTACAAATGGTAGTTTCAGCAAAGCTGTCTGATAAATTAAAGGTGCATTCCATCCATGCTCCTAATTCCTATAAAACAATACAGTACTTTATAGGAAGCTATTTAGTGATTTTCAAAATTTCTCCAAGAATATGAAATCATTAAGAATATTAAGAACATACAAGTTGTTCACTAAACTGAAGACAGCTTTTCAGCTGATAAGTGTGCTGAAAACAACTGTATGATAATAGCAATGGTTCTCTCAAGAACATTATTTATTCAATTCATTCATTTATTTATTTATTCATTTATTCAATCACTACTGTACCCGTAACCACAATGAGGACCAGCCATATGGATATCACTGTTATATTAATACTTTAAGGGTAAATATAGCAGAAACTGTATGTGAGGGAAATATGGGAGAAATGTTTCCTGCAATATACCGCTGTAGATCTCTGAGACGCTCGACTTCACGGTCTCGGTCTTGCTGGACCTGGGCCAGTCTGCGCTGGTGCTGAGCTTGCAGTTCAGAGCGCTGCTGTTCAGCCTGCTGCGTTACTGTGGCCAAGCGCTCAATAAGGTCTTCACACTCCCGCCGAGCCTGGGCCTCCCTCTGAGCCGCAGATTCCTCCAGCATCTTCACGCGAGCCCTGGAAGCACACACAATCATTTAGATGGCAAACTTGCACAGCGCCACTTAAGAACAGGGGTATTTCAGATGTAACATGGCAAAGATACATGGATAGTGTTATCATTTAGCACATGTGTTACTGTCAAACACACAAACCAACACAAAGAGAGCAACAGTGTAATTCTTGGACAGAGTCTGAACCATCCCTGCGAAAGAAATCCTACTTGTGCGTGTTCTCCATGAGTTCCATGTCCTGTTTGTGTCGCTGCTGAATGCTCTCCAGCAGCATCTGGCTTTGGTCTCGCTCAAGATGCAGGGTTTTCACCTGGACATGAACACGCAGGAGTCTTAAACAGAAGAAATGCACCAAAATATCTGGAGAGGGGAGGTTGTGACAGCAACGGCAACGTAGCAAATGTTGGGCATAGCGAATGGGGACTCCACCACAGGACCGAAGATGAAGTATTGCTGATAGCAAGAATTAACCTTAAGTGTTTATGAGTTGGATTTATATTTCAATGTCTGCACGTTTGCAAAAACATGTGTTGCACCGGCGCTGCCGTTTGTGTACGTGGTATTTGTCCACATACCTGTGTGTAGTACTTATGTATGCCACTAATGGGAAGTGTGGCGTTCGGAAAACCAAATTACACAGGAGAATCAGGAGAGAGGGAGAGCGTGTCTGTGATAAATAAAAGCGATAAGTAATCCTTATCACTTTTATTATGATGCATTAAGTTTAGGACGATAATCAGAAAATTAACATTAGGGAGAAAATCAGGTTGACTCTCAAAGCCAGTATTGTGAAATTCTTACATGTGTTGTTGGACTAAAAAAAAGAAGTCCAGCAGTGTCTTGTCAATATCAACGTCAATATAAGTGACAAGAAAGGCTGCTCTGATTCTGCCTGGCAATGAACAAGCATATATTATCTGTTATGCCTTCCATGTACCTGCCCATCCAGCTGGATGATGCGAGCTTGTAAGGCCTGATGATCTTCATATTTCTGCTCCCTCTCCTTCCATCTTGGTAGCGACCCTGCATCCAGAGGGCCCCCTTGACCCAGCAGCTGAGACTGAATCAACTTTGAGGACAGAAAAAACAAAAACAAAAAAACAAGTCGTGAATAAAACAGGTGAGTATGCTTGCATTTTGGATAAACTACTTATTAATAAAGGGATTCTTGGGTCTCTTACCTGCTGTTGTAGTAACAGTTGCTGAAGACTGTCTGATGAAATTGTAAGCTGTTTAAGACAAATGGTATGACTTCAAAAAAACAATACCAATCAAAAAAAATTATTTTTTTTCTAAACACTTTAAATAATACATTCTTGGTGTTTGAAAGCAGAGCTACCTGTTGTTGGCCAGCAGGAGCGATGTTCTGCATTTGGTTTTGTTGCGGCACTGATGAGCAAAGCAAGACAGGGATTTACCATCAGGACATTACTGGAACTGAACTAGATCAACAGTGGAAAAAAGATGCTACGTCACCTAAAAACTGTGACTTTCCCATTTCGTGTTTACCTACACCACATAGAGCAAGGCAGTGTGGTGGACATGGAGCTTGACAGAGGCTGCCACTGCAGGGGTTGGTAGTTAGCAGACAGGTCTGCAGCCTTACTAGACCATCCTGATGCCTCAGAGTCCTGCAGGGGTGGGTGTTGATGGGGCTGGGACTGGGGCTTAGATAGAGGCTGGGGGTGGCTAACGCTAGCATCAGAGACTGGTATGGGACCCGCAGCTTGGAGATGGGGGTGAGGGTCTACCTTAATGGGGAGAGCTGCTGGTGGAGCGGATATTAGGGCATGGTGAGGGGAGAGGGCTGGCTGTGAAATGGGTGTGTGCTGGGTGACAAGCGAGGGTGACTGTGTGGGTGACAAGGGATCTTGGGGATTACAGAGAGGGGAGAGTTGATGATTAAGTAGGTTGTGGGATGTTGATATGTGGCTCTTCCACTATGCTTTATTAAAATTTTTTGAGCGTGCATGCTCTGATTAATTCAATCCATCAAAATGGCAGACCCTTTGGACAAGCCTGGCTCTTCTTGCTGCTCAGTCTGATCTATTTATTACAATTAGTACTCTATTACTCCAGCATTTTATTAGTCCGTTTGAACTAAAGTGGCTATCTTACAATGAAAATAATGAAATGCATTTTTGCTATGTGGTTCATACAGCATGTTATTCTGAAGAGGGCTTTTTGAGACAAAACGAGGAATTAAGTATCAAAGTACTTAAGATTAATAACCTAGTGTTGATGAAAATTTTTAGTAGCTTTAGAAAATTCACTTCAGTATTACTGGGGAATGACTAATAGCCTTGTTTAGAGTACGACTGACCTCTATGTGAGGGAAATCAGCTGGTTCAAAAGAAGGTGGTCTACCTTGTCTAAAGTGTTGGTAGAGATGGGACTTGGGGAGGAAGGAATGAGTCAATACCTTGTTTGGGCTTATCCCTGACTGGGGTAAATTGAGCCGTGGGCCTGGGCTGTCTTTGAGAGGTCTCTCTGTACCCCACATGAAGGGAATAGAGTAATTAAAGTTATAGTGGTTAAAGAGTCGTAGCGTCACTTATCACAAATATCATACATCTAGGATAAATGCATGCTGCAAATTAACATAATTGGTATCTTACCCTGGTTCCTTGATGGCTGTAAACGTGTCCTCCTCTCTGCCCTTAATAAGCGATGAAGAGACTTGTTTACTGAAAAGAAAGCAGATGATTGATCAGTCGAGAAAGACCGGGTGGTTAATTTACTGTCAGTTATGACTGTTAGATGTGCAAGGCTCAGTGTTTTTGGTTTTTACCGATTTTCACCGAAAAATTCCCAGATTTTTTAAAAGGAGCAGATCGGTTTAAACCAATTTTCACCCGGATTTTACGTTTCCACGGATTCAAAAGTTATTCCTGTTCGTGTGAGGTTATGTAACAGTGTCCTCTTGTGGCGAAATTTGGCACGTTGGATGGCTTTGGAAAAATAAAAACCGAAAACGCTGAGCCTTGTAGATGTGGCACCACTTGTGTTGTATCACTAGATCTATGTGCAGTACCTTAGAAGGGAGTCCAGATCCACCTCATCACCCAACCCCAAAGAGTCCTCCTGCTTGGATCTTCTTGTGTCTGAGTTTGAGGCTGCCAGAGCCTTCTTTCTACTCAGGGCCCCTGTTAGCCAGTCATCCTCCTCTTCTTCCTTCTTTTGGCTCTCAGCCACCTCTGTTTTGGGAGGGTTGGCAGATGTAGTAGCTGATGTCTCAACCTTTGTTTTTGCAGGTGTGGCACAACTACCAGACAGCGAGCGCCTTCTCTCTACTACAGGTGAGGTTGGAATCTTTGAGGTCTCTGGCTCACTCTTGGGCTCCTTGATGTCTTCATCTTGATAATTATAGTCATTGTTTGTCTTGAGGCCCAGCCAGTCAGCTGAGGTTCGGGAGCGGGTGGAGGTGGTGGGTGTTGTAGGGGTGCTGGGTTTAGGTTTACGCTCAGGAGTAGAGGAACTGATATCTTCTGTGGAGAATCTGAGACAACATCATGAGTTAAACTCATATTCAGTCAAACAAGTGGACTGTAATGTGGCGCACCATTGATGGAAAAACAGCAACTGAAAGAATGCTCTTATGCATACTTTTGGTTGGCATAAAGCCTACTGTGGAATGCCATGACTGGACTTAGCCCCACACCTGACAGTCTGCTTGCCTGACTGGCGCCCTTCAGGGGTGGACACCAAAGTGGGCTGATATGAAAGAAATGTGAAGTCCTCTTCTGGTAAAGGTTTTGACAAATATGGAAAAACAAAAATGAGTTCTGAATATTTCATTCTTCTAAACTGAACTTTCTCACAACTATTTAAGCCAAAAGCCACCGTGAAATGATGTTGTTTCCAGTACCTTTAGCACTGGAGATCTTTTCTTGTTGTGGTTTCTCTGGAGGCTGAGACTGGTTCTTCCTCTCCCCTGTGGGTGGTCGCTCCAGAAGACGAGGCGATGTCCCACGTTCCAAAATCTCATCCAGCCTGGTGCGAGCTCTCTGCTTGGGCTCACTACTAAACCAAAAACAGAGCAGGGGAATAGGGTTATTATTTATGATTTATTTGCCCTTTTAATCGGAATCTGTTTTCATCAACATAGAAACTGCACATTCAATGAATCTTCCTGGGTGGGGTGCTCACAGAACATTTGAGACATATTGCAGCAAGATAAAATCTGAATTGAGTGGCCAAGGTAGTAAAGGAATTTGTGGAATGATTGGCCTCTTCTGTACAGAGGACAAAAACAAAGACAAACAATTCACAAGCCTGCAGATTGTTGGTCTCTGCAATAAAAAAAAAAAAACACCAGTTGAGAGTCCCACTTTAGGAGAAATTGCAGGGTTGTGCAAGACCACAGAGAGAGCCTCAGCCAAGAGCAACCACCTTCATTTGATTCTTTTCATTTTGTATACTTGTTCTTATTACTGACTTCGCCTCTGCAGGAATTCTGTAAGGGTAGCAAGACCCCAACCTTCACACTTTTTATAATTGTTTGTTTTATTTATTTTGTCATTTTGGTAGTTGAGGAATTTAAGTTTATTCAGCTGTTCTGAATCTATCAGCTGAATGCTTAAAATGTAAATTTAGACCGTACACTGTCCGTTCTTTGACAAGTTTGGACATTGTTTCTAAATTAAGTTATTTAAAAAACACATTATGAGACTGTATCCAACAAAATGGGGGTTTACCTCTCCCTATCTTGATGAAGCGTAGTCTCTTTCTTTTTAGATGGCTCCTTTTCACTGTCAAATCCTAGCGCATCCATCAGATCACCCTCATCATCATTAAATATAAGCTCCTCTTTCTTCTTTGGCCCTTTAGTTGGTGAAGAGAACATGCACACAGATATTTCAGTCAATATTTTATTACAAAGAATGAAGAATGAAACTGATGAATTATATGGACGATAATAATAGTTTAAAAATAAAACCTACCAGTTTCCTTCTTCTTTTGGATAGGGAACATGGAAGGAGATAGCCCTGATTTTTCAGGTTGAGTCTTTTGTATACTGGCTTTAGGTTCTTTTTTGGTTTCTTCGGGAAGTAAGTCATCAAGCACGTTGGCCAGGGGGTCATCTAGATCTTTGGAGAGGAGTTGAAAACCTAATAAAACCAATGCCTTGTGAAGCTGCTATGTTGGAAATAGTGATGTCTCTGGACACCGGACTGAAAATTACAAATGCACTGAACTAACACATATTCAGGATTTTTACATATTACATATATGTAAATTTACATACCATCTATCTATTTAGCTATCCATCCATCCATGAATGGTGCTAAGTACTCTGAAGAAACTGAAGGTGATTGCATAGTGCAAGACTTACTGAACAACTAAAAGCACCACATTAGCCATCCAAGCAAAGTATTCTAGAGTGCTGCATCCCAACCGAGCCACCAGATAAAATTTTTGATGGCATAGCCAACTTGGTGCTGAATCTTGTCAACTTTTGTTGCATGCAGCCATCCAAAGCTAACTACTGAAATACATTTTTCCAGTTGATCTAGAAAATCTTTGCCAGCTCAACAAGCTATATCTTTGACAATGTACCTTTAACTGACGTTGTTTGGACAAAATGTTCACCATCTCCATCACCATTATCATCATCATCGTCTGAATGAATGCAGTAATTCAAGGAGAAATAATGCATAATTATATAAGAAACAGTTTACGAGTGGAACTATGTGGTTTCACCCGTCAAGATTCACCAAGCTCAGTAACAGGTGTACGGGCATGGGTCATTCACTCACCAGAGAAGGTGAATTTCTTGTAGCCATGAGCTGTGGATGAAGGGGCAGAGTTTGGCTTCTTCCCTTCCAGGATGGGCTCATCTGCATGAGAGGGGACGGGTAGGAGATACTATTCATTCTGATTACTGCTTTTAATGCAAACCTCAAGGCCACACATGGTTTGAACGTAATGGTCATAGTCTGAAGTACAAACATATTGCAGTGCTACCTGTTTCCCTAGGTTTTACATTAGTCTCTGATTTGGGAGGATCTTTCTTTGCTCCACTACTGTCAAAGGGCTTTGTTTGTGGTGGTGCTGAACTAGGCTTTCTCTTTGATCCAAACAGAGCAGCATCCAGATCATCCATGTCCTGTACAAGGATAAACACAGACACAACAGTGGCGCTCAATCAACGTGCGAACAACAAACGTGAGCTAACACTCTTTATGTTCACCCTCATCATCATTACCTTCATCTTCTTCAATATGTCATCTGGGTCAGCCTCTGACACGTCAGAATCCTTGGACAAATATAAAAATAACAGAAAAATAACTGGCTAAATGAAATAACCACAGAAGATTTATGTAAAATAAAACTGTAAATTAGAATATCTAATGCTAGGAATACAGACATCAATAGGAAGAACTAAAGCCCCACATTATATCTGTCACCATCAACCTACCACAACATTGCTGCCATCCCTCTCTGCTTCTTCAGCTAGCTTTTGGAAAAAGTCATCGTTGAAGGAGGAGCTGGAGAAGATATTAAACATAACTTACAAGCAGGCAGAGAGTTACTTGCAGGTCGTGAGCTACCTTAATGGTATATGCCATATTTATCCTATTGTTTTTTTACTTACTTCTTGATGACTTCACCACGAGTTGGTTTCCCACTTGCCAGGTATTCTGGCGAGCAAACAGTTAACATTTATGACGTGAAACAGGCAATATTAGACACTAGTTCACCAAAAAAATCAATTTTGGAGAGCTGCGTAACAATCTGTCTTACCATTATCACGAAGCAGATCATCCAATAAGTCGTCGTCTACGAACGAATCTTTGAAAAACCATGCAGTGATAGAAATTAACTTCACGAGGTTGACGTTTAATTCAAAAAAATTGAGTTAATTGTTGTGTACATTCATAAAAACGACGCTAAATTCAGTTGTAAAAATAACTTACTTTTATACGATTTACTCCTCTGCTTTGAAGCCTGTAAACAATGTCAACGAGAGTGTTTCATTGATTGAATAAGGCAGCGTGTAAACCCTGGTTCAGGTAGAGCAACTAAGTTATATGCACAGAGAGAACGACACATGAGTGAAACATGATAAACAAGTGAAATTCATTATTTTACTAGGCTTGGCAGGATAAATGAAGTATTATGCACAGAGAGAATGACACGAGTGAAATATGAGATAAACAAGTGAAATGCATTATTTTACTAGGCTTGGCTGGATAAATGTAGTATTATGCACAGAGAGAATGACACATGAGTGAAACAAGTGAAATGCATTATTTTACTAGGCTTGGCAGGATAAATGTAGTATTATGCACAGAGGGAATGACACATGAGTGAAACATGAGATAAACAAGTGAAATGCATTATTTTACTAGGCTTGGCAGGATAAATGTAGTATTATGCACAGAGAGAATGACACATGAATGAAACAAGTGAAATGCATTATTTTACTTGGCTTGGCAGGATGCATGTAGTATGCAGCGGTGCTCCGCTAATTAAACGCACTCACCATATTGAGTTCTTGCGCCTGAGCGAGCTTTTAAGGCGTCTTGCGTCACCATTGGCAACCACACTGCTGGTTGCGGATGGGTTTGCGTTAGCGGTGGTAAAACACTCAAAAACGTTTGCCTTTCATGCTCGGTGTCGCATCTTTTCCGTGTCTTCATGCTCGGTGTCGCATCTTTTCCGTGTTTTTAAAAGAGCAAACGTGCTGTAGCTAGGACGACGCCTGGCTTGCTATCATTATAACGGAGGCTAGCTAACGCTAGCTAATGTCTTATCAGTCGCTGCTACCGTTACGCACATTTCCGGCTGCGAGATACTCGTCACCGGAACTCGTATAGTCTCCCAAGCCTTTTTTGTTTGACTATAATAGCGAGACTAACGTTTTGTAATAAATACGAGGCCAACCGCAGGAAATCTGTTTAATCTTTTAAACCGGCGCGATTTCCCCGTGGCTCCCTATCCGCCGTGTAGCCATACGGACGTTTACGTCCTGTTCTAAAGTTCGCGGTGCATTCTGGGTAAAGTATTGCAGGAGTAAAGGCAGGCTAATTGCAAAGGTTCGTTGTTTTCGGATGTATTTTAGTAGAAAATGTCCAGTTTGCAACGCTTTTGACTGTCTGAGTTGCCTCTTTTCTTCGAAAGTAGTTACCAGTCGTTGCTCCCATTCGTCACTAGATGGCGCCTGAACTGAAATTACGCTAAAACGATTACAACTGCAACCAACACCCCCCCCAACAATCCCGACTTATTGCTCTGCTTTGTGTTTAGTTCTGCGTAGATCTGGGTTGTCGTTGCAATGTGCATTATGCCGGCGATAGTCATTCATCACCTTCTTATACCAGTTTTATTGTGGTTGCTGGAACCGACTGCACATTTGCACATTTTTAATGTTACAATACCTGTTCATTATGGTTAATATGTTACCGACTGCACATTTGCACATTTTTAATGTTACAATACCTGTTCATTATGGTTAATATGTTACCGACTGCACATTTGCACATTTTTAATGCTACAATACCTGTTCATTATGGTTAATATGTTACCGACTGCACATTTGCACATTTTTAATGTTACAATACCTGTTCATTATGGTTAATATGTTACCGACTGCACATTTGCACATTTTTAATGTTACAATACCTGTTCATTATGGTTAATATGTTACCGACTGCACAGTCTGCCATTTGCACAAGTTCACTGTTTACAGACGTTCTCTACTGTAACACACTGCCCAACAAAGTACATGCAAAGTCTGGCTGCTTTTGCACATGTATCTTGTTCTTGTACTATGATTTCTCTAAGTCCTTTTACAAGTACTTTTTTGTACTTCTGTGTTGAGCCAGCAAAACAAATATGTCATGAAAAGAATAAGTGCAAACTTGCTTTTCATCTTTGATAAATAAACTTGGAAGTTGAAAGCTGACGTGGCCAGGCACACAGGACCATTCCTGGCACATAAAATCATTCCTTATGAAGTATCTCTCTCTTTGTTCCTTAATCACTTCATCACCACTCAGCTAGCTCTTAAAATGTCTTCGAGCTGGAGTCTGAAGTCTAGGTAGACTTTTGTTCAACATTAGCTAATCATATGTGCTGTCGTCACGAGAACAGACATTGCCCAGATTTATTATAGTTTATTTTTCTCTTTTTGTTTTGAGAACTAAGTTTGAAAATCTTGAAATACCTTCTAAGCCACGTGTACATACAGGAACATCTAGTCGTTTGAAAAGCTTGAAATACCCTCTAAAACATACGTACATACAGGAACACCTAGTCTGTCATTGTGTTTGTCTGATCTGACTATGTCAAAGCATAGCATATTCTATTTTGATCGTATATTTAGTTTGCAAAGATTCATTTATCAAGTGTACTTTGGCAGCCAGCAATATTTCCACATAAATAAGTACATTTAACCTACAAATTCATGCAAAGCAAATTCATTATTGGTTAGACATGGTCAACATAAACACATAATTAACAATAATCCTACTATGACGATGTCATGCACATGTACTGTTGCAAAGTCTCTTAAGTTTGCAGATTTCTTGTCAAAATGGTGCTAATGTGTTACTATTGGCATGTGATTTTAAGGATAACTGGGGGGCTGTAAATTATATTTTATTAATTCATGATCCATCCAAATGCTGATTGTTCAGTGCACACTTAAGGCCTTTAATCAGATAAGGAAACAGAATCCCTCCCATCTTTTTATTTGATCAGTCAGGCAGAGAATAGAAAATAAAGAACAAGTCAAATCAAGTTTAGTTATGCAGCCCTAAATAACGGATGTAGTCTCAAAGGGCTGTACAGATCAGGAAAAACGCAGCAGAAAAAAAATATTTCAGGGAAAAACCTCAAGAGGAGCATCAGAGGAGGAAATCCGTCTTCCAGGATTGGTGTGCAGTAGGTGTCAGATGGGCAATGTAGATAATGCAGTAACAGATTTAGATGTAAAAAGAAAAAAGTATTTCTAGGGAGCAGGATCAATTGTGGGGCAGTTGAACAGGTAAACGGCCCGAATGTCATTTAAATGCCAGACACAACACATAGACGCCGGCCTCGAATCAGGAAAGTTCACTACACTCTTTTCCTGTACAAAAATGTGTACTGCAAAGTCATCCAGCGATTTGCACAGAGCTGACCATTGTTTCTTGAACCTTTACCTCTCTGGAGCCAAAAGAGATGGCAAACGGTGCAGGCCACCATAAAAAAAAAACTGTACAGAACTGATTTAAATAACGAATTAGTAGGAGTGGAACTTTTCAAACCACCCAGCCATTTCAGTTCGGAGGAGAGGACCACACTCCTTCACTGATGCAATGACGTCCACTGTGGTTACTGAAAGAACCCATCGACCATATTATGGTAACGCTCTACAACGAGTAGCTGTAACTACTGATTAATAGACAAGTTAACAGGGCACTTAAAAACTCTTAAAGCTCACTTATGCACGAAAATAAACACGTCCATTTCAAACAATGCAACCGTTACTGCCCCACATACACATACGCCACCTTTACGCCCCCCTGGTGAAACTCCTCACTGCCAGGTGAGAAGAAGCGGCTGGCGACTCCACTTGTATCGGAGCAGGCATGTGGTAGTCTGCAGCCCTCCCCGGATCGGCAGAGCAACGACTGGGACAGCTCGGAAAATGGGGTAATTGGCCAAGTACAATTACACGCAAAAGTATTGTGAGGGAACACAAAACTGCCCCCCTAATTCTGTTTTTCCTCACCATGTCCCTAATACGGCTCCGTACAATAAGGAGGAAGGGGGAGGGGAGCGTTTCCTCAAAGATTTCCGCCATTTTTAAAAGGTAGAGGCTAGTTCCCGTCGATGCAGAGAACGGAAATGGAGTAGAGAACGGTCAACTGAGCATGCGCGAAATGCCTCCACCACGCCTCCACACGCCCCGCCTAGCATCCAGGCGCTAGGGTTCTAGGAAGACCCGCCCCTACTCTGCGTCTGATTAGCTAACTTTAACCCTAACCCCGCCCTAACCCTAACCTACCCAAACAACGGAGGCGACGAGTACTTGCGCATGCTCAGTTGACCGTTCTCTGCATCGACACCATTTTTTAAATCTCTTCGGCAGCGTCTTCGTCGTGTCTCGCTGGTCTCGCTTGAACTATTTGCTACACTGCCCCCACGGTTTCCGGTGGTACTGCGCCGCTTCGCCCGTGTCAGAAAACGTGCACAAATACAGACAAAATGAAGGCGGAGCACGGACAGGAGGCTTCGTCCGTGTCCGCATTTAACGTTGAGCATAAATGAGGCCGTACATCCATCCATCTATTATCCAAACCGCTTATCCTGCTCTCAGGGTCGCGGGGATGCTGGAGCCCATCCCAGCAGCCATTGGGCGGCAGGTGGGGAGACACCCTGGACAGGCCGCCAGGCCACCACTGGACAAAAACAGCCCAACAGTGTCCCATTGGACCAAAAGCCCACCCGTACAACACACCCATAAACATTAGCAGAAGGATTAAAAACACTGTAAACTACTAATAAGACACGCTAGTCCCTAGCTAACGGGCCTGACCCTTTAGCCGAGCGGTTAGTGATGTCGCCTTGTGGTGCACTACACCTCGCATCGAATCCCGCACCGGGCAAGAAAATAACCGGTTACAACACTAATAACCGTGTTATTGGTATGGTGTGTGGAAAGTTGCATCAAGTGCCTTCTTCCGTTTTATATCTAAACTGAACCAGTTCCTAATACCATGCAGACTAGCAGAACTGTAGCATGGCTCATGCTTCTGCCACGAGGTTCCTGTGTATCGGCTCCATTCCGCATAGTGACAAGATTTAGTAAACACGAGTTGGGTGCTGAGAAAAGGGGGGGAAAAGAAAACAATAATTAAAAACAAGGAAGAATTCCATAAGTCACGGCGAGCATCGCTGGATAAATCTGTCGACACTTCCAGAGGTGTGGCGACTAGCGGGTTCCTAAGCTAGCGGGGTGCACGTGACTGTGACCGCAGGCTACATGTAATGACCTGTCTGAAAAATCATCTAAAATCGGAATGAGGTGCAGGCCACAGACCGGAAGTATTGAATGGAAACATGCCGCCATACTCCACCATGCCAAAAATAAAGCCACAGCGGAGCTGACTTGATGTAAAGCCCGTGTTTTACAGTTGACTTCTTTTCTTTTCTTTTGAAGACTTAGATAGCAATAAAGTCACGGCTGAGACTACGTGCATGCTGTATTATTCTAGTACTTGTTAAAAATGTATTGCAGCGAGATTACAAGTGCAGTAACTATACTAGACTAGCTAAACTAGAATAGCGTAAACTACTAATAAGACACGTTAGCCCCTAGCTAACGGGTCTGACCCTTTAGTCGAGCGGTTAGTGACGTCGCCTTGTGGTGCAGTACACCCCGTATCGAATCCCGCACCGGGCGGGAAAATAACCGGTTACAATATGTGCATGTGCTATGTGCATGTGACCGTGATCATACGCATGAATGTCAATGAGCAAGGCCTCGCACGTCAAGTTCCACAGGGCCTCGCACGGCCCCTGCGACGGCCCTGCAGACTAGACTGTCGAGAGCGGTCTATCTGGGCCATTTATCTACCTTAACCGTTTAGGACTTTGTGCCTAAACTCAACCTTCAGGCTTGTAACGCTCCTATTAGCAATTATTCATCAATGATCAGGTGGTTACAGACATGTTTACGGTGTTGAGTATGGGCTTATGCGTGCCCCGTTACTCGTTTAGATTCTTAAGCATGACCCATCTTGCTCACTTCTTATAGAGTCAGCAAAAACGAGCTAATCATCTAATTTTAGAGATGCGAGAGATTAAATAGCAAACAGCCTCCACCTCGTTAAAACCGCCCCCTCTAAAAACTCCTCCCGTTCCCCAAAGTGCACACAGGACACGGGTCATTACATTCGGTGAAAAACAAAATAAAAGAAGTAAAGCATTGCGCCTGGTAACATCGAGGCACAGAGAAATGGCCACTTGTTAAAAACCTGACAGTTTGTCCGGCCTTAACGTGACGTCCCAGATGGCTCGGAGATAAACAGAGGAGGAATACTGTAAGTTCAGCTGCAGCTGAAATGCGTTTCACGTCTAGCCTTAAGATTTGGAGTTCGCCAGACCCAAGGGGGGAAGCTTCAGATTATCTCTTGGGGCGAGGGGCATCAGTGAGGGGAAGCCAGGATCAAAAAAGCCATTTTTTTTTGGTTTTTTGCTTGTGTTCTTGCTGATGATTCCTGGTATTGCACCAACAGCAACAGAGCACAGGGAACAGAGCTGTCAAGTCTAGAAGTACCAGATCAGTGGGAGGAAACAGGATCGCAGGAAAATCTGTCATGTTGTGTCTCGGCGGTTAGCGCCTGACAAGGTCCGCTTGGAAAAACATGAACAGAGAGAAAGTGAGCTGGGGGGGGGGGGTGTTTGGCTTATCCATTGTTGGGAAAGCAATAAACAGATCTTGATCGTTTCTTGCTTATACGGGGGGAGAACGTGGCCAAATGAGAGAGAGCTCGGCAGGCTGTGCATCCTCTGAGATGAGGCCCCGTGTCTGGTCTAGTTCGAATCTGCAAGAAAGAAAGCAGAGGAGGGTGCAAAAGCTGACATGGTAAGACATGAATTATTTAAGAAAATAATCTACAATCTACTGTGAGGCGGAAAGAGGGATCTGATTCAACTAAGCAGACTCGTTTCAAGCGAGACTGGCTCGGAGCGGAGGTGAAAGATAACCCTCGAAAAGCCGACTACATGTGTACTGCCTAAATGCAGGGGTTGATTCGTTTCATTGCCTCGTAGTCGCAAGGTTATGTGCAGATCTGCTAAAAAGTGAGGTCGAGCGGAGGTAATGTATGTATAATAACCTACCAGCCAGTCGATGGCTTGTTGTTCCGCCTCTGAATCATTTAGTATTAGAAGTGTAGTGGTGAAAGCTGAATGTGGGGCAGCGGGCGACTCGACACTTTATGCATCTCTGCCTCAGGAGCATCAGCACAGGTGCTCTACTTCCCCCCCCCCCCCCCCCGCCGCCTGGAGCTCCCTCCCTGTGTCTGTCCGTCCGTCTCTGTGTCTGTAACTTGTGTCTGTCTCTGTCTGTCTCTGTCAGGTCAAGTCAAGCCAAGCCAAGTCTGAGTTCATTTAAAGCGCACTATCACACCGAGGCGTCCCAACACACTTTGCAACAAAAACAGCATTCTGTAACTTGCGTCCGCCTCTGTGTCTGTCTCTGTCTCTATGTCTGTAACTTGTGTCTGTCTCTGTGTCTGTTTCTGTCTCTATGTCTGTAACTTGTGTCTGTCTCGATATTCTCTGTCTCTTTCTGTAACTTGTGTCTGTCTCTGTGTCTGTCTCTGTCTCTATGTCTGTAACTTGTGTCTGTCTCTGTCTCTACATCTGTAACTTGTGTCTGTCTCTATGTCTGTAACTTGTGTCTGTCTCTATGTCTGTCTCTGTCTCTACATCTGTAACTGTGTCTGTCTCTATGTCTGTCTCTGTCTCTATGTCTGTAACTTGTGTCTGTCTCTATGTCTGTCTCTGTCTCTACATCTGTAACTTGTGTCTGTCTCTATGTCCATCTCTGTCTCTACATCTGTAACTTGTGTCTGTCTCTGTCTCTATGTCTGTACTTGTGTCTGTCTCTATGTCTGTCTCTGTCTCTATGTCTGTAACTTGTGTCTGTCTCTATGTCCGTCTCTGTCTCTATGTCTGTAACTTGTGTCTGTCTCGATATTCTCTGTCTCTGTCTGTAACTTGTGTCTGTCTCTATGTCCATCTCTGTCTTTACATCTGTAACTTGTGTCTGTCTCTATGTCTGTCTCTGTCTCTATGTCTGTAACTTGTGTCTGTCTCTATGTCTGTCTCTGTCTCTATGTCTGTAACTTGTGATCTGTCTCTGTCTATATGTCTGTAACTTGTGTCTGTCTCTATGTCCATCTCTGTCTATATGTATGTAACTTGTGTCTGTCTCTATGTCTGTCTCTGTCTCTATGTCTGTAACTTGTGTCTGTCTCTATGTCTGTCTCTGTCTCTACATCTGTAACTTGTGTCTGTCTCTATGTCCATCTCTGTCTCTACATCTGTAACTTGTGTCTGTCTCTGTCTCTATGTCTGTAACTTGTGTCTGTCTCTATGTCTGTCTCTGTCTCTATGTCTGTAACTTGTGTCTGTCTCTATGTCCGTCTCTGTCTCTATGTCTGTAACTTGTGTCTGTCTCGATATTCTCTGTCTCTGTCTGTAACTTGTGTCTGTCTCTATGTCCATCTCTGTCTTTACATCTGTAACTTGTGTCTGTCTCTATGTCTGTCTCTGTCTCTATGTCTGTAACTTGTGTCTGTCTCTATGTCTGTCTCTGTCTCTATGTCTGTAACTTGTGATCTGTCTCTGTCTATATGTCTGTAACTTGTGTCTGTCTCTATGTCCATCTCTGTCTATATGTATGTAACTTGTGTCTGTCTCTATGTCTGTCTCTGTCTCTATGTCTGTAACTTGTGTCTGTCTCTATGTCTGTCTCTGTCTCTACATCTGTACTTGTGTCTGTCTCTATGTCCATCTCTGTCTCTACATCTGTAACTTGTGTCTGTCTCTGTCTCTATGTCTGTAACTTGTGTCTGTCTCTATGTCTGTCTCTGTCTCTATGTCTGTAACTTGTGTCTGTCTCTATGTCCGTCTCTGTCTCTATGTCTGTAACTTGTGTCTGTCTCGATATTCTCTGTCTCTGTCTGTAACTTGTGTCTGTCTCTATGTCCATCTCTGTCTTTACATCTGTAACTTGTGTCTGTCTCTATGTCTGTCTCTGTCTCTATGTCTGTAACTTGTGTCTGTCTCTATGTCTGTCTCTGTCTCTATGTCTGTAACTTGTGATCTGTCTCTGTCTATATGTCTGTAACTTGTGTCTGTCTCTATGTCCATCTCTGTCTATATGTATGTAACTTGTGTCTGTCTCTATGTCTGTCTCTGTCTCTATGTCTGTAACTTGTGTCTGTCTCTATGTCTGTCTCTGTCTCTACATCTGTAACTTGTGTCTGTCTCTATGTCCATCTCTGTCTCTACATCTGTAACTTGTGTCTGTCTCTGTCTCTATGTCTGTAACTTGTGTCTGTCTCTATGTCTGTCTCTGTCTCTATGTCTGTAACTTGTGTCTGTCTCTAGGTCCGTCTCTGTCTCTATGTCTGTAACTTGTGTCTGTCTCGATATTCTCTGTCTCTGTCTGTAACTTGTGTCTGTCTCTATGTCCATCTCTGTCTTTACATCTGTAACTTGTGTCTGTCTCTATGTCGGTCTCTGTCTCTATGTCTGTAACTTGTGTCTGTCTCTATGTCGGTCTCTGTCTCTATGTCTGTAACTTGTGATCTGTCTCTGTCTATATGTCTGTAACTTGTGTCTGTCTCTATGTCCATCTCTGTCTATATGTATGTAACTTGTGTCTGTCTCTATGTCTGTCTCTGTCTCTATGTCTGTCTCTGTCTCTATGTCTGTAACTTGTGTCTGTCTCTATGTCCGTCTCTGTCTCTGTGTCTGTAACTTGTGATCTGTCTCTATGTCTGTCTCTGTCTCTATGTCTGTCTCTGTCTATATGTATGTAACTTGTGTCTGTCTCTATGTCTGTCTCTGTCTCTATGTCTGTAACTTGTGTCTGTCTCTATGTCCGTCTCTGTCTCTATGTCTGTAACTTGTGTCTGTCTCGATATTCTCTGTCTCTGTCTGTAACTTGTGTCTGTCTCTATGTCCATCTCTGTCTCTACATCTGTAACTTGTGTCTGTCTCTATGTCTGTCTCTGTTTCTATGTCTGTAACTTGTGTCTGTCTCTGTCTTTGTGTCTGTTTCTGTCTATGTCTGTCGCGTCTGTCCCTAGTCTGTCAGTGTCTGTCTCTCTCTGTCACTTGTCTCTGTCTTTGTGTCTGTCTCTGTATCTGTCTGTCTGTGTCTGTCACATGTGTCTGTTTCAGTCTCTTATCTCTGTTTCTATAGCCGTCTCCATGTCTGTTTCTATGTCTTTCTCTGACCTTGTCTCTTTCTGTCCCTCGCTCTCTCTCTCTCTCCCTCTGTCTGTCTCTTTATCTCACCTGAAGGAAGACGTTTTCTTTCTGCCTGTTTCAACACCTACTTTATGATGTCCCTTTGCATTAGAAAAGCAGGCCACCCTCCGTGCCAGGTGAGCTGTGGACATTTCGCCGTGTGTACACTTTCCATTGGACACCATCTTAAC